>NC_092647.1:8941277-9254424 GCF_039555335.1 Amphiura filiformis
AAACAAAAAATATACATGTAAATAAATGCTTTAATAAATCACCAAGTCTATTTTAAAGGCCCATTCAGTGATTTGCTCATCCGGACGATCGTAAAAATCATCAAAATTCAGATTTTGGTACCTTTGTAATTGGCATAGATGTGCTAACATAGCCTGCTAGTGGTTCGGTCGAAAGCCGTGTATTTTAGACAAAATAAAGCATTTGCATGATTCTGGACTTTTGATACTGACAGTACAAAAGTCCGACTCGAGATCGAAAAGAAGCTCACTCTCCACGTACCAACACGCGTTGCGTATTGTTTCTACTACTTATTACATAAAATACACAATTTTAACAGCTTTTAACTGTTTTTCATATTTGAATTGACCGTTAGTTTGCCTCGGTGACCTTTAATTGCTGATTTTGTTTTCTACTACAAAATTAAGCGTCTGTTTTAAATCAATTTAGACTCTACTTCCCCGTGTTAGAAACACTGGACTAGGAAGTTTTTCCAGTCGATTAATTGTGGCGCACTGTACTGAAAATCTCGATTTTCTCGAGTCGATCTGAGTTGAAGTAGAAAACCTTTCTAAAACTTCTGTTTTTAGACTAATTTGTCGTTGTATTCAGGGGAAACGTGGTTTAATGAAATTCTGTAGACTTATTCTTTATTTCTAAGCAACTCTGACAAATTTCCATTTTTTTAATGTTCCTGTGAAATCACTGAAAGGGCCTTTAACTGTATTCCAGCTCCCTTCTTGGTTGAGCACTTTACTGTGGATGATTTACCTTACTTGGATTTATTTATTTATTGATTAGTTTATATAGATAGAAATGACAAAAGAGTATTGAAAAGTAGGGGAGCCTATTTCTATCTCATCCGTCCGTGACGCAAACATTTCTTTCGTTCTATTTTTAGTAACAAATCATACATGGATCTGCCAATTTTTTTTAAATTTTCAATAGGGCTAATGACACTCTTTATCATAAAACAATGAAGTAAATGTCAGCAGTTGTTTTTACCAGGCTGTTTTTCTATCAATTTTGAAAATGTCCGTCCGTGATTAAACTGATCATCCTCAGTAATAGCTTGCTGTACATTTTCACATGTGAATCTTTGTATTTCACAAGGATATTTCCAATGGGCTATACTCAGTTTCAACAACTCTTCCTATACCTTTGTACAGGAGCCAACCGTTGTTAATCCGTGATGAACCCACACTTTTACTGTAGCGTATACGCGAACGAGACTATGCGTTACGCGAGAGCGCGTAAAATTCGTCATGCCTGGAACCTTTGTGCGTATGCCAGCTTACAAGTTGAATTCAGTATTTTTCAGGTAGCGGCTAAACATTGCCGTTTTATTCTGTAGTTTTATTGCTGATATCAAAAGAGAAATCATCGAAGTTTTTGTAAGGCTGAGTGGCAATGATTGACTGACATTCCTCGTAAAATAATCGTGAATTATACGATCTTTAGCTTCTTTTCGTTGTTGAAAGGATTCAATCATGTTTCATCGTTGTTCATCACCGATTAACAACTTCGCGTCAGCAGCGTCTGCGTGGTTTACTTAAGCTCGGGCAGCTAAAGCTGCCCTCGCGAAGTAAACCACTCAGACGACGCGGACGCATCGTTGTTAATCGGTGATGAACAACGGTGAAACATGATTGAATCCCTAAGTGAACTATAATTATCTGAGACTCTGAGTGACTATAAAGTTTGTTCGGTTTATATAAGGCGGAAATTATTCAATTTTTGTTACTGCGCTGTGTGCGTCTGCGCACGTCAAAGTCCCAACTCACGCACGTTTGCCATATTCAAGACAAGTAGGGCAGTATTCTGCTTCAGGATCAAACTCGGTATATCATAATTATACACACTCAGGGGGGTGATCTGGGAGATAAGGGAAGTCACATAAAATCAGTCTCCAGGGTGAAACGGGGTCCACTCGGACAGGCCTCCAGAAAATTTTCTGCTGTCTGGGAACTTAATGACAAGTGCTGAAAATTTTCTGTGAAATAACTGAAATAGGCCTATGTGCGCGTAGCGGACATCACGAGCGCGAAGCGAAATCCTAACGGCCTAACGGACAACTTAAAATTATAAAGTATTACTGTCAAAACTCAAAACAATTTTTTTTTTTTTTTTTAACATTTTTTAGAAGTACTGGACCTATTCTGAAGGGTTAGGATTATTCACAGATAATTTGAAAAAAAAAATGGAAAAAACTTGTGTTTACCTCTTCATCTATCACATATTATAAATGCATGGAAAACCCAATGCATCTATAATATGTGATAGATGAAGAAATAAACATTAGTTAATGGTTTGCATATATGGTCGCATGTCATAAGTTGGGTACAATTTCCATTACATGGTCAAAAATGACAAAAAATGTGTTTTTGGATATGTTGTATATATTGACAATCTCTAATAATTAACACCATTTTTAACCTTAACACATGCTTAATTTTTGAGATAATGCTTAATTAGTAATTACTTAATACATAGGTGTCTATGTAAATCTCAATTTTCAAATGCGTTTTTCTCAAATCGGACCTCAATTACAAAAATGACTGTAAATTTTTTATTTTATGCAAGAATGTCATCAGATTTGGAGGATATGTTCTCAATACATTAATGCTTCAAATGAACTTTTTAAATAATTGTACGTAAGTTAATTACATTGTGAAGGTCAATGACCTTTTTACGAGTAATTAGCAAGATGGTTATTATATTATTGAGGAAATGAATATCAAGAAGAGAAATGTACATTAGCATATTGCTAAAATTACTGAAATTCAACTAGGATTTCATTAAAAATGAAAAAAATGGAACATATAACCCTTTAAGGTGGTACTACACACCTTAATAAATTTGATAAAAAAATAATATCACACTGGTAACAAAAGTCATGTATATTAGAGGGGTAAAGAATCCAGTTACTACACTGGAATTTCAGTGACTCAAGACAAACCGTACATTATTTATGATAAGAAAAGAGGTAACGCTAGAACATACCTCATTTCTTAACATATATGATGACCCCTTGTCTTGAATCACTGAAATTTCAGTGAAGTAATTGGATTCCATGCCCCTATAATATACATATAACTTTTGTTACCAGTGTGTAGTTACTTTTTGAGAAAAATGCAAAATTAGTCACAAATTTATCAGGGGTGTAGTACCACCTTAAGTAGTCAGTAATTGTTTTACTTGTACAAATTCAACATTCAAAGCTGTCAATACATCATACAATCCCTAGATTTGAAAAAGTAACCAGTAGTTTTGACATGCTGACATGTGAATTTTCACATTAGGCCCTATTGTACACTCCCGCATCCGCCTGCTCCACATCCGCCTGCTCCTCCACCCCTGGCATTTTTCATTTCAACTGATGTGATTTTTTTACTGAATAATGTATAATTATATGCTTCAGTAGACTGAAAGAGTATAATATTAGGCTTAAAACGAGGTATCCACCACTGCTGTAGGATATGGGGTTACGGAAAGCCACTCAAATTTGTATCGCAATTTTCAGAAAAGTGTAATCCCTCCACCCTTTTAGCATACCCAACTTATGACATGCGACCATATACAGGATAACAAACTGTAATTTTTTCGTAATTTTTTTCTGATTTTTTTCTTATTTTTTTTAAATTAACTGTGAATGATCCTGAAGTTTCATAATAGGTCCAGTGGTTCTCCAAAGTCGCCGAATAATTTGAAAAAAAATTTTAAAAAAAATAATAATTTTTTTTTTTGCTATTTTTTTTTCTGTGACCTCTGTGACCTTTCTGGGAACGCCGTTCCCGCGGTTTTTGGAGGCCTGCACTCGGATATCTGTTCCAGCAGTGACTGGCAACAACTCGCCAGTTGCGGAACTTTCATCGAATTCAGACGAGGGTTGTACAAGTGTCACAGGCTTAGTTCCAGGGGGGTTGGTAGAGATTCAGACTTTTCTTCTGGGATGACTGCAAGTATGTTGTTAGGTGGCTTCACGTTCAAGTTCGGATCAGGCTGGCTGGCAGTGATTTTCCGATACTGCCTTAACAAAGTTTGGTCAAGTTCACAGGCAGCACGGCCAAGTTCTGGTCCAAACGTAGAAGTCGGGGACGAAAACGCTTCGAGAGGGATAGGCCTACCAAAGCAGCCTAAGACTGAGGAACAAGGTGTTAAGTTCTCAGACTGGACTACAGACGGATTATTTTCCTGTCTATGCAAGTTTGGAGAAACCCCGGGAAGTTTCACCAACGGGGTTTGTACCACACCGCCAACGCTAAATTGAGCCGGTACATACGACGAGGAAAGTGGATTTTTTTCAGTAAAGTTTTTCCTAGCTTTCCAGATTTCAAACCTTTTCCGATCTCTTTTCTTTGTCGACGGCGATTTTTTCTTCTTTCTTAGCTTATTCCCAGCGACATCCGAGTAGTTCAATGGAGCAGGCGTGGCAGTTTCCTCACCTGTTGTACTCGGTTGAACTGATGGTTTTTGCCGGTTTTTTGACCACATGTGTCAACTCTCGACAAAAGAATGCATGCATGTCAAAGGTCATACAACACCAATTTGGTGTTTGTTATGCACCTCGAAATTAGTACCTTAAAGTCTATGTCTGGGCATACGTGTCGCTTTTGAAAAACAGCGAATCATGCGCATGCTCAGCAGGCAAATACGATGGCGATTTAGTACACTGATCATGCGTGCGATTCAGGTTTCTGCAAAAGCGATTGAGTATACATTTTTTTTGTAAATGCATCTTTAGAAATGACCTAGGTATCCTAGGTGAATTCAAATTTGCCATCAAACTGCATCATTTTATATATCAAATTAAAGCCCTTGAGTAAACAAAGCCAAAACTGAAAACCTTTTTTTCATAGCACTTTCCGTAGCAAAGTTACATCTTGTCAAAGCCTGACTTTCATCAAAAAGATTCATCTAGCAAAATTCCCCAAAACGGCATTTCGGGGGTGTTTCTAGATCTTAGTCTCATGGCGATAGCAGCTTTTTTTAATGGAACTGCTATCAAAATCCCTCTGAAATTCCATGTCGCGGTGACTTATCACCATAAAAATTATATATTTGGGTCAAGTGAAGTATAGAAAACATATTTATGTAGGTTTCTTTCTTCGGGCACAAGTTTTAAATTTCTATGTAAAAATGCATTGACATTGTCGGCGAATTTGGCTGACCAGCAAATGTGTTAACTAAGGTTTGCCTGGGTTACCTAAATGACCGGCGGTTGTATGTTCTCAAGTGGGTTTTATCCAGTGCCGTACTATTACGCTGACTTTCGTATTCGGCGAGGAGGACGATTTCAACCTCCTGGTTTGTTTACAAACAGAGAGGTAGACAAAAAACCGTTCCGCTTGTCCAAACACTCAGGTATCAGAAGGATGGTCCACAATAGCGTGATTCACGTAACCTGAATAGGGATTAAAAAGCTGTCACGTAGAACCATGTGCTTCTATTGTCCAATTTGTCATCAAGATTTCATATGGAAACAGTTCAGACCCGGGTTTTATCATGTTAATTCATGATGTAATTAAATTAGTGACCTGACACACAAGTATTGGTTCGATCAAGCATTGAAATGCTGTCATTTTTTGTACTGGATCGTTCAAGCATCTCCAACAAATTTTTCAATGTAAGTGCCTCTGGCCCTAGTAGAAGTAAAAAACGGATACTATTACTATGGCCAGAGTTACATGTAGGGCTAGTTTGATGCAGGGCTAGCCAAGGCAAGGGCAAGGCAAGCATGACAAGAAGCAAGTCGTTGAAGTCGTGCGTTAAAATAGGAAAGTATAATTAAAACAATCTGACATGTCTGACCTGGAGTTTCCACTTCCTCTCTTTCATTGATATGCTGCAAAACATCATCATTAGAAATAAATGTCAGTGACACATGGCACGGCCTGGGCTTCGCCATTGTTGTTGTTTTCCTAAGTAACAATTTTACATAAGGTGCACATCCTGTCCAGTGGACCCTTTTTCAACTCGTACTATTTCAAGTCGCCCAAATATACCTTCTGAACCTTCTGAATGTTTAGTCAGCAGGGCGGTTTTCCGCAAGTCGCTAACTTGTGTGGGTTGCGGGTTGCGCCTTGCGCGCATTTAAATTGCAGGTTTTAGGGTGTAAAAAAAAATCGGATCTTTTTTTTTCTACAGCCTCACATTTCTATAGAACTAAAAGACTGTTACCTCACAAAACAATCAATAAAAAAGCAGAAAATATATTAAATACATCAATGTAATTATGCAGCATTGGAAATGGTTGCGACATTGTAACCAGTATTATAAATCATAACAAAGACTCCAAAGGGAAATCTAGTCCAGTTTCGATAAGCAAAAAGGTTTTAATGCCCAACCTAAATACACAGACCACTCACAAAATAATAGAAAACATAACATTAAGATTTTTTTTCTCTTTCCTAAAAACGATCGCCTCACAATACAATATAAAACAAAAGATAGCCACTCACAAAATAATAGAAAACATAACATTAAGATTTTGTTTCTCTCTCCTAAAATTGACCTCCTCACAAAACAATATAAAACAAAGAAAACTATTCACAAAATAATAGAAAAATAATATTAGTGATCACCTCACAAAACAATATAAAACAAAAGAAATCCAATCACAAATAAAACGAAACATAAACTACTGTGGTTTTTTATCTCTCTTGCAAATGATCGCCTCACAAAACAACATAAAACAAAAGAAATCCAATCACAAAATAATAGAAAACATAACATCTTCTTCTTCTTCTTTTGATTAAGTCGGTAATTAAGGTGCACAATGTGCATATCACACCAACTGAAATGACCTGGTGACTCGTGACTCAACATAGTGGGTTTTTTATCTCTCCTGCAAATGATCGCATCACAAAACAGTATAAAACAAAAGAAATCCAATCACAAAATAATAAAAAACATAACATAGTGGGTTTTTTTTTATCTCTCCTGCAAATGATCGCATCACAAAACAATATAAAACAAAAGAAATCCAATCACAAAATAATACAAAACATAACATAGTTTTTTATCTCTCCTGCAAGTGATCGCCTCACAAAACAATATAAAACAAAAGAAATCCAATCACAAAATAATACAAAACATAACAAAGTGGTTTTTTTATCTCTCCTGCAAATGATCGCATCACAAAACAATATGAAACAAAAGAAATCCAATCACAAAATAATAGAAAACATAACATCTTCTTCTTCTTCTTTTGATTAAGTCGGTAATTAAGGTGCACAATGTGCATATCACACCAACTGAAATGACCTGGTGACTCGTGACTCAACATAGTGGGTTTTTTTTATCTCTCCTGCAAATGATCGCATCACAAAACAATATAAAACAAAAGAAATCCAATCACAAAATAATAAAAAACATAACATAGTGGGTTTTTTTATCTCTCCTGCAAATGATGAATCACAAAAGAATTCCAATCACAAAATAATAGAAAACATAAAATAGTGGGTTTTTTATCTCTCCTGCAAATGATCGCATCACAAAACAATATAAAACAAAAGAAATCCAATCACAAAATAATACAAACATAACATAATGGTTTTTTACCTCTCCTGCAAATGATCGCCTCACAAAACAATATGAAACAAAAGAAATCCAATCACAAAATAATACGAAACTTAAAATAGTGTTTTTTTACCTCTCCTGCAAATGATCGCCTCACAGAACAATATAAAACAAAAGAAATCCAATCACAAAATAATACAAAACATAACATAGTTTTTTTTAATCTCTCCTGCAAATGATCGCATCACAAAACAATATAAAACAAAAGAAATCCAATCACAAAATAATTAAAAACATAACATAGTGTTTTTTATCTCTCCTGCAAATGATCGGATTTCTTTTTTTATATTGTTTTGTGAGGCGATCATTTGCAGGAAAGATAAAAAAAACCCACTATGTTATGTTTTGTTTTATTTGGTAATCACAAAATAATACAAAACATAACATAGTTTTTATTATTTTGTGATACAAATGAGCGCATCACAAAACAATATAAAACAAAAGAAATCCAATCACAAAATAATAGAAAACATAAAATAGTGGGTTTTTTTTATCTCTCCTGCAAATGATCACAAAATAATACAAAACATAACATAGTTTTTTTATCTCTCCTGCAAGTGATCGCCTCACAAAACAATATAAAACAAAAGAAATCCAATCACAAAATAATACAAAACATAACAAAGTGGTTTTTTTTATCTCTCCTGCAAATGATCGCATCACAAAACAATATGAAACAAAAGAAATCCAATCACAAAATAATAGAAAACATAACATCTTCTTCTTCTTCTTTTGATTAAGTCGGTAATTAAGGTGCACAATGTGCATATCACACCAACTGAAATGACCTGGTGACTCGTGACTCAACATAGTGGGTTTTTTATCTCTCCTGCAAATGATCGCATCACAAAACAATATAAAACAAAAGAAATCCAATCACAAAATAATAAAAAACATAACATAGTGGGTTTTTTTTTATCTCTCCTGCAAATGATCGCATCACAAAACAATAGAAATCCAATCACAAAATAATAGAAAACATAAAATAGTGGTTTTTTTTTATCTCTCCTGCAAATGATCGCATCACAAAACAATATAAAACAAACGAAATCCAATCACAAAATAATACAAAACATAACATAGTGGGTTTTTTTACCTCTCCTGCAAATGATCGCCTCACAAAACAATATGAAACAAAAGAAATCCAATCACAAAATAATACGAAACTTAAAATAGTGTTTTTTACCTCTCCTGCAAATGATCGCCTCACAGAACAATATAAAACAAAAGAAATCCAATCACAAAATAATACAAAACATAACATAGTTTTTTTTAATCTCTCCTGCAAATGATCGCATCACAAAACAATATAAAACAAAAGAAATCCAATCACAAAATAATTAAAAACATAACATAGTGTTTTTTATCTCTCCTGCAAATGATCGGATTTCTTTTCTTTTATATTGTTTTGAAAGGCGATCATTTGCAGGAGAGATAAAAAAAACCACTATGTTATGTTTTGTTTTATTTGGTAATCACAAAATAATACAAAACATAACATAGTGGTTTTTTATCTCTCATACAAATGAGCGCATCACAAAACAATATAAAACAAAAGAAATCCAATCACAAAATAATAGAAAACATAAAATAGTGGGTTTTTTTATCTCTCCTGCAAATGATCGCATCACAAAACAATATAAAACAAAAGAAATCCAATCACAAAATAATACAAAACAAACCATAGTGGTTTTTTTACCTCTCCTGCAAATGATCGCCTCACAAAACAATATAAAACAAAAGAAATCCAATAACAAAATAATACAAAACATAACATAGTGGTTTTTTACCTCTTCTGCAAATGATCGCCTCACAAAACAATATAAAACAAAAGAAATCCAATAACAAAATAATACAAAACAAACCAGTTTTTTTTTTTATCTCTCCTGCAAGTGATCGCCTCACAAAACAATATAAAACAAAAGAAATCCAATCAAAAAATAATACAAAACATAACATAGTGGTTTTTTATCTCTCATACAAATGATCGCATCACAAAACAATAGAAATCCAATCACAAAATAACAGAAAACATAACATAGTGGGGTTTTTTTATCTCTCCTGCAAATGATCGCATCACAAAACAATATAAAACAAAAGAAATCCAATCACAAAATAATACAAAACATAACATAGTGGGTTTTTTACCTCTCCTGCAAATGATCGCCTCACAAAACAATATAAAACAAAAGAAATCCAATCACAAAATAATACAAAACATAACATAGTGGGTTTTTTTATCTCTCCTGCAAATGATCGCATCACAAAACAATATGAAACAAAAGAAATTCAATCACAAAATAAAAGAAAACATAAAAATGTGGAGAGACTGTAGAGGGCGCAGGGTGGAATTTCGCGGGAGTCAGGGGCTGGCGGGAGTCTGAGAGTCGACTCTCGCAGAGACTCCCGTAAAAGTCCTATTGCGAGAGTCCATGTGGACTCTCGCTGGAAATGATCGGCTCAGCGAACTTACGTTTAAGTTCAACATGCCTTAAAACTCAAAGCCTACAAAATATAAAGGAAAAGTCGCCAAAGATGCAATGACATATGGAAGCGAGAGTATGATGACACATATATTAAAAACTTAACTTTGTTTGTTTATTTGTTAGTTTGTTTGCTTGAATGCATTTTACGTAGGCCTACATATAATACCTTTTGGACTCCCGCAAGATTGTACAACGAGAATCCATTTACGGGAATCCATGGACTCTCGCAAAACTCTCTTGCGAGAATCCACTGACTCCTGTGGCACTTTACGAAATTCCACCCCTGGGGCGGTATAAATGTGAGTGCGGCACAAAATCCTCACACAGAAATTACACCCTAAATCGTGCCATAGCTGAAGTCTGCGTCAGTGTCATCATTCTGCTTGAAGTCTACAGTTGCTTTCTGCTTGAAATCCACGGTGTCTTTCTCAGCTTGAAATCCACGGTGTCTTTCTGCTTGAAATGCACAGTGTCTTTCTGCTTGAAAACCACAGTGTCTTTCTGCTTATTATATTATGTCATCTTACCCAATCCTGCCAGTGATCATCCTGCTGATTGTCGAAGTCTTTTTAGCATTCTTAGGGGTGGTGCAAAAATTACATGTATGTGTACCCCGGGATGGGGAATTAAAATGGGGGGGGGGCAAAGATTTTTTGGTAAGCCAAAAGGGGGGCCGGGGAAAGCATTTTGGCAGGTCGAAAGGGGGAAGTCAAGGGGGGGGCAAGCGATTTTGGCACAGATGTTTTGGGCACCGTTCTATAGTAGGCCTACGCCCTAAACAGATGTAGAAAACATTAGAAACACGTTCAAATATATTTTTTGGCAGCCACCCCAGGGTAGGTTATTGCAGGCCCTTTAGGCCGGTCAGTCAAATTAAATTAATTATCAATGAATCTTCAAAAATTAAAAATTCATGTAGGCCTAGGCCTCCCAAGGTATAGGCATGGTGTTACACCCAAATTGTAAACAGTAAATTGCGCACATTTTGTTGATTTGTAGCTTGAGATTTATACAAAAATGAACACTTAACATTCATGCGCGCGGAGCGTGCACAAATTTTGGAATGTACGTATGCCTTCTCGTACATTTTACCCCGGAATTTTACCCTCTATTTTTTGATCCCCCCTATTAAGGACTGAATTTTTTTTTTATCCCCCTTTTTAGGACCCAAATTTTTTTTGACAACCCCATATTTTCCAATCCCCCACCAAAGTATTTATGAACACTCCCTAAGCTAGAATAGATGTAGATGCTGCCGTGTTTCAAAACAGCCGAAGTTAGGTCAGTAAATTGGGCGATCCTGACTTTTAGACCACCCGAGCTAAAGGTACAAATTGCAAATTTATCATTATTTTTAAAATTTAAAGTTAAACTTTCGCAACAAAGTTAAACATGTTTTCAACTGTGCAAACATAACTTTTATTCCATCGAACAAGCTGAAGTTTTCGCCTAGCGCTTGATGTACGCTCGTTTTGACGGTAATTTACGCTAGCGTAACGGTACCGGTAGCATGCATTTTCAAGCGCGTTTGACATCGTTTTATTGCGTGACGCAATTCTGCATTTATTCAAGATAACGAATTTCTCAAAATACGTGATGTATTTTACCCCGTAATTTCCCTCATTACTCAAAGCCCTGCCCTCTTTCACAATATCTTAGCTTCTTGGATATCATCGGAAACGTAGATTAGGTAGGACCGTAGGTCATTGTAAATTAAGCGTACTGCTAGCCGTCCAGCGCGTATTATTTTGCACACAGTCCAATGCACACGCTTGACGTCGCGCACGTATACACGATGGTTAATTTGTAAAAGGAAATCTGAATAATACTTTAGATTATTTTTACGATGAAAACATGGTTTTTTTAAGCTTCTTAAAAAATTGACTTTATAGCTTGTTAGAAAAATGGGTAAAAATCGTTTTTAGCTTGTTGGATATTTTTGCTTAATAGTTTAAAGCTTGCCTCCTTAGATTAGATAAAACTTTTAGTTTAAGCTTGTTAGACTATTAAACCTTGATGAAATAGCAATATTTGTGCCCTATATCATGATCATGATGATATAGCGCGGGTGGTCTAAAACTAAATCAGGATCGCAATGATCGCCGTAATTAATTGAGTAGCCTAAATCACTCTCATGCTCTTTTACAATCTTCTCTTTTCAAACATGGTCAAAATTGTGCTATACATGCTATACAACAAAAACAAATTCATCTTACGTTACGTTTTGACCCACACAGACAGCTGCAAATGCCGGGTGCACATGCTACAGGCCACCCACATCATGACATGCAATGCATGCACTGCATGCTTAACGCAGTGAATCCGACCCCCGATCCGACCCGAAATCCGAACAGAAAAAAACACAAATTCTAGTAAAATTCGACAAGTTATCACCGTGAAAATTGTTCACGATGTTCTAGGATGCATACTAAACTAAATTCATACCTTTTAATATGTCACGGATACTGGCATCGCCATTCTCAGCTAAGAATTTCTCCATGGTCTTCGCGGCGTACTTCTCTTCATGCACAGCACAAATCGAAAAGAAAGATGGCGTTGAGAAGAATCAGATTGGATCACGTGTACGTATCATGACAATCTGATTGGTGTGAAGTTTGAATCCTTCAAAAGATTTAAATGGTTTCGCGGTTTTGGAGAAAAATTGATCGAAGCCCGCGAAAAATAAGTCTTTAGACTTAATTTATTCTAAGTCTCAACTAAGATTTAAATTTTAAGTCTTTCTCATATACAGTTTATATGAGTAGGTGTGTGGTAGCTGGTACCGTAGGCTTATATCGTGTGGTTAACATGCTAACCTTCAAAAATTAAAAATTCATGTTGGCCTAATGCCTATGCTATTGATTGATTTATTCGTAAATTCCTCCTATGCTAAATAGGCACAAAGTTCAGGAAGGGGAAAAACAACACATGATCTGTCATCCATAAACTATTAATTAAAACTTTTTTCTACATAGTTTTCTCAGTGCAGAAGTCTAGCGACCCCCCCCACCCCATACAGTGGCGTAACTAGGGTTGGTACTGGTAGAAACAAAATGGGTGCCCCCCCACCCCCCCCCCCCCCCAAAAAATATCTTAGACGCGGCGGTAGACGCGGGCAGTGGCATAGCTAGGGGTTTTGGCGCTCAGGGCCAGGGCTAAGGATACATACCGGTACCCCCCCATTCGTAGAGCGGGCGAAACTTTTGGACAAATAAGGCCTCCCTGGGGGCACATCAAACAATTTTGGTGGGTATGCTCCCCCGGAATTTTGAGGTGGTGGGTCTTTGGGAGCTGATGGCGTAGGGGGAAGGTGCAGCATAACGGAACACTTAACTTCGAGGATGCTCTGTGACGTCACCATATGTTCAGTTGAAGTTTGTATTTACCTACCATTAACCAATATAACTTGAATCTTACAATTTCTTTATAAAAATGAAGAAATATTTTCAAAAAAATAAATCCGTTTTGCCCAAAACGGAACCCCCCTATGGGGCAAAACGGCACCCTGGGTGTAAATTTATATCAGTAGTTCCATCGGTAGGCCCTAGGCCTAGTTATATGTAGGCCTATATTCAGTTACAATATTAAGTGGGCCTACCATCTCTTCTTATAGACAGGCCTATAATATGTATGACCAATATTTGATTAGAAAGAAATATTAAGTAGGCCTAGCCATCTCTGTGGAGTAGGCCTAAGTTAACTTTTAATCATTAATTCTATCTGTAGGCCTAGTTTAATATGCCTATGTTTCAGCGAAGTGTTTACCATGCTCGAGTAGGCCCCTAGATAACGCCTACATTTCCTTGAGTGAAGACGTATTATGTCCAATTGGGGCAAAACGGAACCCATCTGTGGGGCAAAACGCCCGGGGCAAAACGGAACCCTGTTCCGTTATGCCCCACACTAGGGTTCCGTTTTGCCCCATACCCGATTTTTTAGGAATATAGGTTGCATGCATAATACATTGAAGCATATAGGCCATGCAGTAGGCCTACATACAGCTCAAAGCTAGTACCTTAGTGTTTACAATAGGCTATACACAATTATTTGGGAATCCGATATTAAGTAAAATTTCAGCGCATTAAACATCTTCATATCTTACGTCAGACAGGTTGTAATTTTTTGACTCGATCTTGCTCGGATGTCAGTAGATTGTTTCGGATCAAATTTGTGTTGTAAATCTGCGTGGCCATACTTGTGTTCCTCAATATAATTTGCATAGACGGCAGTATTGCCGAGGCATATTTTCCCACTTGGGTCCATTTTGCCCCGGGGGTCCGTTATGCCCCACCTTCCCCGGTAAAAGGGGTCTTTCGGAGCTACGAACCGGGCTGTGAACAAGTAAAATGGGACCGGTCTTTTGGAGCTGCGAAAAGTCAAAATCAAGGGTCTTTCTCGGCTTTTTGGTTGAAAATCGCCTGAAAAACAAGAAATGAGGAATGAGGAATTTTTGGGTCTTTTAGAGCTGAAATTATCAAAATCACTGAAGGGTCTTTCGGAGCTATATATTGGTCAAATATAGGGGGTCTTTCGGAGCTGCGGAACCCAAAAAGGGGGGTCTTTCCAATTCCGGGGGAGCATAGGCCTACCCGTATGGTCATTTGTGTTGAGTCCCCCCCCCCCCGAAGGCCTCCCACTATTAAATTGAATAATCACAGTCTTAAAAGGGGCGCAGAATCGATGCTGAATTGGTCAATTTGGCGCCCCCTAAGGGTGGCGCTCAGGGCATGGTTCCCCCTTCCCCCGGCCCCCCTCCCCGTAAGTTCAATAGCGTGACTCCCCGGGATGACTCACATTACGCCACTGGGATGGTAGGCCTATACATGGACGTAGAGTTTGTAAATACATGGTGCTGGACTTGTAAATAATTGTAAATATATATGGTCGAATCCAACGAAAAGTGTACACGGCATGTTCAGGGCCATAACTTAAAAGTATTAATCAATTGGCATTCGCTTTTGTAGTGTGTTTATTCGCCTTGATCATACGCTTCGCGCCATATATAATAAGACCCCTTCTGTGAAAAACTTAGACACAGAGACCCCAAAACATGCTATTTTTACCCATTTTTTTTTTTTATTTCTTAAGGTATTTTTAAAAACATCTAAATCAGTTATGAAAAGAAGTCATTGGATTGAATCTAAATTGATTTCCTGAAAGGTGTGTATTCAAAGATTGCATGTTCAATTTTTCACATATTTGTACATAATTATGAATTTTTTGTGATAATTTTTTGAGTGGTATTTTTTTACATTACCTATACGAATACAATTTTTCATAGCACTAGATATATCTTTAAAAATGGAAATCACTAATAAATGCGCAATTGATACAAGCTTTGATATGTCCAATACTGAAATGCATTGCATTCGTACATCTTTATTATTGTGTTTAGCTGCCAGAAATTCTAAATGGCACAAAGGTAGGTTTGGTAAAAAATATGCATTACCTCCGAATACATGTTAAAAGCTGTGCCATTTCCACAAAGTGAGAGAATAGTAAACAATAGTTACCCAGCAAACACAAAAACGTTTTAAAAACGTTTTAAATAAGTTATATTTTGGCTTTTGGTTTACATAAAAACGTTTTAATAACATTAAAATGTCGGGTTATATAAAGGTCATGAAAACGTTTTAAAACGTTTTGTATGAAAACACACTACAACAATAGTTTTAAAATGTTTTCAAAAATGTTATTGTAAACTATTTTTTCAAACATTTTTTGCCAAATATTTTGTCAACACTTAAATAACATTATGTTAAAATATTTGACACAGAAATGTTCTTAAAATGTTTTTTTAAACGTTTTAATAACATTTAAATGTCGGGTTATATAAAGGTCATGAAAACGTTTTTAAAACGTTACTGCAAATATTTTGGGCAAACATTTTTCGCAAAATATTTTTTCAACCCCAAAATAACATTCTGTTTAGAATGTTTTATATAAAGTTTTCAAAAATGTTTTTGGAATGTTATTAAAACGTTTTTATACCCTTTATATAACCCGACACTTAAACGTCTTCTGTAGAACATTTTTTGTTTGCTGAGCAGCAGATTATCAAAAAATGATTTTTAATGTTATGAAAACGTTTCATACCCTTAATATACCCATTATATAACCCGACATTTAAACGTTTTCTGACAACCTTTTATAACCTTTTGCAGATTATCAAAAAATGATTTTTAATGTTATGAAAACGTTTCATACCCTTAATATACCCATTATATAACCCGACATTTAAACGTTTTCTGACAACCTTTTATAACCTTTTGCGAATGATGTCGAAAACGTTTTGTGTTTGCTGGGTAAGCAATAGGTGCAGGGTAATACACTCTTTATTTCTACCAAGTTTCAATAACCTGCGTTTAAATATTTCTGAGATGTCAACAATAAAAGCAAGTATTCGTAGGTAAATTTCGGTAACCGAATGTTACCTACGAATACACGTTGACATCATGACAGTATTGTGAAACACCGCCATTCATGCCAATGCCATATTGGTACATAACGAAGGCCTGTATGTTTGCCATCAAATCATAGGCCTATGTCAATGAAAGTTGCGAATTCACATACATGCCCACCATGCAAAACTGAATACGGCTTAATTGGTGAAAAATATGTACTGAAATAGACGACGGTCTGCTCATTTGAAAGAAAAATCAGATTCAAAGAAGATTAGAAGGGATAAATACTTGGATTTGTCAGCTGTCATGTGTGCTTCATTTTAAATGTTTACCGACCTTCTGGTTTCTGAGTAATTTGTGTCCAAATTGATTTATTCGAAGGTAACTTTTGACGTTTTCGCTAAGGTTACCTACGAATACCATGGAAAAAAAAACGACTGTTCTCATTGTCTCATGATCTAGACAACACATTGATGGACCCTGGTATAAAGCTAATTGTAGTTGCCATCAAACGAAAGGCCACAAGACGTAACTGACTCCAAGATGGACTTCACAAGTCTGCAATAATGGTTTTAAGCGATTTGTGTGCAATTAAGCAAATTAAAGTCACTTTAGTGCCTTTGTTTCTTACTTCAATCCTCTATCAACCGCTGTGAACCGACATTATTAATACAGGATAGGGTCAATAGTATCAATAAACGAACATAAAGAAAATAATACATTCAAAGTGCTTTATAAAATGAAGTTTTGATTGCGATATCCACCAAAAGTCTTATTCTTACCTACAAATACTGAAATGTTACTTACGAATACAGCATAATACATGACATGTGTGATGAAGTGTCCCTACCAATGGAAATTAATTGTCAAAAACTTTAAGCGGTACCCCAGGACACTATTATTACCCATATACGGATTCATTCAACAATTATTTATTATGTAAAATTGCTGAGTAACTACTTGTTTATCAAAATGAAGTGGTCAAAATCTTGCTAAAAGCATCAACAAATTTTTGATCTAAGGTAATAGCATTTATTCATTTGGACGTACCATCTGAAAGAGATCTAAAACTACCATTTTATTAATTCATTACCATAATAGCAAAATTTAAACCTATAAACTCAATATCCCGCTCAATATAGATATTGTTAAATCGCTCATGTTACCTACGAATACCCGGGTTTATTCACCTTTTCATTGTATAAAGCGTTAGGTGTATGCGTATAATTCCTAATATTCTTGAAAACATATATCATACTCGTTCTTATACAATGTGTAAATTGATTCATACTCATTTGATAAATAAAATACCAGACTTGTAACGAGTCATGACTCGAGACTCGACTTTTCAAAAATGAAATGACTCGACTCGGATTTTCAAATTTTCCCCATAGAGATTGTACAGTGACTCGATCGAGTCATTTGACTCGACTCGACTCGAGATATTGCAAGAAATGACTCGACTCGACCATGAAATGACGTGACTCGTTACAACTCTGTAAAATACAGAAACTGACCTAAACTTCATTTTCAAAAATAAACTAGCATAAATTGACTAAGATCATATTGATCGCGTTATAAAAATAAAAACAAATATTTTCTGGTTGAGTTAGCATTTTCCTGACACCCTGTGGTCTACATTACACGAAAAAAGCGTTAATGGGAATATTCCATTTGTTTTAGGTTGATTAGTATTGCGATAGTGAAAGCATCCTAGTGGTATTCGTAGGTAACGTTGGGTTTTGATATCACATTTACTATCACACGTCCTGGATTTATTTTTCAAGATTAGTAATGGCACTTTTGGTTCCTAAAAGTAATAAGGCCAATATGTCATCAATCAATGGGCAAAAGGAAAAAAATTGTGGAGACATTTTTATTTCGGACTTTTATTTTGGGCCCGTGGACACTTTTGGTTGGATTCGACCATATATGGCATGTATAAAATTCTTGCCGCTCCAATGATTTTACCCATTATCTGGCATTGCCAAATTTTGCATGGATTTATGCACGTGTGGACGTTAGGTCGAGTTGACCTGGGCCAGGTTGTCATAGAGCCGCAGTATCTTTCCCACATGCATGACATGGAAAACACTTGTCAGCTGCAATGGCTTCCAAAACAAAAGTAAATCTTCGGGATTTGATGAAAAAACAGCGCACTGGGAGCAAATCAAGTTCTAAAAGAATAGAATCTCCTCTGGCAAAATATCCTTTGCATATATTTTCATTAAGACTAACAATGGAGTTAAGATAGTTTAGTTTCATACTTAAATTTAACCGTTTCATTACGTTACGTGTTGTGGAGAGTTGAATTCAACAGCCATGACAGCCTTTAGCCTTAGGGTTCATACAATGCACCACTAAATCCGCCTGTGAAGCGGTTTCCGGTAAAAGTTTATCACGACTATCGTCCTAACTTTGCATAAAAATTGTGCAAAATCGGTACAATATTAACAATTTTAGTGTTGCAAATCGTGTTTTGCTAGAACTTGTGAATGTGATCTCTACTAATTTGAACAGAAAACGCAAAAATTTGAGTGATGTTTACGATGATGAGCGCATGAACACACAAGGTCAAAACGCGGTTAGCAGTCGGACGTAAACACGGGAACATCGGGCCTTTTTATATAGCGCTATTTTTCTCAAAAAGTAGACCTAAAATATGGTGTCATTTTCAGATATACATGTATGTTATGCAAAATTTTGTTCTGATTAAGATGATATCAAATATATATTTCAAAGTAAGATGTAACTCGACTTATAGCCTAAAAAGTGACCCCTATTTTGCACGTTAAGTCTATGGAAAGCTATTTTGTGGCATGTACCCTTTAGGGGGCGCAGCACTTGTTCGAGCATATTCTCTAACACGCAATGCTAACTAGCATTGCTGTTAGAGATGGCTTGTATTTCATCCTTGTGCAGAGTCCGATACATAAAATTGTACCGGGCCGTAAACATGCTTCATAGTTCACAAACACACTTCATAAGCGTATCATTATAAGCTTTATTCTATTTCATGTATTACGCCGTACCTTTTTACATTTTCGATACTTACGATCCTAAAAATTCGAAGCAAATATAAGCTGATTTTTGATGACTGCACAGCCGAAGAAAAGATGGCAGAAATTTAGCCTCAACCTGTACGGGCATTTGACGCAGGTAAATATTCATGAATAATGACTGGGAGGTCATAGGCTAACAGATTCTATAGATGAGAGTATCTTAATTATTCTGATTACCACGTGAGCTTACTTGACGTGACCTGACCTTAGATTGCTGCCCTCAGTCAGGCGGCGGATGACATGCATGATAGAGAGAGACGGCAAAACTGCTTAGCCGTATGCACATGATCAGACGGCACTTTCCACACAAGTGCGATGAATTTCGCAGCTGCCGTGATCACTGGTACGCGCCATTCAATTTGCACACTGAGTGATCGGAGCCTAACCAACACGGGCGAATTACGCCAGAGTGACTCTCAACCAGTAAATAATCAAATTTTACAGTATTTAATTAATTTGAAGGTTATTTTTGTAGGGTTCATTATCGAACTCCAACGGTTTCAGCTTGTATTAATATTTATTAACATAGGCCTACTTGTTTGTGATATTTTAAGCGTTTTTAAATTTCAAAATATAAATCCCATCATTACACGGCTGACAAAGCAAATTTACTGAATTTAGAGATTGCACGGCGTTCACCACCTGCATCTCTCTGACCTTTTACTTGAATTACTTCCTGACAAAATGGTGACGCCAGCCCATCTCCGGAAAATATTGCAGCAATTTCTCCAGAAATAGTAATGAAATATTTACCTAAATGCACCTGAAATGACACATAGAACTGAGAATTACGTCAACAACTCGCATAGTAACAAATTGGTAGGTAAAGCTATGTACAAGGAGGTATTTAGGGGGTATTTCAGAATTGCCTATTGTTATTACAATGACATTACGTAACGGTAAGCTTACGTAATTTGTTTACCGACCGATATTCCGGGCAAAGGAACACTATACTAAAATGCAGCAAACCTTTTACGAGCGACTACCGTGATGTTGCAAATTCGGCGCTAACAACGCGTACGGCGCACAGTTCATTCATAAATTTCCACTCTGCAACAATATATCACCTTAGCAGCCAATCAGAGACAAGTGCGTGCAACGCAGTATATACGCGATGTATCCTTACAATACGCGCTCGTCTAAGGTTTTCTGCATTTTAGTATAGCCACGAATGCGAGGGCATCCGTGAGCAAATTCGTGGCTAGTGTTTCTCGAGCAACGCAGCACTAATTCAGTGTCCCATACAAAAATGTAGGATAACGTGTGAATTCGGCCTACTTTAGTGGGGATTTTACATCACCATATTGTACATTTGCATGGACGGACATTTTTTTGCGGGCTCGCTAGGATTCTAGCGAGTAGATAATTTATGTACCTGTATATCGTTAGCATATCAAACGCGGTCAAAAAAAGTTTTTTTGAGGTTTCTGATCGTCACGATGAAACATTTTTTAAAAAACACGACTTTCTCAGTTCGCCCAGCCATTTTGTTTACTCGTTGTTATGGATGTCACAAATTAGTCTCGACCTCACTTGTGCAACGTGGCTGTATCGCGAACACGACTTGATGACAGAAACTGGCTGTAAATGTTTGAGCTGCGCAAAACGTTAAGTGTGTAAATCCCATTGACACACAAAATGGCATAAGCCAGTCTCAGTGTACAAACGGCGTACACAAGACTGGCAAGCGAGTCTAGCCTACTTCAAGCGCCATTTCTGGCGTCCCTGCAATACTTGGCAAAATAAATTTGGCATCAAATTAAAGCCATATTATAACATTTGCTGAGGAAGACGCCCTCACTGAATTTTTAAAATTCCTTTTTTACACGATTAAATTGTACTTTATTAAACCAAATACCCTGCAAAAATCAAGACTCTGGGTGCTGTAGTTTTGTCAAAATCCGAGATTTTGAATAAAACGCGGATTCGCTATTACGATGGAATTATTAGTCGAACGCATACGATGTTCATAACACACAGTACGTACACGGCGTGCGGGACGGTGATATACACAACAAAGGGTCGTACCACAACACAACCGAAGGAGTGGTACGTATTCATTGGCGACATGTGCGCTGGTAGTAAATTCCAATTTTCTTTGCTTTGCCGTAGTTGTTCGCTCAAAAATAAAAGGGATATATCTGACAGTAAAAGCTAACATTTTATGGCAAAGAAATGCTAATTTATTTTGTTTGAAAATGTTATAATATGGCTTTAAAGCTCTGTTTCTCTAGATTCCAAAACTTTTGTTGGCATATATCGATGACCATTGACTTTTTTCGCTATTTTGCGGTGCAAAAAAAAGAGGTAAAAATATACTAAACTCACCGCTCACATTTCAAAATCGGGTTTTCTCTTAATCCGCCACAGAGAATTGCTTTTGAGATCAATTGTCCAGTTTTTTCTGCATGTTATCATTAAAGACACTTGTCGAATTCATATGAGCCGATTTTGAGTGATTTAAAGTGAACATGTCGGTAGATATGGTCGCTAGTCGGAGTAGTACAATCTTGTATTCACTATGGACTATATTAGCCGAATTTCGTTGAACTACATAAAATGCGGAGTGATTTTGTGTTGCGCCCTCTTATAAGGTGTTTAAAAGTTTTCAAAATCCACATTTATTACTCATTAAGTAAACTAGAGAAAATTTGAAGCTCAACACCGAAGAGTTCATGTCTCTGCGACATTCCGTTGAAGAGTAATGATGTTTTAAAATCAGTGCCGAAACGCCGAAAATCAAATATTTCGACTTTTCCTCCAATACGCGAAAGTTTCTACAAAACTCACTAAATTAGTGACAGACGTCAATTTGAGCACGTCTTTGAACCAAGTTTAATTTCTTTTCTAGATTATCAGTGTTGCCATTTTGTTTTGGAAATCATTTATTACCGAGTCTAAAGTATAACCACCCCCCGCTCCAGTGGTAACAATTACGATCTTTTTGCCTAGGCCTACTGAATATTCAGCAAAAATCCATTAAAATCCATGTTTGAGCCTTTTTGAGGATTTTTGAACACATTTCTAGACTTTGCAGGTGCCTACTCGGCCAATAAAGTGTTTTTTCCAGTAATATTTCACGAGGATGACTTTTTGTAATCTTTGTTTATCATCATGAAGCGCATCTCTTATTTTGTGCGAAGAATGTAAAAGGAACGTGTTCATAGTGTGTAAATCCCATTGACACACAAAATGGCATAAGCCAGTCTCAGTGTACAAACGGCGTACACAAGACTGGCAAGCGAGTCTAGCCTACTTCAAGTTCAAGCGCCATTTCTGGCATCCCTGCAATACTTGGCAAAATAAATTTGGTATCAAATTAAAGCTCTGTTTCTCTAGATTCCAAAACTTTTGTCAGCATATATCGATGACCATTGACTTTTTTCGCTATTTTGCGGTGCAAAAAAAAGAGGTAAAAATATACTAAACTCACCACTCACATTTCAAAATCGAGTTTTCTCTTAATCCGCCACAGAGAATTGCTTTTGAGATGAATTGTCCAGTTTTTCTACATGTTATCATTAAAGACACTTGTCGAATTCATATGAGCCGATTTTGAGTGATTTAAAGTGAACATGTCGGTAGATATGGTCGCTACAATCTCATATTCACTATGGACTATATTAGCTGAATTTTGTTGTTACATAAAATGTGGAGTGATTTAGTGTTGCGCCCTCTTTAATATTAGACTTCAGCTGAATTTATACTCGATCGCCGAGCGATTGCGATTAAAACGCTTTTGAAAAGCGATGGGCAATCGCCGAATTTTGCGATGCATCGCTCGTCGCTTTTGCATTTATACTTATCAGTGATCACGGCGATAGCAATAGCAGACGACAATTAAAATATTCTAAATGCCACAAAATACATTTTTAAAACATCAGTTGCTGTCAATAATTATTGCTTTGAATTAATTCATCACCAAAAATTAATAATCGAAAAAGGTAAATTAATTAGCAAAATAATAGATTCAGATGGTTGTAGATATGATTGGTTGAACGACGCATTCACATGTCAAGCGATATCGCTGGGAAGTTGAGATTTCTTCAACTTGCAAAAGCGAGATCGTTTTTGCCTCGGCGATTTGAATCGATTGATCGGCTTGACGCTCTGGAAATGCAAGTAAACATTGAGCATGTGTGAAAATCAATTTTCTGCAAAAGCGATTGAGTATAAATTCAGCTTTATTCCACCAGCCATCTACACTGCGCATGCACTGTGTTACAGTTCAAATTGTGGCGGACCCATGCTTGCAACTTTGGTTAATGCGCCATAGCGCGACTGACTAGCGGCGCCCGTGTACCGCACCGTGTGTACTGCGCCGTTGTGACAAGATCACGCTCTGAAGTTCTAAAAACAACAAACTCGGTCTTGGACACAACTGCACAGTCTCCGTGAAAGTATGCAACCTACTTAATATTCATGTGCAACCTGAATCTGATTGCAAAAGTCCGCCACTTTTTTCCATGTAGTTTTCTCAGTCGTCAATCCAGAAGGTTGACGAATGAGGGCAGCAGTCTACTTTTTATTATATCCTTCATTAATATATTCTCGTTCGTTAATTGGTTAAACGAGTATCATGTGACCAAAAATAGTTTTGCTATTTTGCAAACTTGTTAACAAGCCGATTGATGAGGGAACGGATACTATTCAAAGTACTATCTCCGGGAAATAGTTTTACTATCTCCCTCTGAGCGCGTCCCGGAGCGCGTGATGACCTCACCGCGTCGCAGTTACTAGTGGTCAATGCAACTCGCCACATACGCTGGATATCAGTACCGCTCCGGGGTATTAATGTGTAGCAATTCGCTTTGTCTTATGGCACACACAATTAAGCAGCACAGACATGAGAGAAGTGCAGCTAAAATACGGCGGTTTAATGGCATAATCTGAGTTACATCAGGATCAGTATCTTAATATTGATGGTGAAATAACAGGGAACATGTTAACATGGTTACTCGTTTCACGGCGGTATTGTGGAGGTTGTCACACATTTTCACGGTAAGCTTTAGCCACTCAACTGTGTGCGTGCTTTGTGCATTCAATCAAAACAAAGCAAGGCCGGCGTAGCCTTGACTAGGCCTAGCCTACATTTATGCCTATGCCTTGTGTTTAATGAACAAAGAATATATTAATGAAGGATATAAAACAAATATTTACTGCTCTGAATTCGGGATCTGGTGGAATCTATTGGTCCCCTCGGTGAACTGGAGACCGTGAGCCTACTATTTTCCCTCGACCTGGCGGTCTCGGGAAAATAGTAGGCTCACGGTCTCAAGTTCACCTCGGGGACCAATAGATTCCACCAGATCCCTCATGAGCAGTAAATATTTGTATAATATACACAATGCATGTGCATATTACTACATGTAGCTCGAGATACTCTACCAAAAATACAGGTTTAAATTTTACTATCTTACATTATCCTGCTGTATTTCAGCAAATTTTCTATTCTATATTGTTTGGTAATAAATGTCTTTTGCCAATAGTACAAAAAAATATATGTTTAAAGTTGTAATTTTGTGTTTTTGATCGCAAAGATCTGATATTTTTATTCCGGATTCGAATTCTAAACCCTTCGCAAGGGTACAGAATTCGGCAGAACTTTGACTATATTGCCTTTTTGAACACTAAAATGCATTCGATCCGTAATTTTGTTTCAACCGAGTCTTAAATTAGCAAGCACAATAAAGTTGGTACCATTTTTATATGTACATTGATGATTTTTTTTTCAAATTTCTGACCTGCGCAAATCGTTAAGTGTGTATTTCCCATTGACATCCAAAATGGCGTAAGCCAGTCCTTAATATACATAGACGTATATGGTCATGTTTTTTATACTGGGACCCTAAAAAAGGTGGTGCTGTCACATTTTGCTAAATCATTTTGTCTACTTATTCCTATATTTTTGCTAAAATTCATCATGAACAAATGGTTTTGGTCTTATTTTGAAGATAAATTATTAATCTAATGAATTAATAACATATACAATTAAACAAATGCATTAATTAATTACAACAGCTTAATTAAGTTAATTAGTCAGGGGTGGTGCCGGAAGTGGAGGAGCCGGAAGTGGAGGAGCTCTATGTAATTCCAATGGGAAGTTGATGTTCATTAATAAAATTTATGCAGTTTGTTGCCTAGTAGAAGTAAAAATGCATTTGCATAATGTTAATCTTATTTTGTAACTTTCTAGTCTTAGTAAACTTTCTAATAAACTTAGTAATTAAGGATTTAACAAGCTTTTAATTAATGCTGTGGAATGTGGGTCATACAATACAGTGGGCTTTATTTTTGCATGCATGCATATGAAATAAATTTCAATATTGTTTTATCTTTGAATTATAAAATAAATCTTTTCAAAGGAGATTATTACAGTCAAAGGATTTAATCTGATGACATATTGATCTCTGGTTACTGTTAAATACATGTAGTTTATTGATGTAGGCTAATTGTGCATGTTCATAGGCCTACATGTACAATTTGTACATGTACCTTTGTTACTAATTATTCACTCTATATTGATTTTTGAAAAAACCCTATATAGGAATTGGATATTTAAATTTGATATTATAGCAATTCTGTAAACTATGTTGAATATATTTTCCAAATTTAATGGCACTTAGGGAAATTTTACATAAATTAAAAATTTTAATTTACACCTTTTTTCACACCCTGTATAACACAATGGGTTTAACAAATATAGTGCAAACTATATATTTAATGAAAGGACTAACTGTGTACATTCCAAATATCAAGTTCATTTTCCAATTTAATATACTATGTAGAAATATTGGAGTGGTAAAGAAATTTAATTTTTTCGGTATTTTTCAATGGAATCACCCTGTATATTTTTTGGTACACCCTGTATATCCACTCAAACTTCACAGATTTGCAATCGTGACAATATATGCTTTCTAAAAATGTATACTTTTACTAGTTTGGGTGAAAACTTTTTGAAATATAATCAGAAATACAAAAAAGGAGTTGATTTTTGACAAATTGCAAGATGTGACACAATTGGGTCCCACCTCAAAAAACATGACCATATAGGACTGGCAAGCGAGTCTAGACGTTTCCCCTACACCAGTACATACTAGACTCACTTGCCAGTCCTATATACCTTGCCAGTCCTATAGACTCACTTGCCAGTCCTATGTATATTTAGGACTGGCTTACGCCATTGTGGATGTCAATGGGAAATAAGCCGGTTCACAATTTCAGATTTCGGCATACTTGCAATGCATTATGGGAAAAAAATTGGAGATAAATACGAGGAGGCTACTGTACATTTCCAATGCAGTGAACTGTGCCATTTGCATAAAAACATCTTGTACTGCAATTTTGCCAATTATTTTGTCTTTATTTCTTCATGATATTGTAACGGCGATCCAAGGACCCCCGTATTTTTTTAAGCTTTTCTATTTCGTATTTTTATTTGGTTTGTTTCCACCTTCATGATTAATTTTCCCTGCCAAATTTCAGCTCACCTTTTAATTAAATATCTCATTCAAAGTCCCCTATCCTTTATTTTTCCATTTTAGTAGTATTTTTGCCTTCAGAACTCAAATTAAAACTATATAAATTCTTCCAATGTCCCGCTATGAAGATCGCCATTTTTGTTATGCACACCGCGAGAATACTGCCAGCTGAAACGAAACTCCCAGTAGACCTAAAATATTGAAAAGCTTCCTGCATTATTCCATGATTACCGTCGGCAGCGTTCAGCATATTTTGATTAGTTTATCTTTTATTTCACCCTTTATTTTAGATTTGCTTTTGCGTGGTTGCTTTGTAGGCGCGTCACGGGACTCAAAAACATGCGTCTGGCGTAGCTTATCGCCACAAATCGCTACGACCCAAATTTGCTTGCGCGATTGAGGAAAGAATACGCGGACGGACGGTAATGTTTGGAACATGCAAAAAAAGTTCTAAAACATTCACTTTTTGCTTTGGGACCAAAGGAGATAGTCGCATTTTATTACATACGGAGAATTCAACTTGGTTTGACCATCGGATCGATAATTTTAGGTATGATCGGTTAATTTTTAATTAACCTAAACCCCTTGGTGGGAATTCCCACCAAGGTGGTCATTTTGCTATTTTTATAATGGCAAAATGGATTATTTTATTTTAACCGGTGATCGGATCGTCATCTCGTATTTTTGAAATTGTTTTGCTAATTAATAAGCAACTCTCATTTATTTTAATTAACTCAACTTTCGGCTTGATCGTCAGCCAAGCGATTGGCTGTTTATGATGATCACAATTTTAAGCTTCCATAAAATACTGAGATGAAATGCCATCACCGGTAGTATTATTTTTTATGTCCCTTCCTATGCTTAGATTTTGCATCCATGATATATTATTAATGTAAAATAGGTCTTTTAATGAACATGCATGCAATTAATTAACATTGCCGTATTTTTGTGTTAGAAACTCCGTCAGATGACCTTCGGCCAAGTTTGTATTGCATGCATGCTTAAGGTGAAAGCACCTATATTTAATCACTTTAAGGTGATGATTCCCAAAAATTCTTAGTTTCAAAATTATATTCTAAAATGTGCACTTTGGATTCATTCCCATTTTGTAGGACTATGGATTCGCGTTTGGACTTTTATATTTTGGATTCCAACTTTGGATAAATTTAGATTCATTCCCAATTGGTAAATAGATTTCTGATTATCGGCATTAAAAAGTAGGCCTGGATTTTCGGCAAGAAATCACTTTTAATTTGCTGTAAAAATTTAGTTCCAAATTTCTGTGAGTACAGAAATTTCTTTGTATATTTTAAACCCTTGGGATTTATGTAAAGGAGTAATTCTTGTATTTTATTGCTACTCTTCTCAGTCACAATTCAAGACTTTCTTAAACAAGAAATTCCCTTAAAAGGAGCCTGGGTTGAAATCCTGATTAAATATTTATAGGCTCAACTTCTCCATTTATATTTCATGTCACACTCTCATCAATATTTGTATTTACCATTTTTAAATATATACGCCTTATAATATAACAAATCTACGACAATCAAACTTCAATTTGTATTTCAGTTGTCATTTTATTTTACCATTTCAAAGTCTCAGTCTGAATTATTGTTTATTAATATATGAAATGAATGATGATGATTTTGAGGTCGAAGTTTTCCAATCATTTCATTTACCGTTTACATACGTAAATGGTTGATTTTATATGAGAGATTATGCGACTTGACATCCAATCATCATCACGCATGGATGATCTTCCTGTTCCCAATTTATAGGCCTTTCTTTCATGACGTCCTTATCATTTTATTTGATCATTAGAAATATGTCCTTTTATTTGCTCTTCAGTTTAGATATTAAACAGTCCTTCAGAGTCTTTATTCTCCATCTTCATATTATGATATGTGCAGCGCCCTCGTGAGGCTCGCGTCATCCTTGCAATGGTGTCAGAAGTGGGATCCTTTTTCTCTTTTTATTAGGAAAATAACCCCGTCAAGTGATGAATAGCGAAGAGGGAGCACATTCCCTGAGTTCCGGAAGACTCATCGGCAGCCGAACAGATCATGCACCTGTAGAAAATGAGAATAAAAGAGACGAATTAGAAAGCGAATTAACAGAGAGTCAAAATAACAGTGATACTCAGGTAATTGGGGCTAATGACTGTGTAATTGAGACTTCGTTCGGATCGTCAAGTGGTTCAGTCAGACCTAGACCCAGACCCCAAGGACTTCCACTTGTTGAAAATCACCCAGAAAATGATAACACCCTTTTGTTGATGCAAATATGGAAAATGCCGGTGAAAATAAAGAACAAGTTGAAATGCATCAAGTGGTTACAGAAATTGCCACAGTCCGAGAAAGCATGTCATCCATAATTCATGACATGCATGAAATCAAGGATTCAATTGCACAGCATAAGTTCTCAGTAAAACCACCCACCTATGATGGAACCACCACCTGGTCCGATTTTCTGATCCAATTTGAAATGACTTGCAAACTCAACAACTGGAATTCCAATGAGAAATTGCTTTGGCTTGGTCATAGTCTTAAGGGGGTAGCCCTAGAAGTCCTTGGTTATGTTAATGAACAAACGCTTCAAAGTTTTGATGACTTGGTAAAAGTCCTGACAGCACGATTTGGTGACCAGGGACAAGAAGATTTATTCCGAGTTTTGTTACGCAATCGGGCTCAGCAACCTGGAGAAACGTACCCACAATTGGCCCACGAATTTAGGCGATTGGTGAAAGCGCTCATCCTGCCGCTACGTATAAAATGCAAGAACGCATAGCTCAAGACTACTTCATTGATGCTATTACTTGTGCCAATGTGCGGGAATGGGTGTGTTTTAAGGAACCATCCTCCCTTGATGAAGCAGTGCGAATTGCAATTAAAGTGGAAGCCCGGAAATTCCCTCAAAATTCATTCCACTACCAAAGCACAGGAGTCCGAGCCATTAACTCCAAATCTCTAGGAAAACATCAATATTAGAGACCAACAAATTGCAAAAGACTCTGACAGATATCCAATCAGGAGTGAAAAGTATAAAAATCAAATGGTCAATAAGAAAAGAATGAGAAATGACCAAGACCAACGAGACAAGATAATTTGCTTCTGGTGTGATCAACCAGGGCACAAGAAAATTAATTGTCCTAGATTTGCCGAACAAGTCAGAGAGAAAATGAATATGGGAAATTCCCGAAACCAAGCCTTCAATAATGTCCCAAAGCTTAATCATTATCAGCGTCGGTATTATCAGTTGAATTAGAACAGTTTAAATTTGGGCTAGAGTAAAGAAACCATGGAACACAAATAGCCATATGAAAATCAACTCTGTTGATTTAGAATTAGAAAGATAGAAAATATGGTAGGAAAGAAGTTCACTTGCCCTTTAAATTTTATTCATTTTTGTAAACTCCTTCTCAGAAATCCAAAGTGCACAAGCCCCATATACTCATGGATGTCAAAACTAAGTATTTATTTTTTTGGTCCTGAATCGCACAATGTGTATAGTTGCAGTAAAAAGTAATACAAATGGTTCACATAGCTCATAGGTTAAAATATATTCAAGAAAAGATTTTTGAAAAATTTGGTTAAAACATGTGTAATACATGTATGTGTGGTCCCGTAATAGAGGGATAATTTAGGCAGTTAAACTTAAAGGAGACTGCATATGGAAATCCATTTTAGGCTATTCAGTATTTAAAATAAGGATACGATCCATGGAATGAGGTACTTAAAATATATGGATGTATATGGGGTGACTTGTCTTTGTTTGTTTTGTTTATTTTTTTGTGACAATGTGTTGCACAAGCTGTCTACCAGCGCTGGTCGCTGGGATATAAAACCGCTAATATTATTACCTGAGGAGTGTCACAGACGGCCGTTGTGGCAGCTCCCCAATACCTGTAATAATAGGAGGCCAGTGTAATTGAGGCCAGAAAGAAAAATCACCAGGAAGTCAGGTAATACTATTAATGGCTAGGTTGCTGCAAAATGTTGTTAATTGCGTGCGCTATAATGCGAGAATTGTATTCAGAGACATCTGAAGGACATAGCAGAGCACTATTAAATGTTTTCAAATGTGATTAATCGGGTGCGCTATAATGCGAGAATTGTATTCAGAGACAAAAATCTGAAGGACATAGCAGAGCACTATTAAATGTTTTAAAAAAAGGTGATTAATCGGGTGCGCTATAATGCGAGAATTGTATCCAGAAACTGGAGGACATAGCAGAGCACTTATGGTTTTAAAAATATGTTAATTAGAGGCGTTATAATGCGAGGATTGTATCCAGAAATAAAAATCTGGAAAACATAGCAGAGCACTATTAAATGTTTTTAAAAAGGGTATTAATCGGGTGCGCTATAATGCGAGGACTGTATTCAGAAACAAAAATTTGGAATACATAGCAGAGCACTTATGTTTTTAAAGATATGATTAATTGGGTACGTTATAATGCGAGGATTGTGTTCAGAGACATAGCAGAGTACTCATGATGTTGTCACATATTTTTTTAGGTATATATCCAGAAAGCGAAGTATGGATATCTTAGGCCGTCCAGAATGTGGAAGTATGGACACATATTTTTTTTAGGTATATATCCAGAAAGCGAAGTATGGATATCTTAGGCCGTCCAGAATGTGATAGTATGGACACATATTTTTTTTAGGTATATATCCAGAAAGCGACTTATGGATATCTTAGTCCGTCTAGAATGTGATAGTATGGACACATTTTTTTTTAGGTATATATCCAGAAAGCGAAGTATGGATATCTTAGGCCGTCCAGAATGTGGAAGTATGGACACATATTTTTTAGGTATTATCCAGAAAGCGAAGTATGGATTATTATTAGGCCGTATTATCCAGGGAATGGATATACATTTTTTTAGGAATAAATCCAGAGTATGGATTATTAGGCCGTATTATCCAGGGAATGGATATACATTTTTTTTTAGGAATAAATCCAGAGTATGGATTATTAGGCCGTATTATCCAGGGAATGGATATACATTTTTTGTTGAAATTATCCACAGTATGGATGGATGCTTTAGGTTCATTCAATGCGAATGACAAAAGCAATTCAATTAATAAATATTGTGCATGAGAGATCATTTTACTAGTGGATTATTTCCATATTTGGGGTCCTATAAGAGATATAAAACTGTGGACCAAGGGAGGAACTTTTGAGTCAAAATTATGGTTTTATTTTTTTTTGATAAGAGCTATGTGAATTGTTTAGTATTACGAATTGTCTGCAAAGTGCCTTTCATGCCCCTGTCCAAAAAAAAAAAAAAAAAAAAAAAAAAAAAAATATGTAGCCCTAAACCCTATTTTTATTTCTGTTCTCATGTTGGTATACTTGCTACAAGGCATTACACGGATTGGTTGTAGATCCCTTGATCTCAGGACTGGTTGGTGCGACGGTGTCTTACCTGTGTCCCACATGGTTTCAGAATATGCACCTAGCATTTTTATTAAATGGTGCAAGATTTGACTCAATCAAATTGTCGCTCATGCAACTGGGTTGCATGAGCTACGGAACAGTCAAATCAATGAATATTTACAGTACTGGAAAGATCAACTGAATTTAAATAGTCAGTCATGAAATTGGTTGCATGAGAAATGGAATAGTTGATGTATCAGCACGGTAGCTAAGAAGAAAAACCTTGATTTAATCAAGGTGGTGATCCAGATCGCCCAGTTCATGTAGTCCTGCCCTAGCATTTAGTAAAATTGAGGTAAATTTTCTACTTACCTCTAGCCCCACATGTGCAGAGCCCCTGCTGTGTACCCGCAGCAGTATAGGAAGTCACTCGTCCCCAGTGGCTAAGTACCCTAAAAGAACAAAAAGAGAAAAGATACTATTTATTGCACATGTTTCATGAAGTGAGAAAGCCCCCCAAAAAAAAAAAAGGGAAAAAATCCTGGCCTCTTTTTCTCACCATCCAGGTGAAAAGCCATTCATCGCTTTGGGCCTTGGGCAGTACAAGATTGCAATGACCAAGCACTCATCATGACGATGTTGGCCAATGACATCTCGCCATCCAGCGAAGGACAAGCCACCCATCAAGTGACGAGAGACGGTTCTTTTGGTAGTGAGTTGGCAGCAAACTCAAGTCACCAAGTGAAACGCCAGACTAAGTACTACCACTACCAGTCACCGACTCGGGAGCGACGCGACTGTCATCCAACCAAGTCCGGAATAGCCAGTAAAGGACAAGCAAGCAGCGAGGGACAAGTCGTTTGATGACGAATCAATGGCAACTCAAGTTTACAGAGTTAGAGTGAAGCACCCTACTACATGTACTAACAGTCACTGACTGTCATCCAAGTCCAGAATGACCAGTGGAGGACAAGCAAGCGCCGAAGGACAAGTCGTTTGATGGTAAATCAGCAGCAAGCAAAATTCTATAGACTGAAGCAGCTTACCAGTCACCGACCACCATCAAAGACAGAGTAGATGAAAGGATCAAGAAATCAAGGCAACTTTGCTGAATGCGATCATTTTTTTAAATTTTTGTTTACTTTGTCGATTTCAAAATGCTCCTAAAATTGACAAGTGACTCTGGTTTATTACATTTGATTTTAAAATCCTAATTAATGAGAATTTCAATCATTAATAAGAATAATGTTTTGGTGAGATGTTTTCTTAGAAGCCATTTAATTCGAAGTTCTAAATTATCCAAATTCTTTATAAATTTAATTGCAAAATAGTCAAAATTCAACAACAGCTGTGTACGTGTACATGTGTATACTGGCTGTAGTTTTTGTTATTGGAATGTTGTTGTACAAAAATGATGAATGTTTTTTTATTATGTGCTAAACATGGTTCAGAAATTTAAAACGTGGAATTAATTTTAAATTGCATCCTTACCTCTATTTCATTAGCAATGGCACTGCCACTGATGCAATCTCAAAGTTGCGTTGCATGGCAGGTGATGTACACAGTACAGTCGAATCTTCATGTCATGATCTTGGATTTTTGTAGACGATCACCTTTGACTTTTGTAGTCCCACATGTGTTGCAAAATAGATGTAACGTAGTCTGGATGTTGGTTTCCATACTGCCATGTTCCCATATTTATGCAAAATTTATTAATTCATGATATATTTAATGTTGAATTATTTTGGAAAGCCAAAAACATGCGAGAATGATTAGCGTTGATGTTTACTGTTGAGTGTTGACATTCACACAGACGATGACACATTACGAAGTGTTGCTAGATTCTTTCTTGCAAACAAGAAATGTCTTTAAAAAAGACAACGCAGTGATTAAAGGAAATATACTGAATTTGCAAAACAAACAAACCAAAGTAGGCCTATCTAGTGCAAGTTCAAGAAATTTTATGTACATATATTTTGAAATGTTTGTTTTGGTCAAATTATAAAAGAAAAATGGGGAAAAGAAAGAGTTTTCTCGCTAGACATTTTAGAGATTTTTTTATTCTCAAAAGCAGGCAAAAATCAACGAAGTTTAAAATATGACGACAAAATGACGTCACTACTTTTGGGGCCCGATTCTTCTTTTTATTGTAATCAGCTGTTCATATGTAAACAAAGATCAGCTGATCGTGTCAACACTTTGTATCAACAATGCAAATATCAATATGGTGTTCATCTGAGTTCATTATATTGTCGTAAACAGGTTAGAACATGTGCATATGATTATTATTTATGTCTTATGTTTTGTAGGACCATGCTGAGGAGTTTCATGATCGAAACAGTTTTTCTGAGCTGGGGTGTTGTAACGGCGATCCAAGGACCCCGTATTTTTTAAGCTTTTCTATTTCGTATTTTTATTTGGTTTGTTTCCACCTTCGCGATTAATTTTCCCTGCCAAATTTCAGCTCACCTTTTAATTAAATATCTCATTCAAAGTCCCCTATCCTTTATTTTTCCATTTTAGTAGTATTTTTGCCTTCAGAACTCAAATTAAAACTATATAAATTCTTCCAATGTCCCGCTATGAAGATCGCCATTTTGTTATGCACACCGCGAGAATACTGCCAGCTGAAACGAAACTCCCAGTAGACCTAAAATATTGAAAAGCTTCCTGCATTATTCCATGATTACCGTCGGCAGCGTTCAGCATATTTTGATTAGTTTATCTTTTATTTCACCCTTTATTTTAGATTTGCTTTTATGCGTGGTTGCTTTGTAGGCGGCGTCACGGGACTCAAAAACATGCGTGACGCGTAGCTATCGCCACAAATCATGCGACCCAAATTTGCTTGCGCGATAGAGGAAAGAATACGTGGACGGACGGTAATGTTTGGAAAATGCAAAAAAAAGTTCTAAAACATTCACTTTTTGCTTTGGGACCAAAGGAGATAGTCGCATTTTATTACATACGGAGAATTCAACTTGGTTTGACCATCGGATCGATAATTTTAGGTATGATCGGTTAATTTTTTAATTAACCTAAACCCCTTGGTGGGAATTCCCACCAAGGTGGTCATTTTGCTATTTTTATAATGGCAAAATGGATTATTTTTATTTTTAACCGGTGATCGGATCGTCATCTCGTATTTTTGAAATTGTTTTGCTAATTAATAAGCAACTCTCATTTATTTTAATTAACTCAACTTTCGGCTTGATCGTCGCCGGCGATTGGCTGTTTATGATGATCACAATTTTAAGCTTCCATAAAATACGAGATGAAATGCCATCACCGGTAGTATTATTTTTTATGTCCCTTCCTATGCTTAGATTTTGCATCCATGATATATTATTAATGTAAAATAGGTCTTTTAATGAACATGCATGCAATTAATTAACATTGCCGTATTTTTGTGTTAGAAACTCCGTCAGATGACCTTCGGCCAAGTTTGTATTGCATGCATGCTTAAGGTGAAAGCACCTATATTTAATCACTTTAAGGTGATGATTCCCAAAAATTCTTAGTTTCAAAATTATATTCTAAAATGTGCACTTTGGATTCATTCCCATTTTGTAGGACTATGGATTCGCGTTTGGACTTTTATATTTTGGATTCCAACTTTGGATAAATTTAGATTCATTCCCAATTGGTAAATAGATTTCTGATTATCGGCATTAAAAAGTAGGCCTGGATTTTCGGCAAGAAATCACTTTTAATTTGCTGTAAAATTTAGTTCCAAATTTCTGTGAGTACAGAAATTTCTTTGTATATTTTAAACCCTTGGGATTTATGTAAAGGAGTAATTCTTGTATTTTATTGCTACTCTTCTCAGTCACAATTCAAGACTTTCTTAAACAAGAAATTCCCTTAAAAAGGAGCCTGGGTTGAAATCCTGATTAAATATTTATAGGCTCAACTTCTCCATTTATATTTCATGTCACACTCTCATCAATATTTGTATTTACCATTTTTAAATATATACGCCTTTATAATATAACAAATCTCACGACAATCAAACTTCAATTTGTATTTCAGTTGTCATTTTATTTTACCATTTCAAAGTCTCAGTCTGAATTATTGTTTATTAATATATGAAATGAATGATGATGATTTTGAGGTCGAAGTTTTCAATCATTTCATTTACCGTTTCATACGTAAATGGTTGATTTTATATGAGAGATTGCGACTTGACATCCAATCATCATCACGCATGGATGATCTTCCCTGTTCCCAATTTATAGGCCTTTCTTTCATGACGTCCTTATCATTTTATTTGATCATTAGAAATATGTCCTTTTATTTGCTCTTCAGTTTAGATATTAAACAGTCCTTCAGAGTCTTTATTCTCCATCTTCATATTATGATATGTGCAGCGCCCTCGTGAGGCTCGCGTCATCCTTGCAATATCAATATATTTTAAAATCAAATACAATGTATCATGAAGAAATAAAGACAAAATAATCGGCAAAATTCCAGTACAAGATGATTTTATGCAAACGGCACAGTTCACCGCATTAGAAATGTACAGTAGCCTCCTTGTATTTATCTCCAATTTTATTTGGCGACTTTTGTTTCTGCACATGCACAGTTGTAATTGCGAAAGAGCTTATACACACTTAACGATTTGCGCCAGTCAGAAACTTGAAAAAAATTCTTTAAAATTTCATCAATGAATGTATATAAAAGTGGTACCAACCTTATTGTGCTTGCTAATTTAAGACTTGGTTGAAACAAAATTAAGGATCGATTGCATTTTAGTGTCCAAAAAGGCAAAATTATCATCAAAGTTCTGCCCAAATCTGCACCCTTTAATTGCGAAGGGTTCAGAATTCGAATCGGAAATTAAAATATACGATCTTTGCGATCAAAAACACAAAATTACAACTTTAAACATACTATTGGCAAAAGACATTATTACCAAACAATATAGAATAGAAAATTTGACATCAATTTCTCAAAAGATTGAAGAAATATGCTCACCAGACATTGAGAAAGTACGCAATCCAATTCCCATTCAAACGTGTGGGAAACTGAAAGTGCATAATCCCCACTAGTACATACCACTACCAGTTCGCCCCAATACAGGTACAATGTACATACCATGACCAGTTCGCCCCAATACATGTACATACTACATACCAAGACAAGTTCGCCCCAATTGACTCACTGTGTAAACTGTAATGTGCTGTGAATGCAGTGCATGCGGTCATACGGCCAATCAATACAACTTCCAATTGTTTGCATTTAGTTTAGGGCATATATTCATGTATTAAGGTATAATCAATATGACCTCCCATCGGTATTCAGCGTGTCACCTCTCGAGTGCATGGATGTATTTTTAATGTGCTTATAAATTATTATTATGCATCACAAGTATTATTATTATCATTATCATTATCATTATCATTATCATTATTTCACACACACACACACCCAGCCCCCCACATATATATCATTTTATTTTGTATTCTTGTCTTTGTCAAGTTTGTTTTATTTCCTTAACTTTGTATTACATATAACAGTATTGGTCAGCTATGGTGTGTGGTATGTAATGCACAGGTCAAAAGTGAAATAGTATGGCCTGCCCATATACAGGGTAGAAAACACAAAGATGTAAGTATGTAGCATTTTACATTGTTATTATTATTTGCTATTTAATCTTTCTTTTAGGCCTGTTATCGACTGTCGATGTGTCAGTATTACCCTCGATATGACCCTAAATCTGACATGCCAAAATAAATTTTCCCTTTTCTACACTTTACGACATTATCAAAAAAAAAAGTTTTCATGTTATTTTGTCCGAATAAGCTTACCGTACGACCATGTTTTCATTGGAATGTTGAAAATTACCTCCCAAAGTTGACCCGAACCCGGAAGTAGAATGAACCAGGAAGTATGTATACACCGGAAGTCTGCAAAATTTTGTAACTCATATTGGCGTGATTTAAGGGGGTACTACACCCCTGTGGTAAATTTGTGACTATTTTTGTATTTTTCTCAAGAACTAGAAACACACTGGTAACAAAAGTTACGTATATTGTTGGGGCAAGGAATCCAATTACTACACTGAAATTTCAGTGACTCAAGACAAGCGGTTCAGTATATATGATAGGAAATGAGGTACATCCTAGCGGTACCTCATTTCTTATTATAAATAACGAACTGCTTGTCTTGGGCCACTGAAATTCCAGTGTAGTAATTGGATTCCTTGCCCCTATAACATATTTAAATTTTGTTACCAGTGTGTTATTAGTTTTTGAGAAAAGTGCAAAAATAGTCACAAATTTATCGAAGGGTGTAGTACCCCCTTAAAGCTTACAAATGTATCTATCGACTTTTTTCAGCATTTTTGAATATCATTATGAGTTTCGACACGTGTCGATTGTCGTATATTTTCCCCCGACAAAGTGTTGAATTAGAAATCATGTGTCGATAACAGGCCTACATTCTAGAAAGCTCTTTCAGTACATTTGTACTAGTCTCCCAAGAGTTCCAGATAAAACAACAATATAATAAATACAACATACATGTAAAGCATTTACAAAATTTGAAGAAACAAATATGTGATGCGATCACGCAAAATCAGTCGGAACTCAGAAATATTAATTTTCAGTTTCTTATAGGATAGTAAAAAGCAATTACGAAGCTGCATTTTGCAGAAAACCCCCATTGAAATTCCACAACCAGTTCCAAAGATATGAGCAATTAAAGAGTTTCCAAAACAAAAGGAAACAAAAGAAAATATTGCCTTTGTTTGGCTATATCTCAAAATCAATATTTCCGAGTTCCGAATGATTTTGCTTCATCGCATCACAGGTAAACAATCTTATTAGAGTGCGTATCATGTATTATGTAATCATTAATTATAATGTGATGAACTTGAAAGCAATAGTGTAGACTCAAACAGTTACTCTAACTGTCGTTTTATCTTTTCTGTTTCGGGAGCTCTATTGTTCAGAAACAAAAACGCAAGGGATTATGTGAGTTGATCTGTTCCTTGAATTCATTGAGCTTATTTCAATAGATATGGATGCCTGTTATTAATAAAGGCTGGATAAGACAAGATTATGGAACACCCACATGTGTTAGTGGTCTAGCGCCCCTTTCGCTGGTCAATGATTAACAAATAATATACATTTAAAATAGATTTGAGTCTGGCAATTTTGCCTGAAGCATTTATCAGATTACCAATTCCAATGAAAGAAATCCAATTAGTTTCACTTCAACGCACTTCTTTGGTGTTGCATATTACCAAGTTTTAAGGTGTATTTAGGACGAAAATAATTCCCCGTTTCATCTCTACTTAATCATATGACCGATTTTTGCCCGATTGCACGAATAAGTATACGTAATTCTTGGCAACACTGATTACTAGTGATTAATGTATATTTCTACGCTGGGCTATTTTCATGAGCCACTCCTGCCTAGGCTGAAGTACCTATACATCCAACGCAAGTCAATTGACTCTGTACAATTTATCGCAAATTTACGACCGTAAAATTTAGACACTTCTTTCGTCTAGATTAGCATCAACCCTCTCATCTCCACGGGCGTAGCAAGCAGGGGGACAGGGTGGACAAAGTCCATGGGCCCGAGGGTTCAGGGGCCCAAGCACAAAAGCAAACATTAAATAAGGGCTGATAATGGAGAGCAGGGCGGATTTACCATTGGGCCAGATGGGCCGGCCCAGGGCCCCAAAATGCCCAAAATTGCCCTATGCATCTTTCTGTTAACCCCAATAACAGATACCTGCTTTTGGTTTCGCTGTGTGCAAACATATTTGAAACGCACATTTGAGGCATTCCGAATAGGGATTTACACACAACAAACAGTGCAAATTAAGGCATTTTCTGTAATCAAGTGGTTTGCACTAGAAATTCACTAAATTTAAAGACAGAGTTACCTTTTTTAGTTTCTAAATGATTGTTCTTAAGTCTTTACAACATAAAACCAATTAAAAGCAAATATATCAATATACCCCCATTTTTTTGACATTTTTAGTTAAATTTACATATCAATCCTCCATATCAATCCTCGGCTCCACCCTGTCATGTTTTCACTAAAATCAAAATAACTTTGGAATGGTTTATGCTACATAAATTGTTATGGTATCAATACAAAGGTCTCATCAAAAGCTTTAAATTGATAGGTAATTTGTCTAGGTAGGTGACACCCTTGACTTAAAAATACTAAGAATTAGCACAAAAAATCTCGCACAAAAGTATTGCTCCACCCTATTGGTGTACCCAGTATAAAACGCATGGCCATATTCATTCTTTGGTAATAATGCTTGTGCAACTAGTTATGGTCGGCCTAAAGTGGATTTACATTAAGGGGGTACTACACCACTGGCCAATTTTGTGCCTATTTTTGCATTTTTCTCAAAAATTATAGTGCATTGGTGACAAGTAAAATATGTATATTATAGGGGCAAGGACTACAACTACTGCACTGAAAATTCAGCAACTCAAGGCAAGTAGTTATTGATTTATTGATCAAATAGTGGTTTTCCCTCATTTTTGACCGTAACTCCACAACTGTTGTCTGTGTTGAAATAAAATTTTCAGTGCAGTAGTTGTAGTCCTTGCCCCTATAATATACATATCTTACTTGTCACCAATGCGCTATAATTTTTGAGGAAAATGCAAAAATAGGCACAAAATTGGGCAGGGGTGTAGTACCCCCTTTTAAGCAATTTAAAACTATCTTTTTCATAATTATTTAAATTAGCAAGGAACTTGACATAGAAATAAGTATAGTTTGATCACCTCGTAATTGGTGGGAATTATTAGGCTTTTGCCATGACTATGTGTATTAGGAAGTAGACAAAAGTATATGATGCTTCTTGCAAGATGTCACAATTCAATGTTATAATAAGGTCGGCCAATTACGAGCTGATCAAACTGTAATTTTATCATTCTGGTATAGTGGTATTAAAGGTTAATGAAATTGGATTGAAAAGAGTATTTCTTTCTTCCAGAAAGAAGTATAACAATAATGGCTAGAAACTGTGAGTGAAATCATTTGTCTTGTCAGTATGCAAGTATCATTGTCGTCACAAGTATGCAAGTTTTAGGCTATAAATCGACCAGTTGCCCAAGTAAGAACTTAATTAGCAGTTTGTACAGGCAGTATTCATGTGTATGATAGTCATGGCTGAACCAGTCAAAGATATATTCCATATCATCTGTCCCATCTTATACCAGTGAATGTATTCAACAAGGCCGAGGCCTCTTAGCAGGGATTTATATTTCATACCTGGTCAATGTCATTATAACATGAGCAATAACCTGTTTCTTTTATTAGAATGTAGCCACCTTAAAAGTAGCTAAAACAGCACCAGCCAGACCTCCACCAGAGCCAGCTGTGGTAAAACTACCACCTGCACAACCAAAGTCCATCCTGAAAAGAAGACCAGATGATCCATCAGTATATCGACGACCAGCTGATCCATCTCCAATGGTTAAGAAACCTAAGGTAGAAGAGTCACCTGATGTAGCTGCATCTAGTGGGTAAGAAACTGTGAGGATACATGTAGTAACTTGTAGGTTGTTGTATGGCATAACCTTTGTGTATCAAGCCATATAATGTGTGTCCCCACAGAGTGCTACAGAGAGCGTACCACCAGTGAAAGTCTCCGCATCATCCGATAATGAGGGCCAATTGTTCCATGAAATGCGACAGGCGAGACTGCTACGCAATTTGTTAGACACGACACGATCGAACAATCGGCCCTCATGAATATGCGAAAATCGCACTATACAATATCTGGGCGGTAGTAGTCTGTGTGTGTCCCAATCAAATTGCTTGTTAGGTGCATGGATGACATGCTCACATAGGCATAAGGTATTTTGCTGATTGAGATCAATGGGCAAACATGATGTATGCTGGGAATGAAAATGGCTCAAAAGCTAGAGAATATGTCACCCAAGATTGCGAATTTGAGCCCTTTTCCTTCCCAGCATGCAGAATCAGAATTTATTGACATTCACCATATAACAGGTATGGTCAAAATACAAAACAACACTAAATACTACAACTATTACCATTTTTTAGTGAAAGATAAAGACACAATGAAAATAAGAAAGTGACTATTATAAACTAAATAATACCGTAACACTGAAAACTAATTACTTAAAAATACTAGAAGCAAAAAATTTAAAAAGTTTCAGTGTGTCATCAAAAGAAATCGCTCTATGTGAACTAAGAAATGAAAACACTTGAAAAACTAAATCAATTTATTGATGATCGTAGATCAAATGCAGATTTAACATAATTAGCAACTACGTGAACTGTATCATGATCGTTAGCACTCATAATTAAATGAAATTTGTTATTAACAAACATTGAATTGAAATCAAATATATCACTAAATTTATCAAACAAATTAACACGCAAGTTATTATAAAGCGAACAACGCATAACAAAATGGAATTCATCTTCAACCTCGTGAAGCTCACAATAAGTACAAAGACATGAGCTGATGAGCGCTGATACGAAGTTTACAGAAAGCAGATCTTGCAGAGCGGTTCAAAAACATAATATAATTCTCCATTGAAAATGTAACTTTGAACTGACAGTATGTTCGCAATTTAGGCGAGTGATTAGTAATTGAATTTAACTATAAGTTATCATCACTTTTGCCTATCGATCGCTATCAGCAATATACCTTATGGAGGTCATTGCTTTGTTATCCATCAATGACTTCCGTGTGTGACATAGCGAGAGATTACATGGTACAATGACTCCCGCATGTGGGCATCCTTTGGGCTAGACCCTCCCTCGGGTCCATGGAGAACGACTGGTAATGTAGATTACATAGCATTAAAAATCAACCCAATACATGGACCCTCCCAGTCTGTAAGCAATTTGCCTTCAAGTTCCCACAAAATGCTGGGAGTTCACTTTTACGGATTTGGAGTCACGCAATCTTTCTATATACCACATCCATGTTTTCACTACATTAACGTTTGTGTAAGCGACTAAAACAACGATATTGTATCCGACCAATCAACGCAGCTGAAATTTGAGGCTTCCCTAGCTAAATAATGTGCAAACATTTGCAAACCGCACGCGATAATATACGCAATATGGACAATAGGCCTAAGTCTGAGTCGAGTGGTTGCCTTTTATTATTGCGCGTACCATGGGTCTATCAGACGCGTGCCACTTGAGCTCAGTACCTCTCAGTTGTTGACAAGTGTCCCATCCGATCTTGCGTCACATCCCGCGGCATAGCTTTGTGCTACCATATTTGAATTGAAACTGGGGCGGGGCTTTCGTAAGTGACATCGAAACAACGTTAACTTCGTTGAACGAATATTTGGAAGGAGATCTCTAACAGATTGGACCAGTCTCGGAATCAGCGCTCAATGGACTTTCGCGTTCACTTATAATACGAGTATATTTCTATATTGCTGCATGGTTGACTGTGGTGGGTGTAATTAGTGGCGCCGATTTGTGGATGAAGAGGAATGGGTTTTTGGCATTGAAGAAAATAAGGGGGGGTTACAGGACTTTTCATATTTTTTTTCATAGGGCATTATGTAATTATTTATTGTTACATTATCCAGAGATGGAACCGAACCGAGACTGGGGGCCAGTCTACCTTTGGGCAGGAACTTATCAAGGGTATTTGTACATGATGTGATTTCGCACTGCTACAGGGTGTCCCAGAATGATCTGTACCGGTAAAGATGGAATTTTTTAGGTATGAAGGGCATGTTGAATGGTCATATTGTCTTGCATTTTTAGTTCTACATATATTTAGCTTTCTCAGATTTTTTAGATTTTAAAATTGGACGTTTCTAGTAGAAGTTATAGAAGATTGCGTAAAATGGTGAATTCTAAGTTTTGACAACGCAACCTATTTTGAAAATCTGTAACATTACTAACCGCTCAGCACAAAGCTATTTGGAAAAAGTTATGCGGATGATCTAGTTGTGCCCTGTTCATATTTCCACTAAATAGCCGATATCTATCTATTATTTATGACGTTACGAAGCCATGATCATATGGCATTAAGGGTTTGTGGCCTAATCCCATTCTCTCTTTGGCGGTAGTTTTAAATATAGTTAATGTGGTGTGAGGTCCATGTCATTTGAAATGCTTGCAGAGATCAAACTGGTTGTGGTACAGAAAAGACGGCTCCTCAATTTACTGTACAGTAGCGTGGATTTCTTTCAAAAACTTACTGGCAAACCGGCAGCTATGTTGAGACGCAAAGAAGATTCATTAGACGATAGTGTATAACGTAAAGAAGTTTGACGAGCACGGAATTGTCAGGAATCGGCAGAGTGAAGCTTCAGGTGCTCGTAAGACTGTAAGAACTAGAGCGAACATTGCAGCTGTCCGGCAAGCTTTAAGGCGTGACCCCAACAGTAGTTGTCGTCGAAATGCTGTGCCAAACATTCCACGTTCTTCATTTAATCGTATCGTGCCATTTTTCAAAGGTATGCGAGTCGTTTTTCATCGATTTTACATTATTGCATGGCACGCCAAAACAAATAAAGGTAGCGTGCTGAAATTAACAGAATAAGTAGGAGACATGTCCAACATTATAATGCTGGTATCAAAAATAGATACACTGCCCGTCTTCTATTTTTAGTTATTTTTGCAAACACGGTACAAATCATTCTGGGACACCCTGTATAATTGGTAAATCCATTTTAGCCTGTACAAGGCAAAATCTAAGTTGTGATTTAAGTTGTTGTGTATTTCAAACAATTTCAGAGAATAAATTCAATGGGCTACACTCCCTATGGAAGCCATGACCTCAATCTCTTACACAGGGGGTGAAGTTTTTAATTGCAGTCAACCATTCAGGCAACCCCATTTTAAATTCACATTCCCTGTGTGGAAGACTATAAGATGATGTCTTCCATGATAGGGAGTAAATGGATTTCACCTGGAATAGCCCAATTGCTCCTTTCTATCCAACCATATAAATACATGCAGGAATGGTCATGTTCTATGTGTATGATAACATGTGTCTATGTTTGTAATTGCTAGATTACCAGCAGACTTCTTTGATAGTTCATCAACATCTAGTAATAATAAAACACAACAAACTACAAATCAACAGTGCAGTGGATCAACACAAACCAATAGTAGCAGTAACCCTGATTTACCTGCTGGTAAGATGATCACCAAATATTACACAGTTCATTCATTTTTGCCTAAAATTTTGCCTCCAATGGGGACAGTCACAGCTGATCTCATCATGCTTTGTGATACCATAGTAGAACTGCACATGCCATTGAAAGTGTACACAAAATCCTCACTTCAACTTTCCATGACTCGATATATCAAGGGTACTTAGACTTTTGTTTGAAAAAATATGACCTCTAAAAGCTTACTTATTTTATGTATTTGCTATGAAGCAAGCAGATAGACTGCAATGCATGATGGGATACTCCCTTCAGCTGCAGTGGCGGCACCTGAATAAGAAATTGCTTTATTGGTGGTTTATATCATTATTATCCAATAACAAGAAACTGATTTATGATATGATACTGTGTCATAGAGAAAGGGCTTGGGATCTAGGCAACTGGTATGAATTGTGAAACTTGGTCAATCAGTTTGCTTGATAGTGTGCTATAAAACTGGATCAAAATAATGTTGTACTTGTAAGGGTTCATTTTTAGCATGTTAAGTATAATGTCAATTACCTACTTTGGACTTGATTTATTATTCTATCTTGTGAAGCAACATCTAGAAATATTTATTACAAGTAGAGTGCATAACCTTTTGTTAGAACTGTATTTTTTAACTTTCAACTTCAGATTTCTTTGATGCCAGTGTGTCCTCATCTAGTACAGTACCATCAACATCAGCTGAACAGTCAAGTAAAGACAAAGCATCTAATCAAGACAAAACAGAAAGGTTTGTATGATCAATATACAATCTAGCATAGTCTTATTTGAAAGGCTGTAAATACTGTTCTCCAAGGAAAATTGCCAAGAAGCTTTTATTTCATTACTATAGCATGGACATATATATGCCAAGTGTCATTCACACACACAATTTTTAACTTGTGATTCAAACATTCACACACAAAATTTTGAACTTGATACAAGTTTACTTTTTGATGCAGAAACAACACATGCCACAATACCATTTTCACCCTGATGTGGCAGTAACGTCAGTGCACATTTCATTGGGCACAGCTTCAAATTGCTAGCATTCGCTCAAAGCACTGGACTGGCATACACACACACGCACTTAATGACATAGATGCATGGACGAAACAGCTACCTCAACGCGTTGATGTAACTGCCAATACACCTTATTCCATGTATTTCACATAGATGCAAAACGTACTGAAGTCCTATTTCTGAGAAAAGTAATTATTTGTTGATATGGCAATTTTGGTTGGGTTAAGGGGGTACTACACCCCTGACAAAATTTGTGCCTATTTTTGCATTTTTCTAAAAAAGTATAACACATTGGTGACAAGTTTGATATGTATATTATAGGGGCAAGGACTGCAACTACTGCACTGGAAATTTTATTTCAGCACAGACAACAGTTGTGGAGTTACAGTCAAAAATGAGGGGAAACCAGTATTTGATCAATAAATCAATAACTACTTGTCTTGAGTTGCTGAATTTTAGGTGCAGTAGTTGTAGTCTTTGCCCCTATAATATACATATCTTACTTGTCCCCAATGCGCTATAATTTTGGAGAAAACTGCAAAATTAGGCACACAATTGGGTAGGGGTGTAGTACCCCCTTAATTGTGTTAATATTGTGTGTGGGTTAATGTAACGCCATAGGGAACCAAAATATTGGGTTTAGTTCAAATTCTTAAATTTCATTTGTTTTTATTACATTAAAAAAATTAGCAGACCAATTCTATAAACAATAGTGCATGTATTGAGTGCATAATATCTAACATGTCTGTGTGATGTTTGTAGTAAATATAAATTGTACTTCATGATTGAAAACAAAATGGATTTTTCTTTTACCAATATGATCCATGTCAACATGTTATTTGAGGACTATAAACTAGTACAATAATTATGTGCCTGTGTAGTGTGATTACCACAAGTGACACAGGGTCTTCATGCATTGCATCACTACCTGAAATAAGGCATAAGGTTAGTGTCAGGTTGAATATCAAGTCAGATGAGACATACACTTTAAAATTAGGGATTTTTGGTATAGACAAATCCAAGGAGCCAAGTCATGGTCAGGATTTGGTCGGACATCTTTGGGTAGCCGCTAGCACCAACCTGGTGTTTTGAGCATCCAATTGTGCAAATAAAAGCTGCCTAACACCTAGAGAAGATGCAAGGACGAGGAGGGTTAATAGAATAATAGCTAATAATATATATAATGGAGATAATTCCGCAGGTAATCCCGTCGCATCTATTCATACATAGTCCTTTTGTTCGCAAGTATACATCAATGCATAGATACCGTGTGTAGTTAATCCGATTATTATGTCACTTTAACAGCGAATAGACCATGCTGTGTGTTTTGTCGAAGGGAACTGTATTGTGTTATTCTTTTGTCTACCTGTGTTTTCGCGGAAGGTGTAAAACGGGTGATGGAATGCAGTTTAATATTTCCGCCAAGGCCGAATCATTTCACATTTTGAGTGCATTGTAGCCGACGGCTACCCAACTAAAGGCTGCTAGTCAGGTGTAGGAATGCGTGGATTTGGATTCGTCTATTGCACTTTTTATTGGTGCATACAGCCTGTCGACCAACCATGTCATCAGTAGAAGGCTGAATGCACATGCTTAGTAGGCACTGGTATGGTATGCACTCAAGGTACAGGAATTGAGCTATATTAAAAAAGGTGTGTGGGGACCACGGAATTAAAACCAGAAAACCAGGAATCGACCGCCATCTTGATACAGGCATGGAGCAAAAATTGGTGGTATTCGATTTCCCTCGGAATGCGCTCGAGGCATTCGTTGTCATGCAAGCATGACATGGATGATGGGCGCATTTGAAAGACGCACTTAATGCGACCTGCACGCGAGGTTTCTGATGGTATAAAAATGTTGCTGGAGTAAGTTGGGGGGATGAGGTCTTCCACACAGGGAGTGTGAATTTCAAATGGGATTACCCGAATGGGTGACTCCATTTGAAATCTGCACCCCCTATGTATGGATATTTCAACTGGTCTGTTTTTAGGGGAAGTAACATACAGGCACTGGGCAGCTAAATCTATTGCATATATTATTGTATTACAGCAATAAATCCAATATGGCAGAGGTTCTCCCTGAAGGTTTCTTTGATGACCCAGTCATTGATGCCAAGGTTAGTCATTATATTCAACTCATAATAGCCTGAAACAATTAGTCACATTTTGAAGGTTTCTTTGATGACCCAGTCATTGATGCCAAGGTTAGTCATTATATTCAACTCATAATAGCCTGAAACAATTAGTCACATTTTGAAGGTTTCTTTGATGACCCAGTCATTGATGCCAAGGTTAGTCATTATATTCAACTCATAATAGCCTGAAACAATTAGTCACATTTTGAAGGTTTCTTTGATGACCCAGTCATTGATGCCAAGGTTAGTCATTCAACTCATAATTCAGCATCGAAGTGGTTACGTAATTCTCTTGGTTACCGGATCACGCTACTTTGGTATGCCTTCGAGTGCCATATACTTTATGTGGTGATCATTTCGATTGTGGTTCATTACTCTAGCGCGTGATCCCGTTGACATAGTAACATTACGTAACTTCGATACTGAATAGCCTGAAACAATTAGTCACATTTTGAAGGTTTCTTTGATGACCCAGTCATTGATGCCAAGGTTAGTCATTATATTCAACTCATAATAGCCTCAAACAATTAGTCACATTTTGTTACTGTAATAAAGTCTTCATGTTGGGCTAAATTTAAGTGTGTAGTTTTGTACCACATTGGCAATAATAGTTTTACCAAATTAAAAATTGTAGGGGGAGGTCTTATTACCAGTTTAGATGTGGGATGTTTGTTATGTAGGGGGGTCTTATTACCAGTTTAGATGTGGGATGTTTGTTATGTAGGGGAGGTCTTATTACCAGTTTAGATGTGGGATGTTTGTTATGTAGCGGGAGGTCTTATTACCAGTTTAGATGTGGGATGTTTGTTATGTAGGGGAGGTCTTATTACCAGTTTAGATGTGGGATGTTTGTTATGTAGGGGAGGTCTTATTACCAGTTTAGATGTGGGATGTTTGTTATGTAGGGGAGGTCTTATTACCAGTTTAGATGTGGGATGTTTGTTATGTAGGGGGAGGTCTTATTACCAGTTTAGATGTGGGATGTTTGTTATATAGGGGGAGGTCTTATTACCAGTTTAGATGTGGGATGTTTGTTATGTAGGGGGAGGTCTTATTACCAGTTTAGATGTGGGATGTTTGTTATATAGGGGGAGGTCTTATTACCAGTTTAGATGTGGGATGTTTGTTATGTAGGGGGAGGTCTTATTACCAGTTTAGATGTGGGATGTTTGTTATGTAGGGGGAGGTCTTATTACCAGTTTAGATGTGGGATGTTTGTTATATAGGGGAGGTCTTATTACCAGTTTAGATGTGGGATGTTTGTTATGTAGGGGAGGTCTTATTACCAGTTTAGATGTGGGATGTTTGTTATGTAGGGGAGGTCTTATTACCAGTTTAGATGTGGGATGTTTGTTATGTAGGGGAGGTCTTATTACCAGTTTAGATGTGGGATGTTTGTTATGTAGGGGAGGTCTTATTACCAGTTTAGATGTGGGATGTTTGTTATGTAGGGGAGGTCTTATTACCAGTTTAGATGTGGGATGTTTGTTATGTAGGGGAGGTCTTATTACCAGTTTAGATGTGGGATGTTTGTTATGTAGGGGAGGTCTTATTACCAGTTTAGATGTGGGATGTTTGTTATGTAGGGGAGGTCTTATTACCAGTTTAGATGTGGGATGTTTGTTATGTAGGGGAGGTCTTATTACCAGTTTAGATGTGGGATGTTTGTTATATAGGGTGAGGTCTTATTACCAGTTTAGATGTGGGATGTTTGTTATGTAGGGGGAGGTCTTATTACCAGTTTAGATGTGGGATGTTTGTTATATAGGGGGAGGTCTTATTACCAGTTTAGATGTGGGATGTTTGTTATGTAGGGGAGGTCTTATTACCAGTTTAGATGTGGGATGTTTGTTATGTAGGGGGCGGTCTTATTACCAGTTTAGATGTGGGATGTTTGTTATGTAGGGGAGGTCTTATTACCAGTTTAGATGTGGGATGTTTGTTATGTAGGGGAGGTCTTATTACCAGTTTAGATGTGGGATGTTTGTTATGTAGGGGGAGGTCTTATTACCAGTTTAGATGTGGGATGTTTGTTATGTAGGGGGAGGTCTTATTACCAGTTTAGATGTGGGATGTTTGTTCATCACTGGTTGTTGCCTATGATTTTGTTATTATGTTTAGCTAATGTCTCTAATCATATGTATTATTTCTGGCCAGGTTCGTAATGTGGAAGTAAGGAACACAATGGAGGAAGAATGGACAAAATTCCAGAAAGAAATGGAGACACAACAGCAGGTTAGGTTTTGGTTATTGTCTTGTTTGTGTGCATTACTCTGTGTGTGATTGTGTTACAAATGAACAACTTTAAACAAGAGTCAAGTAACTAATGGGCTATATATTCCAGTTGAAATCCATACACCCCCTATGGAAGACATGAATTTAATGTGAATTTTAAATGGGGTTACCTGAATGGATGACTCAACTTGAAATTTATACTCCCTGTGTGAAAGGATAAGGCCATGTCTGCCAGAGGGGGTGTATGGATTTCAACTGGAATAGCCCAGTAGAGATGAGTTTGTATATATAGTTTGTTTGTATAGCCTATGGTATAGTTTGTTTGTATAGCCTATGGTATAGCTTGATTTTTGAAGAAGAATAAGGTGATGGAGATGTGCCAAAAAGAAATGGGAGACACAACAGCAATTTAGCAATAAGACATTTTTTTAAACATTTTGTGTAGCTAGGGTTGCACAACTAAGTCATTTATATTCATAGTTGCATCATTTAGTAGTAATAGCAACTTTTGGTTGGCTTTAATAAAATGCAAAATTTCTTCCAAAAGTTAAGAATATAACAAATTACAAAATATAAAACAAGTCACAATGTGGCATGAAACACTTAAATGCACTAATCAAATACGCCCCCATCCCAGGAAATGAAGTCACCTGGCATAGGTGTGGCGGCTGGGACGAGGCAACTGTTCCTCCCCTGACACTTTAAAAAGAAACATTTCCTGCTCTTAGTACTGTTTAAATACGCACACATTCCTAACTTGATTTGGGTATAAAATAGTGTAAAATTTTGCGCGCTTCACACAAAATGCTCTTGACTTTTACTTCGAATAATATGAAACTGAAAATCTTGGAATGTAATTAGTCCACAAATTTCACACAACATCAGACATACGGGTGGGGGTTGGGTTGATATGGGGTAAATTCCCCCATTTTGGGTTTTTACTGGGGCCCCCAGATGCCCCCAGTAAAAATCCAAAATTATGAAAGTTTCAACTTTTTGAGGCAATTTTGATATATAATTGGATCAATTGAGCCTATATTTATTGGTCAAGCTATGAGTTGTAAAAATATTGGATGAGACGTAGTCAAGTCCAGGGCTAGTATTAAAACTCATAGCAAAGCCAATTTTGGATCCAATATTTTTATACGCTTTGATTCATCAAAACATAATAATGTGCAAAATTGGTTGTTTTCTGCCCCTCTTAAATTCCCAAAGTATAACAAATCATTAACATAATCAATTACAAGTTACAAATACCAGGGTAACACGATTTGCCTACTATAGTTCTTCATCAATTTCAAAACAATTTTTGGTCTCATCCAAAAGATTCGTCATTTCAGTGGTTTCCTCTTCTTGGAAACATAGATCCTCTTTAAAAGGAAATTGCATACTATTATTGCTGTTTATGTTGTCGCTGTGCTTACGCTTGACCAAAAACCGTACAATCCATCGAATCAGTGAGTTGATTTTAATCGCGAGTAGAATCTGCCAGGTAAATAAGGTTGTTGCCATCATCATGCTCATCATTGGATCATGATCCCAGGTCGTTGAGTGTTGCAAGGGGTTATATAACACAAACCCCACCACCAAAAACCACATCCCATGGAGAAGTAAAAATATGACAAACATATTGTCTAAGAGTGGGTCCCCTAGTTTCCATGCTTGAACTAAAAGACAAACAGCAGACCCAGCTATTGCAATGATCAGTAAATGGTGTAAATGTACCTCAAGTGGGTCGTCCCTCCCTTCGAGATGAAAATAAAATAAAAATGCTTTGACAAAAAATGGTAAGGATTGAAAGAGTTTTTCCATTTCAGGTTGTAGGCCTAGTTTATATTTAGTCTGGCCTAGGATGACAATGCTGCAATACAGTCCAAAGAATGTGAATATTGTCCCATGTTGCCAGTTGTTCAGATTAGTACTGAAATTCCCTTTGCTATCAAAGAATTCAAATCGACTGTATCCAAGTTGGCTTAGTGCTCCACCAATTGAGCATGCTAAAGTGATGACACCTTGGACAAGCCTGTCATGTTGAAATAAGAGCACATCTCGTACTATTGTAACATTCTCCATGGGTTCAAATCCTGCCTGGTAACTATTCTCAGTAAGCCATTTACTGCGATGTTTCAAATAATTTGCTGGGTATTCCACGACTTTTTTATTCCCGAATTTGACATTGTTATGTGCTTGCTTAATCGCATGCCATATCGCATATAGTATGAACATGATTCCTGGCGTCGCATATCCAGCGAATGTGCCCATTGTGGACGATTAATGTATACACCAATCCGAGAAGCGTTTACTGTATTTGGCCCTCTATTGGCGGCAACACAGATGTACCAGATCGGGAGCTTTAACTCGTAATTCAATACGCATGATTGGGTATTGAATATCACTGTTGTGTACAATTCCGGGTACAATTCTGTATAGCACACAATAAATAATGGATGGAACCCCGACCTCGGGACACCGCAGTTTTACATCGGGGACACCGCAGTAATGGCGAAGTCGGATAGGTGTATAATGCACCAAATTTATGTTACTTATTCAATGTTCCACTAATATCCGATCACTTTTAAAGTATCCGATCACTTTTAAAGCGTAATGTTAGTCCATCCAAAGCTAGATTGTCCTGTTACTCACGTTGTAGTTCATCAACACTGGCATTAGTTATAGCTACTTCATCAACAGCGTTAATCCTGTAATTAATTAGCTACTTCATCAACAGCGTTAATTGTCTTGTAATAGTCATGTGATCAAAGATCTTTTAGTAAAGCTAGATGAGAATAAGTATATGTTCACGTAACCTCCTTCAACTCATTTGCATAGAATTGGATACCAAGATCGTATTCTGATTCGTCGATAGCATACTTTTGGATACCTCCATATTTGGGTTTACCTAATTAATTATTAATGACGATTACGTTGTTTACATCATGACGTCATTAGAGCTTGTCACTCGTCCGATTCGAAACACGAAAAGCATTTGCCCTTTTCTTCCCATTAATGTTATATCATGAAATACCATATAGCGGAGGTGTTAGTTTTTTATATAAGGAAAATATTCAAACCGATGACCCCATGTTGACAATGGCTAAATATGCTGTATTAGTTCTGGAAAGGGTCCGGCGACGGTCCGCCATTTTTTTTCCTTCAGATTTTGATGTCATTTAGTAGACTTGCTTACCAGTCGTTTTCATTATCCTAACTACAGTTTGCACATTGAAAAGTGAACTTGACGTACGTGATGCGAAAAATTCTTGCCGTACCTTTTTTGATTCATTTTTCAGCCGGGACGGTTACGTTTGCGGCCACGCATCGGTATAGGGATGACCGGTTCTTGTGTATATAGAATTCTGTGCATGTGATTCACTTTGTAGTTCATCAACACTGGTATCAGCAGTAGATAGCTACTTCTTCAACAGCGTATCAGCAGACCTATACTTCATTAACACTGGAATCAGCAGTAGACATATGGTAGATAGTATTTTGTCAAGATTGTTATCAACAGTAGATACTTCTTCAATTCCAATATCACTAGTAGAGAGCTACTTCATCAACACTGGTTAATTATCTTCCTCGTCCTCTCTCTGAAATGGGAAACATGAACACATCTGTTGCTTAATGGACCAGCCATTATTTATGCCAGGGGCGGGGAATTTAGGGGAACGCAAAGTTCTTTCCCGAAAAAAGGGGAACATTTTTTCCCTGGAAATAAGGGGGGAATGTGACAGTTTTGTCAACTACAGACAATATTTTAACATGATAGCAAATATAAAACCCTATACTCATACATGTGTACATGTATTAAATCAAGTTTATATTTCAGAAAACAAAGCAGTGTTAAAATTGTTGCGACACACTGCCATTGCCTAAAATGAGTTACACAAGGATAAAATGCACTGAAATCACATTTTGATTACGTCAACATCAATACCTTGACAGCAAAATGTACTGGTACATGAACTGTAAAACAAAATGACAGCAAATGCCTTTATGGGTTGGGGTCTTCCAGGTGTCATCTGAGGTCAAATTCAGTCTCCTCTGTTAGGCTTGAAGCTTTGTATCAACTTTTGAGTGCCACATTGCTCCCTTTGGTGGAGGCATCACGGTCGACGCTTTGCGTCGAAAACCGCGACATCCGAGAACCGCGGTCCATCTAGTTTTACTTATTATTTATAATCATATTTAGGCCTATGTGTGAAACCTGGAATAAAACAGGAATATGTTTTAAAACTTTCTTTCATAATAGTACAATAAACCTTTTCCCCTTGACTCCCAGTCTTGACTCTATCAAGCTTCAAATTCAACTTGAAATTCAAGTCCATGATGTGTAACATTACATTTGTATGTCAAAAACTGCCTATGCAGTAACTTGATATGGATTGGAGTGCTTTGCTGGCTAAACTGCCTATGCAGTAGCTTGATACATGGAGTGCTGTGCTGGTTATGGACCCAGAGAAATGCACTCACTTACACACACACAGATCTGGCATTATTATTGACGGTTTGTCAATAAGTTTATTTGAGAGCAGAATTTCACAGGATGTTTTGTTTTTGGTGTTTGTAGAATACTTGTACCATCTATTTATTAGACCACTAGGCACTATATTACTGTGTGCTTTTATTGAGCCTTTCAGTAGGCATCATAGTTATTGTAATCAGGATTATATGGTGCTGACTACTCCACTACTAAAAAAAGTGTAGTCATGCAACCTTATAGTGGTAGCTAGCATGACTACCATGGTATGATGTCCTTTTTACCCAGGATTGCCACTTCTCACAAATATTTGCTTAAAAAGTTACCTTTTTAAAAGTCTTGGTTAGCAGCGATGTAACTTGCGACGCCATCACCGAGTCTTCATTCTCATAGTGTTTACAATCCTCCGGGTGGTCAAGTGAAGATGCTGTGATGGCTTCGCAAGCTACATCGCTGCTAACCAAGACTCTGAAAAAGGTAACTTTTTAAGCAAATGTCAAGAATGACAGAGTCCAATATCAGTATCCATGCTGCTACTGAAATATTAATTATGTTCAAGGGTTGTTAGCACTGAGTGCTGGCTGTAGCTGACCAGTGTCGAATAGCATACTGACATACATGCTTTTACCAGCAATGTAAATTTCATTGATAATTTGATATTTTGTATTGATCCTAGGTATCAGAAAATTTACAAGAAGAGGATGAAGAAGAGGCACAAATAGAAAGAAATATTGATGAAATTGATGAACAAATGTAAGTGTTTATTCCATCCTGTATTCATTCACAGCAGTGATACATAAGAATAATAGTCTGGGTGGGTGTTCATTTATCTGTGGTGTTAGGATCAGACCTTTCTTGATATCAAGGCATTCAGCACTGTATCTTATGTCCCGTATAAAGACATATACTACATTTGCCATCATTTTTGCTTCACAAGAGCAACTTAGTTCTTAGCATAGCTATGATGGTTGAAATCAGCCCTTGACCGATCCCTCTGACTAGGAAAAATAATAAATTGACCATCATTATTTTTTATGACTGGCCCTCAAAATCTGTGTCTAGTAATTGCCTAATCTATATGCAAAATCATGCTAGAGTTTCTATACAGAAAACAGAAGAAAAAGGCTGCTTAAAATCATTAAAATTTACTCAATCTCTCCCATCTGTGATACACTTGCAGGTTTTATATTACTAATCACAGTAATCCAAATTTAGCCCAAATCATGCACATTTTTGCTCGTTTTAATGCTTAATTAATCCTGTTCATTTTTTTTTGTGAGAATTGAAACAGGCAGTAAATTAAGGTCACTCAGGTTGCACTATAGGAATTAACCTGAGCAGGACTTGAAGCTGGCCATGCAGTAGTCTGCTGGCAGGCAGCAATATGAGTGCAGAAAACAGGCTATAATAGATGATACAAATGATAAAAATGCATTTTAAAGCATGACAAAAAGAAGTTTTTTACATTTTGTATTGCATAAATCTCAGAACAACCAAATGTGATTTTTGCAACTATAGTGAAGTGGCCAAAACTTTTAATTAAAAAGAAATGAAAATTGTTACATGATTATACTTAACAAAAAAATATACTCTTTTAATTTGACATTCAGATCACTTCATCAACTTGTAATGAAATATTCTATGAACATATTAACTAAAACATGACATTTGATTACATCTCTCTCTCACTATTTGAAAAGAAAGGACTAATCTGATGTTGTGTGTTTTTGTGTTTGTACAGAAACTGTTTTGCTAAGGTGGAAGCATTAAGAGACAAGCAGGATGCAATCAAAGACATGAAAGCTAAGAAATCCAAAGACATTCCAAACAGAGACTCTGAGGAGAGCAGCAGTAGTGCTGATGAAGCAGAATTTGATGAATTATTAGACTGGAGGTCCAAGGGGCATGGAAATGAGCTGCACTTTTTATGTAGACAATAAGAATGCTACCATAAGCATCTGAGAGCATGGTGGTCTTTGCAACCAATTTGTTTTTATTTGGAGGAACTGCATATAAGATTCTGACCCTCAACATTAAATGAAGCCTCAGCAACCCCCCCCATTTGCCCTTGTTCTTATTTATTTTCAAATTATTGGCCCCTAAGTGACAATTTCACCCCCCCCCCCCTCCACAAAATTAATGAAAGACCACAGCGTCTGAAAGCTGCAAATCATTGAAGAGAACATGTATGCTTGCATCTACCTTTTGATGCCTTATGAATTATTACTGTTAAAGCATAATATACAAGTGTGAGTTAAGGTGATGTTCATGTCTTTTGAAAGAATTTTGAATCTTTTTCAAAATTACAGTTACAGGTGTAAAAAGAACTGCACTTTCCTGTGAGGGATCTTTAATAATCAAAAGTATTGCAGCTAGGTCTAAAGCCAAAAGCCTTTGTAATTATTGATGTGTAAAGTCAGCTGTATTTCAGTCCTTATTCAGAATTAAAAACTACCTCCACCTAATGGAACTTGGGGAGCTGCACAGATGATTGGTAGACATTTAATGCAATCTAAGTGTGGATAGGTTTACGCTGGGATTGGCTGCAACTGGCCTAGTTGATGCAATCTGATTCTGATGATTCACCAATGGCAGGGAAATGTGCTTTTGTTCTCTAGAAAAATGGGTAATATAAATCCAAAATTAATTTTAATTTATTATTAAAATACCTATGAAACTGCTTGTTCAATTTTTGACAATTCTCTCCAAGATGTACTTTATTATGAGGATTCTTTATTTTTCTATTAATAATTATGCCAAAAAAATGTCAAAAAGGGGTGAATGTGACCTCAACACTCCTAATTCTGCTATAGAAATATGTTAATTGTGCTTCTCATGTAAATGGTCAGGTTCATCACACTGTGATGTATTGTGATCATTTGAGCCTGGTCCCATCGGGACCCAAGCGTGTCTCCACACGGAGCGACTGTTTAAACAAACAAACATAGTGCCATATCATATACCACCATGGGATAGGATTTTTTCCTATGTTTATGCCATTGTTTTGATTTTGAATTGATTTTTACCCATTTAGAAGCTAAAATTTCAAGTAAAATAGTACAAGAGGGGCGCATTGAACACTTAGGAACAATTTTCATTCAGTGAATTCAAAATTACTGCAAAAACGCAACAACACAACCCTATTACAAATCGACATATTTTCAAACTTGTTTTTCTCAAAAATGCACTTTATAATTTTCCTTACGATACATCACTATGTACCGATGAACCGGACGATATACAAAATAATAAATAGGCTGGCCTCTAACCTACTCAATTGTAAAAGGTTCTTTTTCATATTCAATAAACTGATACTCACTCAGAAATATTTCAATTCCTGCAAGGAATGTGGTTCACTCTGGTCGGGAAGAATTAAGATTCCTGGCAGGATTGAAATATTTGAGAACGTGTTGCAATTGAATGAATCAGTTTCAAGACTACCTGCTCAGTTAGCATGTTTGTACTGACAACACAGTGAAGCAAAGTCAACACACATTATATTATGACTGTTACTGGCAGCTCTAACCGGTACACTGGTAAGGTAAAAGCTACTTGGAGGTTTGATTCAGTCATGCCTGATTGTAATCAATGGTTGGTATATAGTTTCTACTTGGATGGATAACAAGGTGACCCATGGACACATGGTGGTATTGGCATACCATACAATTCCATTTACAAGCATGTATGCCTCTGAATGAGGGGACGACAGAGACGAAAGGCAGACACCCTCCACAAAAGCATTATTTGGAGTTTGAGCTCTACTTCTGATACAGGCGGATGTATGAACATGTACTACGATGTGACAAAATAGTGTCTGCCTTTTGTCCAAAAAAAACCTTGTTTAGAGGCATATGAAGAGCTTTGTTGCAAAACCCCTTACATCCACTTTTGACTTTTTGAGAAAAACAGGTTTTTTTAATTGTGCAAGTATTACTTGTTCGATTTGATTCAATTTGGGATTGGATAAAGTATTGATGAATAAAAACTAAAAGAATAGGTTTGGGACAATTTTCAAGGCTTCCTATTTATTTTATTATTTCTTTTATATCGCACCTTTTGTGGATGTAAGGGGTTTTGCAACAAAATAAATTTACCGCTTTTCTAGAAACCACCTTTGCAATCTAATTTGAGCCCATTTGTTTGCACTACATTATGCAACTTGACTAATGCTTTGAAAATCAAAAAGAAAAATTGAAATATCTCATTTACTTTTTTTAATTATGAATTTTTAATTAAATTCGGAAAATGGCATTTTTGGGGTATTTCCGAAGCTACACCTTTTGTTAATTAAAATGATTTTTTTCAAACATAGTGACCCAAAAACAGTTCCTTTTGGTTTTAATAGGTAAAGAACATTCCAGGCTCTCATTATACATCACAAAATTTAAAACAAAACAATTCTATATTCATTTTAAGTTCAGATTTCGGAAATTCCTAAGATTTCCCAAACGGAAATATGCGATAACTCCGAAGGAAGGTAGTATGAAGGTCAAACAACCACCAAAATGTGTATTTTTACCCACACTATAATATTATGCCAATAACTCAATTTGGCCAAAAGTGGATGTAAGGGGTTTTGAAACAAAGCTCTTCATATATGCATTGCTTGGAGATGGAATACTACAATTTTCTAATAAGTGAAATCTTAAGTGTTGGCTTAGACAATTTTAATTGGCTTAGTGAATTGTTAATAAAACTGGATATATTTGTAAGTAAACCATAAACTGAACTAGGAAAAGCTCTGTATCCTACATTGCACCTGTGGCATTTTTATGGAATTCATTGGTTCATGACTATGTCACTATGAGATGATATAACATGACCATAATGCACATGTCAAAGTGATGCATATTGGTCTATTCTAGTTGAGATCCATACACGCCCATTGGAAGACATGACCCTAATTTTCCACACAGGGAGTGTCAATTTCAAACATTTAGGGTTACCTGAGTAGGCGACATCATTTGAAATGTACACCCCTTGCATGTGAGATTAAGGTGATGTCTTCCAAAGGAGGTGTAAGAATTAGAATAGCCATTATGTGGTGCCAACCAATTCACACATCTACAACAGGAATGAATGATTCAAAATGTATGTCATTGGCAAAATAAAAGGTAACACCTTATTGGAAAAAGATTGTTAAGGAATGAGAATAAAGATATTGTTTTTATCTTAACAACTTGGCTGAATAATGGTATCACCCATGTTACATAAGACAATGGATGCATCACATACACAGGCTAGAAATAATATCGTTATAATGGCATAATTCCTAAATCATCTTAAAAGCAGTGGTGTAGCTAGAGGTTGTGGTGCCCAGGGAGATGAATCAACTGATACAGTATGGTGCCACAAAATTCCTGAAACAGTTGTGCACACAGCTGTGCATGAAAATTGTCACAAATACCACCAATTTATAATCAATGACTGTTTATGTGCACACAGTGCATGAAAATTGTCACAAATACCACCAATTTATAATCAATGACTGTTATATTGAAATGTGCTCAAAGTGGGCAAAAATGGGCACAGAAGAGGGTGAGATGGCCGAGTGGTTAAGGCGTTGCGCTGCCGGCCGGGAGATACGATCAACGAGGGTTCGAGCCTTGGGCTTGCCTTAGGTGAAAATTCTCTTCCCTCCCAAAAAGTTCCTATAGACGAATCCAAGTAGCCAAGTCATGGTCAGGATTTGGTCGGACATCTTTGGTAGCCGCTAGCACCAACCTGGTGCTTTGAGCGTCAATTGTGCAAATAAAAGCCGCCTAACACCTAGAGAAGATGCAAGGACGAGGAGGGTTAATAGAATAATAGCTAATAATATATATAATGGAGATAATTCCGCAGCTAATCCCGTCGCATCTATTCATACATATAGTCCTTTTGTTCGCAAGTACATCAATGCATAGATACAGTACCGCGTGTAGTTAATTCGATTATTATGTCACTTCTACAGCGAATAGACCATGCTGTGTGTTTTGTCGAAGGGAACTGTATTGTGTTATTCTTTTGTCTGCCTGTGTTTTCGCGGAAGGTGTAAACGGGTGATGGAATGCAGTTTAAAATTTCCGCCAAGGCGAATCATTTCACATTTTGAGTGCATTGTAGCCGACGGCTACCCAACTAAAGGCTGCTAGTCAGGTGTAGGAATGCATGTTTTTGGATTCATCTATATGGTCAGGAATTCTTCAATTCAGTTCAGTATTTAATTTCAGAATTTAATTGAAGAATTTCTTCTCGCCCCCATACACTGCTTATCACGTGCAGAATTAGGTAGTGTATGTGCTTCGTCTGTGATTCGGAAGTCACGTAAAGCCGTTGGTCCCGTGTACAGGAAAAGTCAAACCCTGTGCACGTTAGGTGTCAGAGCTATTCGAAAAGAGAAGGGGGACCATCCCCGGTTCTGATATCTGCAATCAATCCAGGATCGTGCATAGATAAAAAAAAAACTGCATGTTAAGCCCGTGCGACAATACTCAATTTGAGGTATGCATGTATAGAGGAAGAAGAAGAAGAATCATTCTATTGGTCGCTGAATTAGTTGATCCTGCCCCTCCGGTCCCCAAGATGGCCCCCAGGACAGATGTGTCCTCCCATGGTCCCCTAGCTAAGCCACTGATCTTGAGTAATGTTGGAATTATGCAAGGTGAGCTGGACATTCAACAGGTTCTGTTTCAGTATCGAAGTAGAAGAAATCACAAGCCAAGTTAACTTCCAAATCTTGATTTCTTTGATTCCTACAACATAAACTCCTCAAAAAAAGTTTGGAAACTTTCAAAAACGGCTGTATCAGAAATTTTTGAAATCTATCGTCATTTTGTTTCATATCAGTGAAGCCATTGTTCTTTCCTGTCAACAATGACACCTCATTTGTGACGACAACTTATTCCACGGCTGAGTAACTATTTTTGAAAGACAGAAAGGTCTCAAAGAAAATGTGCCAACCTGACCATTGTCTGCGCCATCTTACTGCTTTGAACATGTTGAATGAATGAACAAGTGGTTTAATGCATGAATAGAATAATGAATGAATTTAATGAGAAGTTGTTTGCAGTACATCATGTTGAATGAAAAGTGCTAGGATGGGATTAACAGTTCTACATGCGGATTCAAATGGATCAAAGTCAATCTCTCTTGCTGGTCACTTCTTCATAGTGGACCTTTGCAAAAAAGTTCTAATCAACCATGGTTTGATTATCAGATCCAGATAAGGCTCAAGCTATTGGCCAGCTTGAGGCTGGCAAACCTCAGAATCAAGTTGTGGCATCTTTTGCAGTTTCCCGCAGTATGATCTCCAAGCTAAAAGCCAAGTTTCATCAGACCACAGATGTCAAAGACAGACCCAGAAGTGGCCGCCAAGAAAAAACAACAGCTGCAAAAGACCGGTACATCAGGCTGGCAGCACTTTGAAACCGCTTTTAATGAAACAGTGTTGATTCCTTACTCATGTTTACTGATGCAAATGGAGCAGACAATGGCAGATTTGGCACATTTTGAGACCTTTTCTTTCAAAGACAGTTACTCAACCATGGAATAAGTTATGGTCACAAATTTGGTATCATTTTTGACAGGAAAGAACAATGTTTGTATTGATATGAAACATATGGAAATAGATTTCAAATACTTCTGATATGAAGCTGTTTTGGAAAGTTTCAAACTTGTTTTGAGGAGTTTGTATGTGACACAAATGAAATGTTGATAATGTTTACTTCACTTTTTTATTTTATGTACAAAATAAATATATATTGTTTGAAAAAAATATAGATATTGTGTGTTTGTCAGCAATTTTTCATAATTATCTTGTTTGAGGGTAGTAGGTAAAATTTTGCTTGAACCCAAGATCATTATTTAATGTAATGCAATACATGTATGGAAGTTCTTTAAAAATTCATATAGGACAGGAATATAGAAATATGACACACAGTGTCATCGCCCCGATATCTTCATGGCAGAAATCGCCATGGTAGATTGAATTCACCGCCACGCATGGCCATTTTGTATCAACCTGTATAATAGTTTTGAGTCGCATAATGGGCCGAAGGACATCTGACTAAGGCTACCGACAATAGCCCCGATTAGGCCGGTGACTGACCTTGCTGTGTGTGAGTCGAGCATACGCCATAGGTCATATGCTTTTAGACTACCTCCACGATTGGCAGCGGCGTAACTAGGGTTGGTAGCGCCGGGGCAAGAAACAAAATTAGCGCCCTGCCCCCACCGAGAATATCTTAGACGCGGGCAGTGGCATGCTAGGGTTGTGGCACACAGGGCTAAGGATACATAATGGCGCCCCCCATTCTTGCAACAATTCTTGCAAAATGTTGGACAGATAAGGCCTAGCACTAATTAAACCAGTTGAATATCGGTCCGTTTTAAAATTCTGACTTTCATCACTTGGAGGCGCAGAATCGATGCTGCATTGGTCAATTTGGCGCCCCCGTTGCCCCTCCCTGCCTCCCGGTAGTTACGCCACTGACGATTGGCCTATACACTGCGCGCTATATAATTCGGCACATATAGATCAGAATTATTGTCAGTTTTTGACTCAAGACGCAAGCTTCTTTCTCAAGACACAAGCTAACGACTATCATATCTGTTCAAAATATATATTCAAGTGCAAGGAACCATATCTGGTTTCTTTATACGAAATCATTTACGGGAGATATTCATCATTTTCTACCCCGGTATCCAAAGATTTTCGTCTCATAACAAACTTGTGCATAAGTACATTCACATGTATCGATCCCGGGTATTGATTTTAGTATCTCTGCAAAAAAGTAATTATTAGCCAGGCAATGTCGGTGTGTGACATGCATCCAACAAATGAAAACAGGAGCAAAACCGGAATACCTGATGAAAACAAAGCTTGGGCGGGTCTTGAATTGACAACCATAGAACCTGATCAACAGCCTTTTTACAATAAAAATGGAGATTTTGGCATCGCAAGAAGCTCATATTCTCACAATCCCAGTGAAATTTTAGGCCTAAAATATTTTCCATTTAGATGTTATGAACAAAAAAGTGATAGCCTCATCCCCAATTGAGGAATACCACGCATGCCGTTCTATGGGCCATTTTTACTTCTAATATCAAAACAGCTAGTGCAATTTATCTCAAAATGCAGAAATCAGACTATTTTGGTACAAGCCTCAATTTGAGGTACAAAACACAATACAAGAAGATCTGACCACCCACCTTTAAGATGCAGTTTTCACCTATAATTACCTCCACCGAGGTACACATTCAAAAATTGCAGTTTCATAACTTTGCAGTTTCATAACTTTGATTGTTTCTGGATTATATGCCATCACTGCTACACAAAATCTACCTTCACTTTGGCTGTGGGATCATGCTCTGTACCTCATTATGCAGACTGTATGCTAGTGTGATAGGGACATGTGCTGTGATCAAATCTACCTTCACTTTGGCTGTGGGATCATGCTCTGTACCTCATTATGCAGACTGTATGCTAGTGTGATAGGGACATGTGCTGTGATCTAGTCTTATGCAGACTGTATGCTAGCATGATAGGGACATGTGCTGTACCTCATTATGCAGACTGCATGCTAGCGTGATAGGGACATGTGCTGTAGGCCTACCTCATTATGCAGACTGTATGCTAGCATGATAGGGACATGTGCTGTACCTCATTATGCAGACTGTATGCTAGCGTGATAGGGACATGTGATGTACCTCATTATGCAGACTGTATGCTAGCATGATAGGGACATGTGCTGTACCTCATTATGCAGACTGTATGCTAGCGTGATAGGGACATGTGCTGTACCTCATGCAGACTGCATGCTAGCGTGATAGGGACATGTGCTGTGATCTAGTCTTATGCAGACTGTATGCTAGCATGATAGGGACATGTGCTGTACCTCATTATGCAGACTGCATGCTAGCATGATAGGGACATGTGCTGTACCTCATTATGCAGACTATGCTAGCGTGATAGGGACATGTGATGTACCTCATGCAGACTGTATGCTAGCATGATAGGGACATGTGCTGTACCTCATTATGCAGACTGTATGCTAGCGTGATAGGGACATGTGCTGTACCTCATGCAGACTGCATGCTAGCATGATAGGGACATGTGCTGTACCTCATGCAGACTGCATGCTAGCATGATAGGGACATGTGCTGTACCTCATTATGCAGACTGTATGCTAGCGTGATAGGGACATGTGCTGTACCTCATTATGCAGACTGTATGCTAGCGTGATAGGGACATGTGCTGTACCTCACTATGCAGACTGTATGCTAGCATGATAGGGACATGTGCTGTACCTCATGCAGATTGTATGCTAGCATGATAGGGACATGTGCTGTGATCTAGTCTTATGCAGACTGTATGCTAGTGTCATAGGGACATGTGCTGTACCTCATTTTGCAGACTGCATGCTAGCATGATAGGGACATGTGCTGTGATCTAGTCTTATGCAGACTGTATGCTAGTGTGATAGGGACATGTGCTGTGATCTAGTCTTATGCAGACTGTATGCTAGCATGATAGGGACATGTGCTGTACCTCATTATGCAGATTGTATGCTAGCATGATAGGGACATGTGCTGTACCTCATTATGCAGACTGTATGCTAGCGTGATAGGGACATGTGCTGTAGGCCTACCTCATTATGCAGACTGTATGCTAGCGTGATAGGGACATGTGCTGTACCTCACTATGCAGACTGTATGCTAGCATGATAGGGACATGTGCTGTACCTCATTATGCAGATTGTATGCTAGCATGATAGGGACATGTGCTGTGATCTAGTCTTATGCAGACTGTATGCTAGTGTCATAGGGACATGTGCTGTACCTCATTTTGCAGACTGCATGCTGGCATGATAGGAACATGTGCTGTGATCTAGTCTTATGCAGACTGTATGCTAGTGTGATAGGGACATGTGCTGTGATCTAGTCTTATGCAGACTGTATGCTAGCATGATAGGGACATGTGCTGTACCTCATTATGCAGACTGCATGCTAGTGTGATAGGGACATGTGCTGTGATCTAGTCTCATTATGCAGACTGTATGCTAGCATGATAGGGACATGTACTGTGATCTAGTCTCATTATGCAGACTGTATGCTAGTGTGATAGGGACATGTGCTGTGATCTAGTCTCATTATGCAGACTATGCTAGCGTGATAGGGACTGGGGGGGCACATCAAAAATGTTTGGTGGGTATGCTCCCCCGGAATTTTGAGGTGGGGGGTCTTTGGGAGCTGACGGCGTACCGGTAAAAGGGGGTCTTTCGGAGCTGCGAACCGGGCTGTGAACAAGTAAAATGGGGTCTTTTGGAGCTGCGAAAAGTCAAAATCAAGGGTCTTTCTTGACTTTTTGGTTGAAAATCGCCTGAATAAACAAGAAATATGAGGAATGAGCAATTTTGGGGTCTTTTAGAGCTGAAATTATCAAAATCAAGGGTCTTTCGAGCTTTATTTTGGTCAAATATAGGGGTCTTTCGAGCTGCTGAAACCCAAACAGGTGGGTCTTTCGGGGAGCATACCCGTATGGTCATTTGTGTTGAGTGCCCACCCCCGGGGATAGGGACATGTGCTGTACCTCATTATGCAGACTGTATGCTAGCATGATGGGGACATGTGCTGTGATCTGGTCTTATGCAGACTGTATGCTAGCATGATGGGGACATGTGCTGTGATCTAGTCTTATGCAGACTGTATGCTAGCGTGATAGGGACATGTGCTGTGATCTAGTCTCATTATGCAGACTATGCTAGCGTGATAGGGACATGTGCTGTACCTCATTATGCAGACTGTATGCTAGCGTGATAGGGATATGTGCTGTACCTCATGCAGACTGTATGCTAGCATGATAGGGACATGTGCTGTGATCTAGTCTTATGCAGACTGTATGCTAGTGTGATAGGGACATGTGCTGTACCTCATTATGCAGACTGTATGCTAGCGTGATAGGGACATGTGCTGTGATCTAGTCTTATGCAAACTGTATGCTAGCGTGATAGGGACATGTGCTGTGATCTAGTCTTATGCAAACTGTATGCTAGCGTGATAGGGACATGTGCTGTGATCTAGTCTTATGCAGACTGTATGCTAGCGTGATGGGGACATGTGCTGTGATCTAGTCTTATGCAGACTGTATGCTAGCGTGATAGGGACATGTGCTGTGATCTAGTCTTATGCAAACTGTATGCTAGCGTGATCGGGACATGTGCTGTGATCTAGTCTTATGCAGACTGTATGCTAGCGTGATAGGGACATGTGCTGTGATCTAGTCTTATGCAAACTGTATGCTAGCGTGATAGGGACATGTGCTGTGATCTAGTCTTATGCAAACTGTATGCTAGCGTGATAGGGACATGTGCTGTGATCTAGTCTTATGCAGACTGTATGCTAGCGTGATGGGGACATGTGCTGTGATCTAGTCTTATGCAGACTGTATGCTAGCGTGATAGGGACATGTGCTGTGATCTAGTCTTATGCAAACTGTATGCTAGCGTGATAGGGACATGTGCTGTGTTCTAGTCTTTATGCAGACTATGCTAGCGTGATAGGGACATGTGCTGTGATCTAGTCTTATGCAGACTGTATAATATAATAGTGTGATAGGGACATGTGCTGTACCTCATTATGCAGACTGTATGCTAGTGTGATAGGGACATGTGCTGTGATCTAGTCTTATGCAGACTATGCTAGCGTGATAGGGACATGTGCTGTGTTCTAGTCTTATGCTAACTGTATGCTAGCGTGATAGGGACATGTGCTGTGTTCTAGTCTTATGCTAACTGTATGCTAGCATGATAGGGACATGTGCTGTGATCTAATCTTATGCAGACTGTATGCTAGTGTGATAGGGACATGTGCTGTGATCTAGTCTCATTATGCAGACTGTATGCTAGCGTGATAGGGACATGTGCTGTGATCTAGTCTTATGCAGACTATGCTAGCGTGATAGGGACATGTGCTGTGTTCTAGTCTTATGCTAACTGTATGCTAGCGTGATAGGGACATGTGCTGTGATCTAGTCTTATGCAGACTGTATGCTAGTGTGATAGGGACATGTGCTGTGATCTAGTCTTATGCAGACTGTATGCTAGTGTTATAGGGACATGTGCTGTGATCTAGTCTCATTATGCAGACTATGCTAGCGTGATAGGGACATGTGCTGTGATCTAGTCTTATCCAAGTAGTACGAGAATGTGGAAGTAGTCTTGATTGGAGTTTTCAATATACTGTAGATGGACAAAGAATTGAATGAAAATTGATGTCAAATGATAAAGAGAAGGGAATTGGTTGATGTAATTGTTATGAAACCACCATTGAGAGTAATTTCAACAATTTAAGGTAACGATACTAATAATAACTTGCCAATTAGAAATTCCCATTGAGTAATAAAGGAAGACAGTAACAAAAACAAAATAGGAGATAACTTTTTTATTCAATCATAAAATATTACATAGAGAATTCTAATATAAATTTCACATACAAAATATTCATGGGAAGTGTTGTTTATTGTAAACCTAAATTACCAATTAAATATTGCCTTAAATGAGAGAGACTTTTATACCTATCCACCAGTGGAAGAAAATGGCCATGTGCATGGCTCAAGTTGCATGACTGCCGCTACAGGTGAGTGGAATAATTTATGGTATATCATACCGCATAATCTGTTTGAATTTGCAACTTTTCAAATCGCATCAAATTCCATTAATCCGAAGGTTTTTTTATTATTCCAATCATTTTATTTAGCATAAGCGTGGTATCCGTCTTCCAGAATTCTTGACATATTTGTATCAATTTGTTTGCTACAAGTGCTAAAGGACTTTCTTGATTTAGATGTGTTCATTATAATTATATGTACCTCTATAAATGTGTATAACATACATTGTATGCACTAAAATTATTTGCATTATAAGCAATCAATGATGCTGCAAGAATTGTCAACATTATTATGTGTTACAAGTAACAGCATATATATGCACCATATTATTACACAGAGACACACACAGCCACAGACAACATATTTAAGATAATAATATATAAAAATAGCACTGTGTAGTTATTTTATGTAATTAAAATATTTTATAAAACATTGATATGTGCCATCATTCATTTACATACAAAATAAAATATATAATATATAATATTATATTACTTGTGTTACAAGTAACAGCATATGCACCATATAATATTAATATCAAAATATTAATATCAAATATAATATTATATCAAAATATTTGGAAATGTTTGAAAAATTCCACTTATCTTAAAATATGTGACACAATCTGCCCCACGGGAGCCAAAGGAGGCATTTTTGAAAATTGAGTTACGATAATAATTAATATGCGGCCTTTGGCCCCCATGGGCTAGAGCGTGTCACATATAAAAATTTAAGACACAAATGATATAAATAGGTGAATTTGATCATAGTTTATGAACCATTGACTGCTTGAGGTTATATGTCTACAATGGGTTTCTATATTCAACAGCCTCACTTGTGTAAGAATCAAAGAATGTACAATATAGTTTGATCAGCTCGTAATCTGTGGGAATCTTTAGGACTTTACCACCACGCCGAAAAAGTAGACCCATGTTACGGGGGGATTCACCCGCAATTTTCTTTTCCTCTTAGGAAAAAAGTTCTGAATATTTTCACTCGCAATTTCTTTTGTATTTCCTATGTATTTCTTTACTTTTGAAAGGCTGTATCTCAAAATACATGTAGCATTTTTGCACTTTGAAAAACTTTGCCCCCAATATTCAGATACTTCCAGACATGCTAGAGACATGAAATTTGGCACATTAATAGAGTTTTTAATGCTATCCACCCTAAGGAAGCCCAAATTTTGAATTTCCCTTTACTTTTTTAAGATATGTCCATCACAGTTACTACATCATTGATGCAAATCATAGCAGATGTCGACAAGCTTGGGTCCCTCAATAAATGTATTCCAAATGGCACCTGAGAACAAAGGAAACATATATGTATTAATATCCTTGGATTGATCCACAGGGTTATCAATCTGAGCTATAGTCTGTCTCGTCTCAAGTTGAGAGTAACGCCATGTTGGATTTCACAGTGGCAGATTCAAATCATGCATGCTAACCTAATCCCATGGGGTGTATAAGCACGGGTAGAAGAGCGATTTGTCTATACTCTGGCGACATACTCCCATAAATGCATTGATTCAAATCTGCCACTGGAAAATTGAACATCATGATGACATTACTCTGAGAAGAGACACACCCTAGCTATGATAGACCATTTTGTGATTCACAGCTTACAAACAGCTCACCTCCCTGTGGGTAGGGTTAATGTGACTTGCCGTGTGTTTTTACGTGCTTCATTGGCTGTTTACTCTGACATGCAATCAGACACTTCAGGTATACCTTTCTGATACACTTGTAAGCCCAACACTCATAGACTTCTTTGCCACAACAGTACTTGTCTGAAGAACCATGTCCCAGTCTCAAAGCCCTTAGAAAGGCTCACATATGGAAAGGTCTGTAAGACATGTATAGGGGTGTGTGCTCATGTGTTTACAGACAAACGAGGACATGCACACGTCCATGTTTGCATAGTCCTAAACTTTGTCCATATGTTTGGAGGCGAACACACGTAATGGTATGTGTGGGGGGTATGCACATTATATATATACCCTCCTCGAGGCAGTAATTTAGATATTGTGTTTTATTGTATCTCTAAACGTAATTAATATTAAAAGTAAAAGTACACATTTTTTTTAAAGGATATGATGCAAGGAATCCATCCAGCATAACAGATTCCTGTAATAATCAACAATTTTTGAGAAAATCACAAAATTAGATTTTATTTTACTACATCGAGGAAGGCATCTGGAACATGCCATGCCTATTAACTTACCCTCTTTCCTCTGAATGTTGTCAGTGTCATCAGTGGTTCTTTGCTCCTTTCTGCTGTATCTTGATTTATACAAATCATCTGGCATCTGGTGCATAAACCTCCAACCTACAAGGAGTGCAAGGAGAAAATATAAGTAACTACACAATATGTGTTTAACAAAGTGATGGTGTATTCACATCTATTTGAAATCTGGCATAGGCATTAGGCCATTTGTGTGTATATTACACAAAAGCAAACCAAACATCAAATAACAAAACCAAACATGTATTCACACTCAAATTTGTGTAGATAAATGGATTTTGATCATTCATTATGAGACGTTCCAAAAGTACTCAGCACCAGAAACTATCATGCTCTATCACCCTATAGCCACAAAGTTTCACTTAAATCTGACTTGGTCATTGAGTGGATGAATGGAATGTTGGCCATGCAATTAACATATAAAACGTCACAAACATTCAGTACCAGAACTTATCAACTCAATCAGTCTGACAACTTTGAAATTTATCTGCTATTAGGTTAAAGGTGGTAGAGTGGATTAATGATTTCTACTACACATTGACAAAGATGAACACCTGTTCATATCAACTTCATAAAGGCCCTACCATGAATACGTGTTGGCTAATCTGACAAAGGGACACCCACCATGAATACTTGTTGGCCAATCTGACAAAGGGACACCTACCATGAATACGTGTTGGCTAATCTGACAAAGGGACACCCACCATGAATACTTGTTGGCCAATCTGACAAAGGGACACCTACCATGAATACATGTTGGCAAATCTGACAAAGGGACACCTACCTTGAATACTTGTTGGCTAATCTGACAAAGGGACACCTACCATGAATACTTCTTGGCCAATCTGACAAAGGGACACCTACCATGAATACTTGTTGGCTAATCTGACAAAGGGACACCTACCTTGAATACTTGTTGGCCAATCTGACAAAGGGACACCTACCTTGAATACTTGTTGGCCAATCTGACAAAGGGACACCCACCATGAATACTTGTTGGCTAATCTGACAAAGGGACACCTACCTTGAATACATGTTGGCCAATCTGACAAAGGGACACCTACTCTGAATACTTGTTGGCCAATCTGACAAAGGGACACCCACCATGAATATTTGTTGGCCAATCTGACAAAGGGACACCCACCATGAATATTTGTTGGCCAATCTGACAAAGGGACACCTACCTTGAATACTTGTAGGCCAATCTGACAAAGGGACACCTACCTTGGAATACTTGTTGGCCAATCTGACAAAGGGATATCCACCATGAATACTTGTTGGCCAATATGACAAAGGACCACCTACCTTGAATACATGTTGGCAAATCTGACAAAGGGACACCTACCTTGAATACGTGTTGGCTAATCTGACAAAGGGACACCTACCTTGAATACTTGTTGGCAAATCTGACAAAGGGACACCCACCATGAATACTCGTTGGCCAATATAACAAAGGACCACCTACCTTGAATACATGTTGGCCAATCTGACAAAGGGACACCTACCTTGAATACGTGTTGGCTAATCTGACAAAGGGACACCTACCTTGAATACTTGTTGGCAAATCTGACAAAGGGACACCCACCATGAATACTTGTTGGCCAATATAACAAAGGACCACCTACCTTGAATACATGTTGGCCAATCTGACAAAGGGACACCTACCTTGAATACTTGTTGGCCAATCTGACAAAGGGACACCTACCTTGAATACTTGTTGGCCAATCTGACAAAGGACCACCTACCTTGAATACATGTTGGCAAATCTTACAAAGGGACACCTACCATGAATACATGTTGGCTAATCTGACAAAGGGACACCTACCATGAATACTTATTGGCCAATCTGACAAAGGGACACCTACCATGAATACTTATTGGCCAATCTGACAAAGGGAATACACCAATCTGACAAAGGGACACCTACCATGAATACTTATTGGCCAATCTGACAAAGGGACACCTACCATGAATACATGTTGGCCAATCTGACAAAGGGACACCTTCCTTCAATACATGTTGGCCAATCTGACAAAGGGACACCTACCATGAATACTTGTTGGCCAAACTGACAAAGGGACACCCACCATGAATACTTGTTGGCCAAACTGACAAAGGGACACCCACCATGAATACTTGTTGGCCAATCTGACAAAGGGACACCTACCATGAATACTTATTGGCCAATCTGACAAAGGGACACCTGCCAAGAATACTTGTTGGCCAATCTGACAAAGGGACACCTACCTTGAATACATGTTGACCAATCTGACAGAGGGACACCTACCTTGAATACATGTTGGCCAATCTGACAAAGGGACACCTACCTTGAATACATGTTTGTTTGTTTGTTTGTTTACCCAGGTGGGTCCGTGAGGAACACATGCTAATCCATGGAAAACCATGGACCGTTCCAAGCTCATACAAATGCACAAGCCTGGATAGCCAGTGTAGGCTAATATATGCATGCTGGCCTAGATAGCTTTGATAAACAAAGCAAGAAATGGAAGAAAATAGCTAGGAAAAAGAGAAAAGAGAGAAGTGGGCCAATCTGACAAAGGGACACCTACTCTGAATACTTGTTGGCCAATCTGCCAAAGGGACACCCACCATGAATATTTGTTGGCCAATCTGACAAAGGGCCACCTACCTTGAATACTTGTTGGCCAATTTGACAAAGGGACACCTACCTTGAATACTTGTTGGCCAATCTGACAAAGGGATATCCAACATGAATACTTGTTGGCCAATCTGCCAAAGGGACACCCACCATGAATATTTGTTGGCCAATCTGACAAAGGGCCACCTACCTTGAATACTTGTTGGCCAATTTGACAAAGGGCCACCTACCTTGAATACTTGTTGGCTAATCTGACAAAGGGACACATACCTTGAATACTTGTTGGCTAATCTGACAAAGGGACACCTACCATGAATACATGTTGGCTAATCTGACAAAGGGACACCTACCATGAATATGTGTTGGCCAATCTGACAAAGGGACACCTACCATGAATATATGTTGGCTAATCTGACAAAGGGACACCTACCATGAATACGTGTTGGCCAATCTGACAAAGGGACACCTACCATGAATACTTGTTGGCTAATCTGACAAAGGGACACCTACCATGAATACGTGTTGGCTAATCTGACAAAGGGACACCTACCATGAATACTTGTTGGCCAATCTGACAAAGGGACACCCACCATGAATACGTGTTGGCCAATCTAACAAAGGGACACCTACCATGAATACGTGTTGGCCAATCTGACAAAGGGACACCCACCATGAATACATGTTGGCTAATCCGACAAAGGGACACCTACCATGAATATGTGTTGGCCAATCTGACAAAGGGACACCTACCATGAATACTTGTTGGCCAATCTGACAAAGGGACACCCACCATGAATACTTGTTGGCCAATCTGACAAAGGGACACCTACCATGAATACTTGTTGGCTAATCTGACAAAGGGACACCTACCATGAATACTTGTTGGCCAATCTGACAAAGGGACACCCACCATGAATACTTGTTGGCCAATCTGACAAAGGGACACCTACCATGAATACATATTGGCTAATCTGACAAAGGGACACCTACCATGAATATGTGTTGGCCAATCTGACAAAGGGACACCCACCATGAATACTTGTTGGCCAATCTGACAAAAAGACACCCACCATGAATACTTGTTGGCCAATCTGACAAAGGGACACACCTACCATGAATACTTGTTGGCTAATCTGACAAAGGGACACCTACCATGAATACATGTTGGCTAATCTGACAAAGGGACACCTACCATGAATATTTGTTGGCCAATCTGACAAAGGGACACCTACCATGAATACTTGTTGGCCAATCTGACAAAGGGACACCCACCATGAATACATGTTGGCTAATCTGACAAAGGGACACCTACCATGAATACGTGTTGGCCAATCTGACAAAGGGACACCTACCATAAATACTTGTTGGCCAATCTGACAAAGGGACACCCACCATGAATACGTGTTGGCCAATCTAACAAAGGGACACCTACCATGAATACGTGTTGGCCAATCTGACAAAGGGACACCCACCATGAATACTTGTTGGCCAATCTGACAGAGGGACACCTACCATGAATACGTGTTGGCCAATCTAACAAAGGGACACCTACCATGAATACGTGTTGGCCAATCTAACAAAGGGACACCTACCATGAATACGTGTTGGCCAATCTGACAAAGGGACACCCACCATGAATACTTGTTGGCTAATCTGACAAAGGGACACCTTCCTTCAATACTTGTTGGCCAATCTGACAAAGGGACACCTACCATGAATACTTGTTGGCCAATCTGACAAAGGGACACCTACCATGAATATGTGTTGGCTAATCTGACAAAGGGACACCCACCATGAATACTTGTTGGCCAATCTGACAAAGGGACACCTACCATGCATACTTGTTGGCTAATCTGACAAAGGGACACCTACCATGAATACTTGTTGGCCAATCTGACAAAGGGACACCTACCATGCATACTTGTTGGCTAATCTGACAAAGGGACACCCACCATGAATACTTGTTGGCCAATCTGACAAAGGGACACCCACCATGAATACTTGTTGGCCAATCTGACAAAGGGACACCCACCATGAATACTTGTTGGCCAATCTGACAAAGGGACACCTACCATGAATACTTGTTGACCAATTTGCATTTTCTTCCATTTGTCTTCTTGAAAACTGCTCACATTGTCAATCACAAAGTTGCCACGGAAACGTCCCAAAAGGTTCTCTATCTCAACATATTTTTCTTGACCTGTAGACAATACAATGCTGCGTTTTTCTGACATATGGCTATATTTTTCATGGATGTTTTCCAGAAGGACCTTACAACTGCTTCGATTTAACAACAGGTATGGCGATTCCTGAGCTAAGGAGAGCTGTGCCTTCTGATCAGAGGCTAACACTGTATAAAGAAAGAAAATAAAGGGTTACTTTAAAAAAACAAATTATATAAAACGTATAGCAAATCTTTTGGTTTTATTTCAGCTCCCCAATTCTTTTAATAAAATCACCTCACACGCCAAATTTTAATTCCAAAGACCCAATTTTGGAGTGAAAAAATTTCTCAATACAAAACCTTTAAAAGTGATGGCCTCCTGAAAAACAAACAGAGAATCATGTGCTAGGAAAACCGGCTGTATGGTTCATTCTCTTGGTTAAGCTGATATCACACAAAGGCAGAAAAGTGTTGAGAAATCAGGGGATGCATGTGTAGTCTGTCTACTCTTCCACGTGTTGGTTGATATGCACATGCTTGAAATTTTATTCAAAAGGGCCAACTTGCCTACTGCTTGTTTGTTTGTTGTTTACCTCAGTTGGTCTTGACGGGACACAAACTTAGGTCCATGGTTCAGACCTCTACAAAATCCTGGGGGGTACTCAAATATTTTCTTGGCAGGTAAGTGTCACCCATATTTCAAAACTATGGCCACCGGGCTGGAGTTTGGGGACATAAAATGGGGTCTCCAGAACTAAAAAAACTAAAAATCAGCAATAAGTGCTTGGAACTCAAATTTGAAGCCAATTAACATGCACTTATAGAAAATAAATAAATTATTTTGACATGCACTTATAGAAAATAAATAAATTATTGTCTTACTTTATAAATTATAAATACTGTAAAATGACACATAACTAAAGTGAGGCCACTTTCTACACCAACCCACCAATCCTTGTAACCTGCCGGTCTTCGGTTTTTACTTGCACGTTGTAAATTTATGAGCACCTTCTGACACGTATGCACAGCACAATCCTCCTAGGACAAGCCTAGCTTACTGAAGGAGTGAATCAACTCAAGACTCAAGTGTATTTGGAGGAAATTCTGAATGGAACTTTCAAATAGGGTTCTCTGGCATTGAAAAAGAAATTGATGGGGGTCTCCAGAATGAAAAAAAAAAAAAAGCTTGAAAAGGGGGGTCATGATGGCGCCACTTTGGTATAGTGCAAGGTACATAGAGTAAACTTGATTCTGAGCATATAGATATGCACATGATGTACATATAAAGCTGATATTCACTACAAAATCTTACCTTCTTTAAATTTACAGTCTCTTTTGAAGTTGTCATTTTGTTGTAGCAGACGACAGGATTTACCTAGAGCAGACGACAACCACTCTGCCACTGTATCCCCACAATCCAACATCTCCACTCTGTCAAAACAAAGATTATTTTAAAGATGAGACTAAGGTCGTGTTCTCATTACAGACATGGGGTCTCGTACCTAGGTCCGAGTCCACATACAAGTGGACTCAGTCCACATTGATTTCGCGTTCTCACTAACACCAAAATGCTGATGTAGGATCGACTCCACTTACCCGGATGTTATAATATCAATGCATGACGTCACAAATTCTGTTGCAATGTATGTTTTGAGCCGAACTCACATCACAAATCAAACTTTACTAGACTATCAATTTAGAAAGATCATTTTTTTATTCCAGGCCCCCTGATATATTTCTGCAATCTATGGATATGTTATTTTGTGATATGTATAATTTGGAAAGATCTGAAATAAAACGCTCTAAAAACTATTATTTTATATTAGGCCTATACGTGTAAAATGAGAGAAATACATCGGGTTGTTATTTCTGATTTTGGTCAAGCACACCGATTTACACGCAACACAACCTCTAAATCACCATCAAAAATACTATTTTTGATTGGTAATTTAGCAAAATGTACACCTCAAAAACGAATATATTACACCTGAATAATATCCTTTTGAAGTTCAAAGTCGTTTTGTTTAATTCTGAAACTGGATAAAATCTGTATCTTGCCGCGATGCCGTTGTTTTCACACTGCACGAGAAGCATGCTGCTCATCATACTACGGCAAGCATCTCAAACGAACTTCCGTGTACATAGCCACTTTCCCCGAGCTTTTTCCACATAAGAAATAAATTTTGTAAATTACTACATGAAATAAAGCCTGTAGAAACTTGTTCTATAATACCAGCTATGAATTTTTAAAGTTGAAAATGCATATGTTTAATGGAAAATTATCAAATGTAGACTGTATATTGTACAACGCCGGCCATCAAGGTCGTGCATAGAGCATTTCCGGTATAAGTGGATCGAGTCCACTTGTAAACGCGTTCTCACTATGCTGTTTGATACCACGTCCTAGGTACAAGACTACCTCAATGAGGTGGTCTCGATGCTACATCCTGGATGTAGGGTCGAGACCACTTATTTCGCATTCTCACTATGCTTGGAAGTGGACTCGATGTAGGATCGAGTCCACGTCCTGGTATCAAACAGGCATAGTGAGAACGCGCCCTTATACTATGACAACACACTGACAAATTCAAACTTCTATCTACAATGAAAGTCAGAACCTACTGACCATCCATGATTTGAATTATGGTCCTTCAGATCTACAAAATGAAAATATTATATGTAAAGAAAATAAGAACAGGAATGGGTATTTTTCTTTAAATTACTACTGTATTGTTAGGGGCTGGCATTTTCTTCTTGGAAGGGGGTCACAAAAATACTGGGGGGTCATAGAATTTTCAGACCAAAAATAGGGGGTTATAATTTTTTAACACCCAAAATAGGGGGTTATAGAATTAAAATTTTCGCGCGCTGCGCGCGCATTCCTTAACTTCGCAGTCGAAATGTGCGTACAATCGATGCAAAATATTTACACGCTCCGCGCGCCTTCTTTACTCTTACAATAAAGATTTTAACGCGCTCCACACACTTTCTTCACTTTTAAGTTTTGACGCTCAGCCATTTAGTTCCGCAATGAATAATTTTTCTTGAGTCTGTGTAGTTGTAAGGGGGGTCATAAACATTTTTCGACCCGCGATAGGGGGGTCGTAAAAAATTTTGCCCGCGATAGGGGGAGTCATAAAAAATTGACTCGGTCACCGACATATTTGTGACCCCCTTCCGAAGAAAATGCCAGCCCCCTTACTATTGAATGACATTTGACAAGTGGGTATCAAAATGCACATAAATATATCATCCTTTCTATGCAGCAGCTATAGGCTTATTTATAACAGCTGCATTACTTTTTGTGCATACTTTATAAAGGTCAATGTAAGGAAACTTAGCATTGCGAATTTAAAAACAAGGGAAACAGTTCAAAATTGGCAAAGTAACTGGAATGGTTGGTTATTTGGTGGTGTATACACCAATGCATCTTTGACTTCCCACAGTTTACATGCATTGCACCAGTCAATACAATAAAGGCTAAGGCATTTGCATCAGATCCCACTCTCTTTTACACATCATTATGGTTGCCATGAAATCCTCAAGGTGCAACTGGTTAAGGGGGCATCAAGTATGACCACAAAATCTCAAAAAGCACTGTAAACAAGTATTTGCAAGGTCTGATAATGCACCCCTACAGAAATGTGATACACAAGTGCAATTTATTAAATTCACTTGTTTTAGATAACCTATTCAAGATACGTACATACGGCCGTGTGTCTTGAACTCGCCACCCTTAGCGTTACATGACAAATATTATGATTTTTTACATCAACCGTGTTTCTATTTAGATTATCTCCACAATCATCAACCCTAAACTAGCAAAAGTATACATTTTTGGAAAGCTGAAGGCATAAGCAATTCAAATATATACATTTCAACTCATTATACAGGGTGACCTGCAAGTTATACAGGGTGGAATAAAAAGATTTTGATAAAAATGGGTCACTCAATGCATTGCTTATTACCAACTTACAGTAATAAACTGGAAGTAAACAACATTCATTTGGTTAGAGGATATGGAGAGCCAACTGTCTTTGGAAGAAACCAAACTCACAGCTGTTTGGTAATCGCGGAATATAGGGTGTCCCAAAGTATGTTAGATTTTTTTACAATTCAACATATTTTGAACCTAAACATTTTCCCCCTAACCCATACAGAAAAAATATGTCCATATTTAGATTCCTCGTCAAATTTCCCTTCAGAAAATCTAAACTTTGACTATGATAGGATAAGTAATTAAAATTTTACAGTAACTTTTAGATTTTGAAGACATCTGCATTACTTACTACAGTGTTTAATATGACAACGAGTAGTTTGTATGGAAAAGTTTGTATTTTCTAGACTAAACCAATCATAAATGATTAAAAACAATTAGTAGAATTGTTTAGCTGTAAGGCCATTAGTCTTTTAGATGCTAAATAGAGTCCAAATCCAATTACAGCCTTTACAGAAGCAGATTACGCACTAAAAATACCAATCCCATAGAGTTTGTGTGTACCACATCCCCCACCACCACATCCCCCACCACCGCCACCCCGCCCATTCTGAATTCTATGAAGCACAGTGTCAGTATTAAAAAAGTTCAAGTATTTCTTTTTACAGGGTTGAAAGTGCATTTTATTTAGCAATAAAATGAGACTTTGGCAAAAATGTAACATCGCCAACTTTTTTTGGTGGCGAGCTCGAGACACACGACCATACCATGCCTGATCATGAAAAAGACCCTTTTTATGTGAATCTTTGGTCATTCATGATCCCCCCTGGTCAATAACCAGTGTCCCCCTCTCCCCGGCATGGAATGCAAAATAATAATGTGCAAGTGCAAGCTCAACTAAGGATGAAATGCAGAGAGAGATCAAGACAAACTGTCATTTGTCAATTTGTTGTTTGAGGTGATACACTTACCTATCCCCACATACTTTGCTGTGACATAGCTTAGACACAGTAACCTGGCCTCCTGCAACTTGGCTGGTTTTCAAAGGTACTTCCAAGGTCTTTAATCCTAATAAGAAAGTGACATAAGTCAAATTTAGAAAGTCTTGTATTGAATATAAAGTTAGAGTATGTCTAGTACAGACCTCAATAAATGGTGAGGTAATGGGATTGGATTGGAGGATGTGGGCAAATATTCATGATCATTTTTATTTTGTTCACATATATCTTGGTTCTCTTTATGTCCTATACATCGGGATAAAACCAGCCTTTCAGCCATTGGCTTGTAGCTTGTCTGACTGACTGGTTTCTAGCATTAAAGTCTGCTCAATAAGACTCTAGTACGTCAGGTAGATAACAGATCGGGGATCATGTACATTCAAGTTCATTCCTGGCTATACTGCTGTCTTCATCAATGGGAAATAACTTGTTGCTTTTAGCCAATAGTTTGTTTGAAAATATATGATCCGTAAAAAATCTCTAGTATTCCAATCTTTATTTGGTGGAGAATAAAAATGTCTACACAATGTAGTCTGTTATCATACTTATATAAGAAGTGTTATTATAAAGTTTGATTGGCTTATATAATAGGCAAATATTATTCGGTTTTTGTTACTGTGCGCATCAATAAAGTCCCAACTTACGCTCGTGTAAATTCACATAAGTGTGAGCCAGTCACAAATTATGCAACGGGCAACTGGCCTAAGTGCTGTGCCCAACTGCGTGTATGCCATTCTATATCAATACACAATGTTATGAGTCTACTTTTTTCACCTATTATAAGCCGAACAAACTATAGCTCCTTACCTGGGTATGTTAATGTCATCATTCCAGTATTCAAGTCTATATCAGGCTTAATAAGACACATTTTGCTCTCTCTTTTCTGACTCAGACACACACCACTACTGTTTACTATCATCCAATGTCTGTCATAGAGTAGTCCTCTAGGTCCCAGCTCCCACTCACAAACCTGTACAGCAAACAAAACACAAATTAAATTGTACAAATAAGGAGTCTTTAAAAATTGTAAAGAATTTATTTCATAAAACTCCATTTTAACAGCCAAATAACTGATTTAGAAATGATTGACATGATGTTGTCCTCCCTCTGTGTTATCAATTAGTCTTCTTTCCTCGCATCATATCAAGGTTCTGTACAGTGGGGTAACTATAAGTACTCCCTATTCCAGAAAAATACAGAACTAATTATCTGGGATTTAAAAAATATCCTGTTTTGCAAAATGAAACATAGCTAAATCCTAATCCTTTAGTGTACTGGCAATAAAATTTCCAATTTTTGGAAATAAGGGCCAAAAACATGCGTTTTTAGGGTGTTTTTCGTATGCTGTGACAATCAAGCCCAAAGACTAATTTCAAGACTAATTTCAGTTTATGCAGTCTAATTTTTGGAAAAGACAAGTTCCATTCTGATAACCGATAATTTAATTAAAGAAACATAAAAAAGTGAAAATTATAGCAAAATTTCAGCATATACTCAAGATTTTGAATGCTTAGACTTGTTCCAAGTCTTTGATTTTTAGTGACTTGATTGTCAGAAAATATGCAGAAAATGCATGTTTTTGGCTCTTTTTTCTAGAAATTAGTAAAATAGTGAATTTTTTCTTTTATTGCCAGTTAGGACTAACTAAAGGATTAGGATTGAGCTGTTTCATTTTGCAGAACTTGATAATATTTTTTTAATCCCAAAAAATTAGTGCTGTATTTTTTTGGAATAGGGAGTAGGGCAGTCATCAAAATTTGATCCACTTATAAATATTACTAGTAATGCATCAAATTTGGCATCATGATATGTAAACCATGACAAATATCTCCCAAGCCAACCTCTCTTGATAAGGCTTGCTATATACATGCATTCTGAAACAAATTTCCATTAAAGTGGTATTTCTTGATTTGAGCATCCTCTTGTTATGATATGGTTCAATAAATATCCACAAAAAACTTATTTCCAAAATGTCCAAAATAATTGCATAGCCCAGTGTTGTTTGGGCTGTCAACAATATTTGATATTGTCTACTTGAAAGTCAAGTGACAGAATTTGCAAGAAAGGTGATGTACAAAAACATGGTGTACTCCCAATTCAAAAAAAATAATGCAGCACTATTTTTTTTTTTTTTTTTGATTAATTAAAATTATCCTGTTTTGCCAATTTGACAGAAAATGGGTCAAAAACACACATTTTTGTTACAAAATTCAAAGACTCGGCACACATAAACATACAAAATTTTGAGTATAGGCAATGATTTTGCTCATAAATTCAATATAATTGTTATTTTAATAATTGATTATAAAGACATTAGAAAATGTGTTGTCCAAAAATTAGAATGCATAACCTGAAAATAGTCTTAGTGCACTGCAAGTCTTTGAGCTTGATTGTTACAGCATACAAAAAACACCTTAAAAACACATGTTTTGGGCCAGTATTTCTAAAATGTACCAAATGTTAAAATTTGACTTTCATTGCCATTAAGAACTAATTTAAAGTTTAGGATTTAGCAATGCTTCATTTGACAAAACAGGATAATATATTATTAATCCAAAAAATAAATGGCTGTTGATCACAAAGTGCCCCTTTAATGCAAAGCTATTGAGCCTGTAAATTGTATGTAACCAAATGCCAAAGAAGACTGTTTGTAAAAATAATTTTATAATTCATGTGCTAGTAATAATTTTGTTTTGTTTGCAGAGTAAGACATATGTTTGAAACCTCATAAAACAATAAGTTTGAGTAGAGTTCCTACCTCCATAGCACCGCATCAAGAGATTTGATTGGATACAGATATATATTAGTAAGCACCATCTTGTTCCCAGCATTCCTTGCAGCCTCAACACCTCTAGCAATTCCTCTATCCCCATGGCAACCAACATCAATCTTTGATGCAAATGCAGAGCCTTCTAAATCAGAGCTGACAACTTTGCCCAATACATTCATCTCTGATTGATCTTTTCCTTGCATCTCAGTTTTGTGAGGAGGATGGGAATTTTCTAGCAAAATGTTTGCCCTGTCATTGTCAGCAGCTGTTTCATGTACCATAGTTTCACCTTTATCAATGGCTTCATCTTTGTTAGCATTCTCCATCTCCTTGTTTTTTACATTTACATCATTTGTGATAGGAGATGCTGATAAGCTTGACCGTTTAACAAAACAGTCCTGGATGAACTGAAGGAAATGGTCAGCGTCTTGTTTAGTGGACATGTAACCAAATGAGATGCTAATAGAGCCAGTGGGTTGTCCATTTATGATGTCCATATCATCACCACAAACATGCCCAGCCTGCAATAGAAGAGAAGAAATGCATGCATCAACAATAAGTCATTACATTTTTGACAGCCACAAAAGTGATAGCCTGCAACACCCACATGTTTCTTTTATTCCATTAACCTTAGCAATAAGTGGTGCAATACTATTAGTTTGTTGGCATCTACAGCTCCTGAACAAATGAGACCCTCATATCGAAACAGACCACTTCGCGGCTAGCTTCATTGGCAGATAACAATGAAAGAAGATGGAAAAATATAAAGAAAATAAAAAGAATTTTGAGCTTGTTTTGCCTCATAAAACATTTTTACTGTATCTGATTTCAACAAGTAAGGTGTCATTTTCAAGCTAAAAAGCAGCAGTTTTTCCTAGTGTTTAAATCTCCATTTTCATTTCTGCCGCGAGGTGGTCTGTTTCGATGTGATGGGTCACAAATGTTCCTTCCATCGTGCTTTGCCAAAAGCACTGGGTATAAAAGTTCCCGGCCTGATATCATAGTCATATGACCATTCAGTTGCACAACAGACCTCAATACAGTTCAAATGACCTTAACAGTAGGCCTACCTACCACTTTATTGCTCCATGTTCTATCTGCTCTGAAATATTATATAGACTGTAATATTCTTGTTGATTTCTTCATCATTTAGTTGCTTTGTGATGGTTTTATGGCAAATGTTCAAATAAATGAGAGCAATTTTATTTTAACATGGGAACTACATACAAACCATATGATGACTGTAAAGGTAGTGTATCATGGAAAAATAAGATACACAAGAATTATAATGAAAAATGTGGGCATTCAAATCTGACTTTTTATATTGTGTTTTAAGAAAAATGCCAGTGATTGAGATTGATGGTATTGGCAGTTTGCAATTCATGTTGAAATCACTGTGGTATTTCATTGTTTACAAATCACAGCCGCTTATTACATATCCCATGTGGTCTTACAAAGAAAATTCTCTTTCACAGCTGGCTTGATTTTGCTCAAATCACACAAAACCAGAGTGAGTGTAATCAAACTGTCTGCAGAAGAGACTGACAGGAAAAGGTTTTGACTTCTTCGCTTCAGTTTAATATGACGACAAATAATGTAATGAGAAAACAAGGTCTGCACGCTATGTTAAGTTATGAAGTATGCTGCCTTGTGCAGCTCTTCAGGTTCCATGAGGGATCTATGCATATAGGCTGTATGGGTAGGTACATGTTTCTGCTGTGGCTTCTCCTGTATGGTTCTTCATCATTTCTACCCAAAGCTTATGAACAATAAACAATGCCTAATATTTTGAAGATTAACTTTTCCAAATCAGTAAGAGCTAAGAAAGTGTGTTTAATCATTGTATGTTTACATTATATACACCTGTGTGTGTTGAATCATTGCATACTTGCATGTGTGTATAAGTTACCTGTGTTGAATCATTGCATGCTTGCATGTGTGTATAAGTTACCTGTGTTGAATCATTGCATGCTTGCATGTGTGTATGATTTACCTGTGTTGAATCATTGCATGCTTGCATGTGTGTATGATTTACCTGTGTTGAATCATTGCATGCTTGCATGTGTGTATGATTTACCTGTGTTGAATCATTGCACGATTGCATGTGTGTATGATTTACCTGTGTTGAATCATTGCACGATTGCATGTGTGTATAAGTTACCTGTGTTGAATCATTGCATGCTTGCATGTGTGTATGATTTACCTGTGTTGAATCATTGCATGCTTGCATGTGTGTATGATTTACCTGTGTTGAATCATTGCATGCTTGCATGTGTGTATGATTTACCTGTGTTGAATCATTGCATGCTTGCATGTGTGTATAAGTTACCTGTGTTGAATCATTGCATGCTTACATGTGTGTATGATTTACCTGTGTTGAATCATTGCATGCTTGCATGTGTGTATGATTTACCTGTGTGTGTTGAATCATTGCATGCTTACATGTGTGTATGATTTACATGTGTTGAATCATTGCATGCTTGCATGTGTGTATGATTTACCTGTGTGTGTTGAATCATTGCATGCTTGTATGTGTGTATGATTTACCTGTGTTGAATCATTGCATGCTTGCATGTGTGTATGATTTACCTGTGTTGAATCATTGCATGCTTACATGTGTGTATGGTTTACCTGTGTTGAATCATTGCATGCTTGCATGTGTGTATAAGTTACCTGTGTTGAATCATTGCATGCTTGCATGTGTGTATGATTTACCTGTGTTGAATCATTGCATGCTTGCATGTGTGTATGATTTACATGTGTTGAATCATTGCATGCTTGCATGTGTGTATGATTTACATGTGTTGAATCATTGCATGCTTGCATGTGTGTATGATTTACATGTGTTGAATCATTGCATGCTTGCATGTGTGTATGATTTACCTGTGTGTGTTGAATCATTGCATGCTTGCATGTGTGTATGATTTACCTGTGTTGAATCATTGCATGCTTGCATGTGTGTATGATTTACCTGTGTGTGTTGAATCATTGCATGCTTGCATGTGTGTATGATTTACCTGTGTTGAATCATTGCATGCTTGCATGTGTGTATGATTTACCTGTGTTGAATCATTGCATGCTTGCATGTGTGTATGATTTACCTGTGTTGAATCATTGCATGCGTGCATGTGTGTATGATTTACCTGTGTTGAATCATTGCATGCTTGCATGTGTGTATGATTTACCTGTGTTGAATCATTGCATGCTTGCATGTGTGTATGATTTACCTGATAGTTGTCCTTAACCTGTTGTGATGACAAATCCAGGTACATCTGACACGCCCCTGTATTACAGAAGCAACCTGTACGTAGATGAATGTCATGTAACGCTGCCAGCGAATCCACCTGTCACAAGGAGAAATGAAGTCATCAGCAATATGTACCACTGAATAATGCAGCATTTTTTTACAATGATATGAAGCAGATTTGACCAAGTCTTTTTGGCATTCTTAGGACAGTAAAATTAATTGAATATTCAAAAGTTAAAAATTCACATAGTTCTATGGCTAATTTATTAAGTTATGTGGGTGTGTGAGAGACATAGACAATGGTTAAGCTATATTATATAGGCCTATATCATGTGGTTAACATACTTAGATTTGACCAATTCATTTTTGGCATTCTTAGGACAGCTAAATTAATTATTAATGAATCTTCAAAAATTCATGTAAGCCTATGCCCAAATTACTAAGTTAAAAATCTTGCAAGCAAGTTCAAGGTATGATACTATAATATAATACTTGTGAGGGCACAATTTACTTGGTCCTAATCACAAGCACATGGTGTAGGATATTTTAGTTTGATAATTGTCTAAAAAGTGGTGCTAGGTGCCAATCTATTTTCTAGTTTCCATGGTATTTCTAAAATTTCTTTTGACCTTCAACATGGTTAAGTTAACTATATCTTTTCTTTGATGTGCACAACACAAGACCCATCTGTGCTTTAAATAGAAGATTGCAAATATGAGACAAGAATTCTTTGTATTGATACGTGTCTTTGAATAGATTGTAGTATGTGGGTACTTCGGGGAGACAGTGGCATAGTGGTCTAAGACTTCATTTGTTATGTCTACAAACTAACCTCAGCATAGCCCACAAACTCTCCATTTGGTCTGAGAAGATTAAAATTGATGATTGGTCCTTGCATGTTGTTATCATCAAACCTGTTATGACAGTACAGTCTAGCAACTGACATTCCATTACCATGACGATATGCTGCCATGTTGTTATGAACATACTTAGCTAGGGTGAAGGTGTGTTGCTGAATTGAACTCATACTTCCTGCAGAAGATTATACAGTAATATAAGCCTTCTCATATTTTACATTTTCTAATCACATTCAAATATTTTGCCCTGCTTGATCACAATTGTATTAGAGTGTAGTGATTTCTGCAACTGTATGGTGGTTTCATGTCTACTCAATCAATATTTGCCTAGGCTTTATCTCCACAAAAGATGGTGGCACACTTTCTCAAGCTTGTCAATGGGACTAATTAATGAACCAAAGTAGGGAGGTAAAAATAGAAGCTCATCAGAAACTGCAGGTATTGGCAATACCCAGTATAGCAAACTAATTACAAACTGATAGAAAGCAAACCATCAAATTATTCAGTCCATCAACATACTCAACTAATTACTTCTCATTGAAATTTAAAAAAAACAAGTGTTTATTCATCAAAACACACATCAATTTTCCATTCACTATATCACTCTCTTACTGACTCACTGAATTCACTCTCAATCAGTGTACAGATGACATACCAGCTAATCTTTGCAATACATCCAAGCCATGCCTCACTGCTACTATGTCTAGAAATGGCACTGTTCCATCTTCAAACCTGAATCAATGAGAAATTGAAAAACATGAAAATTCAAAGATCAAAATAATGAAGAAAACATGTTTGATTCATTTTCACTAGCGGAATGCTCGCGCCCACACGGACCTCCGCTAGTTGAGTAAAAGAAAGCAATTACAAAAACGGGAAGAATCGCTGAACATATATATTACATGTTGACAGAGACTTTTATAGGCCTATATAGGGCCTAAATGGCTTTCTTTCCTCCCGTACCATTACAATATTTATAGTCTTTGTAGGCCTAATCCCATTATCCCATTCTGTATACCATCAACCATAACCCCGTACGCAAGGTTGGCTATGCCCACCCGTGTGTGCAAGTCAAGTGGCGTGCGGTGTGTATGCCGACGCGCTAATGATGGCACAATTTCTGCTATATATTAGCCCGAAAAACTCACTTTCTTACTGATTTTGAGGCCAACTCTTGACCATTTTCAACCAAATAAAGTGAAATGCATTCCCCATATATTCCTCAATCTCACGTATGAATATCATTGGCGACATTTGGATCCAAACTGATGGAGCCTTTCGATCTTCATACATACAAACATACAACTTTTGGCTATTTATAGTAAGATGGTGCAGAGGATCAATTATTTGATATATTGTCCAATATATTTGTGAACCATCCTCTACCATTACCTTGTTAACATTGTGTAAAAACATTTCATTTTCTTTCTTATGACACTCCAAAATATGAGTATTATTAGTTTATCCATGCATCCATGATCCTTCCTTACCATTCTGCTAGAGATTTCTTTGGAGCATGAAATTGTTCTCCACTTAAGTACGCCAACACGGTTCCTCCACCAAAATAGACCTTCCTCAGAACCTGTTCAGCATCCTTCCTGACAATCAAAGCACCTAACCCAGTCGGGAATCCAAACATCTTGTAGAATGATACAGTGATAAAGTCAGCCATGCAATTACTTAAATCCAGCTGTGATGTGGAGGCCAATGCTGCAGCATCAAGTACAACATACCAGTTACTATTGGAACAGTTCAGGGTATATGAGAGTTGACCTTGCTTGACCTTTGTACACCAACTCAATGGATACTTGCGCCCTGAGAAGTTTGACTGCCCAGGATAAGCAAACAGACAATTACTGGTTCCAGTCTGTGAGTTCTGAAGATGATATGATGATGGAGCACCATCTTGTAAAATTTGATCTATCTTTTCTGTTGAGATCGCAGCTACTTGAGCTCCTTTTTCCTTGGCATTTTCTCGCATCCCAATAACAGATGTGTGGTTGTCCTCTAGGTAGCAAAATAATCCAGATGAAACATTCCTACATTGGTGGTCAGGATTGCCAGGAGACGCTGATGTATCTTGGGTTGTTTCCATTGCATTATGGGTAGAGTCTGATGCATTATGGGTAGAGTCTGATGCATTATGGGTAGAGTCTGATGCATTATGGGTAGAGCCTGATACATTACATCCTGACCAGTCAAATGTATTTGCCAGAAGCTTAAGAGCACCAGTACAACCAGAAGTAAATATCACGCTGTGAAGATCTGGTGTTGTGTTGAAATGTTGCAGAATTCTGAAAAGTTAAAAAAAAATAGTGGAAACTCATGTTAAACTTTAATGTTGTTGTTGATATATATTCTTTGAAATACATGAATTATATTATTTTGTGACATTTCAATTAATTTGTCATATATGTGATATGAAATGTCCACATATTTCTTGTAGTAATTTGTTAGCATACACAGAACAGTAGAACTACACAGGGGCCTAAGCCTCCTCACTTTGGTGGGGTGTTTGTAAAAGCCACCTGAGACATATGTTTCTCACATTCAATGGTAGTACAGATACCAAGTACATGAATCAGATGTTACTCTACACAAATAAAAGCATAACCGCTATGGGGAATCTTCGGTATCATCCTCATTCTTTTCTGCTGCATCCTTCTTCATCTTTCTTTCTTTCTTTCTTTTGTCAATCACATAATGAGCCATAGACATAGTAGCACTGGTCATTCATAAGCTCATGAATATGCGATGTGTGTGATCCAATCATGTTTTATTATTTGTAAAAATGCAAAATGCAAATTGAGGCCATTAACAATTAACAAAATATGTAATTGTTCCAGCGTAAATATTAGTAACCTCCGTACGTGCCACATTGTATGTCGAACTGCACACACACGCACTGGCCACCCTTTGGGCCAGGATATTCCTCGGTTAAGGTTCCAAAGGCAAAATGTTTAGATTTTACACAATGCCCTCCATATAACCAATGCGCAATTACTAACCTCTATTAAATAGTACCATTTGGGTGATGTGAAATGTTTGATGCAGTGTCCACCTCTTGAGATGTAGGCCTATACAAGTACTATTTAGGGAAAGTTTTATCATAGGTTAAGCTTTGCAGGAACATATAGGAGTATGAGTGCATATATAGGGGTGTGTGCACCAAGCCTCTTGTGTGCACCATTGGTAATTGTCATATTAAAGCCAGGATTATGCACTCATTATGCAACTGCGTTGATATTATCAACCCCATGCACCTACCTATATCTGACTTGCTCTACAGTGTCCATACTAAGCCGACTGCTGCTACTGCCACTGTGTGGATTGCCGTAAACATTGTGCATTAAGTCTTCATGGTAATTTGTTAGCTGACTTGCAGCATACAGTGTAGTGCCTGTATGATCCAGATATGTTATTCCTGAAATGATTTTAACAAGATTTGTGTCAGTCATAACATAGATTGTACGTCCCACAGTCTCAGTCAATTTCTGGGTAAATACTCAGAGCTAAAACCAAAAACACCTTCCCCATCACTCCATAGATAATACCCACACACCACTGTATTGTACAAACCTAGCAAACTTGAGTTATTGAACCCCTACCAGAAACATAGAGTATCTCGAGCTAGTCCCATATGATGAATGATTGATGGGACAGAGCTACTGGCTAACTGGCATAATGACAATAAAGATACTGAGTTAAAGGTAGATTTTTTAGTATTTCCTTGGTACGGGTTACTACGCGCCGCTGATCAGCAATTGCGTGGAAGTGGTGCAATCTCCTCCCCTTATACGCGCTGACGACAACGTGGTCAAAAGTTTTGTTGTCAAGACCAATGATCATCCAATCAGCATGATTATTTATCACTTCTGTGTTTATGCTTGTGTACGCTCGGTGCACAGCACAGATCAAATAAGTAATAAAAAATTACTTTAGACTCTATTATAGACAACTTGATCAAGAAGTCTATCCTCAATCCAGCCCACTGATAACCGACTATGGATATAAGGATAGAGCTTGGAGCTATCTCTAATCATGTCAGAATCAGTGAGGCATGACACCATGCGAAGCAATGGAAATTCAAAAGTAAACAACACCAATTATGGTGGGCATATAAGCGCCCGATAAAGTTGCTCAAACATCTGGGAATTGTTAGCATGGTTAATATCTATGCTCTGAAGATACATTAAAAGTAGGGATGACCAGCACAATAGCCCACTCATTTGGACATCTTTTGTGTTTACCATGCAGCACTGAGTACACACACAAAATGAATGGGGTTGTCCATGCAGAGACTATCTCACTGGACTGACCAATGGATCCAGGTTGAGTGCATACACAGTGAATCCAGTATTATTATTATCAGGCTGTTTGTCATATAGGCAAAAACATGTTTTGAAAAGTCCCAATATACACACAGGCGGCTTTAAGGAAAAGGGCCCTGTCAGCAAAATATCCTGGGGGCCCAATGGTAAAGAGTTGAAATCAGGAACGTACCTGAATTTTTGTCGGGAGGAGAGTAAGAACAAAATTTGATAGTGATCATTTCGGCCCAATGTTAAGAGATACGTGCCGTAGTGCGCAAACATTCATTCCATTTCATATTATTTGAAGTAAAAGTTGATGTAGGCCTATATTATTCCGGTAAATTTCACGCTGAGCTGCGAAAATGTGCAATTTCACACTATTCTATACCCAATTCGAGGCTTTATCAGATTTGTGAGTGTTTAAACGATACTAAAGAACAAGGAATATTTGCTTTTCTGTTTTTGCTTGATAGTCAAGAAGCAAGCAAAATCCCAGATTAATGGTCATAATCTGATCTCATGGAATACGAAGCCAATACGTTGGTACGCGTGAATTTTGACATTAGGGGGGATGGGGTTGGAAAAAAAGTTAAATCCAGGACTTTTTGGCGACAAATTAAGTTTATGACACAAATGCGAGCGAACCGCACGAAAAATGGTGCCATTTTGAAACTAAACTGTTAAAATATGGTGCAAAAGGGGGATTTATCACCATCCCCACACCCCCGGATCTACGCCTATGGACCTTAGGGCCGGATTTGCCTTTTGGGGGGCCCTGGGCCCGACCAAATTTGGAGGGCCCCAAACTCACTGTAAGGAAGGCATATGCACTCAAGTGACTTAGTTTAATTTGATTTACGTATAAGATTGCGGCAGAAGCATAACAATTTAGACAATGACATTTGCGGTTGAAGTACGGAAAAAAATGAAGGTGTATTTTGCTACTATATAGGGCCAGTGTGCGCTTCGCACGGGCAAAATTATGCAATTTTACCCTATTTTGGCCCAAAACATGGTGTTTTAGGTCTAAAAAGGAAGGTGCACAGGGCAATTGGGAGGGAGGCACATTTTTGGGGCCCTAGGTCTGGGCCCATTTGGGCTCTGTACCCCAGGTCGGTACCCAATAATATTTGACATTATGAGGCTCATATACCCATGTAAAGGTAGGCCTACACTGCCCAAGTGCTGAACCATGAACTGTTATTGCTTTAAATTACTTTTTAAAAACATTTTAGGCCACAGGCCCAGTCACAGCTTACTAGGACTGCAACTGCAGCAGCAGATCTAAGCCTTGTCATCAGCGCACCTAAGACAGAATATATGACTGCAAACTGTAACATCGCCCAACCAGCACTTGAAGTCTATGGTAGTACCATCAACCATGTCACAGACTTCAAGTATTTGGGTTCCAAGATGGGCTCTAGTGTTGGAGACCTAAAAGAAGAAAAGCACTAGCCTGGGCAGCTTTCTGGAAACTGGAACGCCTTTGGAGAAGCCCGTCCCTGCCAATCGAAACAAAAATCAAGCTGTTTCAGACAACGTGTGTTACTGTCTTTCTGTACGGGTGCGAGTCATGGGTAATTACCAAGGACATGGAAAACAAGATCAATGTATTTGCAACATCTTGCTACAGAGTCATGTTAAACATCAAGCGTGTGGATGGGATTCCAAATGAAACCATCTACAACATGACCAACACCATGGTTGCCAGAGTCAAGATTCATCAACTCAAATTTCTCGGCCATATACTGCGTCTTGATGGCGAGCCTGTGAAAGAATATGCGCTTTATATTCCACCACATGGGAAGAGGACTGTACTTACAGTATGTCCAGCACCTCCTGGGAGATACTGAAGGGATGCTGCAGCCAAACAAAATTGTTTCGCTTGCCCAAGATCGCATTAGTTGGAGAAAGCTTGTAGCCGACTGATGATGATGATGATGATGGTACCTATAATATTTGACCTTTGGAACTCATGAATAGTTATTGAGAAATGACAGGCCCTTTGTATTGACATTTGGGCCCCCGGGAACTCTTGATCTTGGGTATCCGGGCCAAAATTGGCAAAATTCATATCTAAGGGGACAGACCTTCAGGCTTAAGTGCATCACGGTCCACATACGGGGTCCTTTGTAGTTTTAGAGCCAGCTTTGATGATACGCTTATATCTAACATTGGGGCCCTGGACCCATACTATAGATGACCTATTTGTATTTTGAGAATGTGTAATGCTCCAACCTGATTCTATAGAAATCATATTCCCAAATATTAAATTTGGGCAGCTACGACCCTTGACTTTTGATCTCTTACTATTCTACCCACCGGACCTTTGAACCTTGCAGAAAACAATTAAAGCAACAACAAAAAAGAAGGGGGGGGCCTTTAGCCAAAATAACAGGGGGGCCTTGTCAGCACTTGCTGACTTGCTGACAGCTTAAATCCGCCACTGAATATGCACCCCTAAATATCAATCAATATATCTATAACTTGGCCAATCAGCTGACAGGAAGTCCCCCTCTGGTAAAGCCGAGTTTGTGCTTTCAACTACCCATAATCATAATTTTTCGTCCACAGCTTGCTAAAGTGAAATCTACAGGTTATTATAAAAGAGTGATTTTACTATAAATTTCCTCCAAATTCCAAGACATATTAGGTGAGTAAACTTTTTGTATACTATACTATATAATTTTTTATATTTATCTAATTCCATGTTCAATTTCATAAAATTTCATTACTATTTAGGGGTGCATATCATGATGAAATTTAGACCCTCTTTAATCGGATTAAGAATTATGCAGTACCGTAGGCCTACATGCACAATGTACTCTGCAAGGACATGGTAATATCTTAATATTGCACATGAAATTGGTTCAATATTATTATTATAAATATACAAAACATCCAATATAACTTGGAATTTAGAGAAAATTTGCAGTAAAATCAAATTTTGATGCAGATATACTGTAGATTTCACTTCAGCTAGCGGTCATTAACAGTCACATAGTTCATATGTCTAACACTCCATGAGAAACTGAGTGCACGGATGAGTCTCATGTGTAAAAAATGTATCACCAAATTTTGACAACTTGTTATTTCAGTAAAAAAACATGTAATCATGTAATCCATTTTCAAGGGTTACTGAAAAGGTGTTTTTTGAAAATACTGAATGTTGTGCCATTTTTTTCCTTGATGTCCATATTAATCTGTCCAAACTGCCTATTCAAAACATGCATATAAAATTTGCCATAACTTCAGAACCATTTATCTTATTGAGGTCATTCAAAGACTGAAATGCTCCATTCAATGAGCTATTTAATACAAGGTATGATTCTACAATACTGGAGAAACTTCAAATTTTCATGGTCATCCCTATTAAAAGTCATCAAAATAAATTTTGGAAATATGTGACCGTACAGCACGAATGAGCTGTGAAGAGGCACGCTTCGAAGTGTTTGGTACCTAATCGCCTATCGTGAAAGTGTGACAAGAGGCTGTCAATGTACGTGGTAATCAGACAGAGCAGACGGACACCGCTCAAGTAACTTGCTGAATATTCTTAGTCAGTGGAAGTGGTCTATTACGTAGACACATAATCTAATTGGACAATCGCATGATTTTGGGTGTCGTCTATCAGTGTAGACGATCCCACATCATCATGAGTGTGATAACGCATAACACGCTCATAGATGTGCGGCTTTAATTGTGCGCCTATGTATCACGTTGTGTGCATAAACGCAGTGCAGAATACTCGCATGCGCTAGCATCAAAAGAAGTGAAGTTGTAAACAAGTTTTGTTCATTTTAGAAAAAGGGGAGTTTTTATAAACTTAATTTTTGCTTTAAAAAGTAGTTTACAGTTAATAGAATAATATTTAACTGACTAAGAATGAGAATAAACACCATGAATTTTTATTTTGACTATCCTCTACCTAGGATAGTCAAAATAAAAATTCCTATCGTTTATTCTCCAAGTTTAATGGTCGTGGATAGTTCATAGAATTCTCGATCAAAGTACTAGGCAAATACTGAACATCAATAAACATATCATGTTCCGGTACATGATGTAAGCGTATCATTATCATTTATAGTTCATGTCAGGTATTAAATTAAGTAATTCTTGGCTAAACTCTAACATTATGAATGGCTCCGCGATCCAGAAGAAAGCATATACATGCACCTTACATGCAGCATAAATGCTATAATAGTTCCAGTAAGCAATAATGTGTGATTTGCATTTAAAGAATATAGATTCCTATTTAAATGTTTGTTTTCACTGATCACATTATCCCCTTTTAATTTCGAGCCAAACAAATGAGGTATAAAGAAGAAAATTGCGATTTCATTCCAGCTCCTACAATGCGTATATACTACGCTCGCCGATCATAATGTTCATGTAATACTGCACGGAGCATCGCCCTCGACGTGTCTGCACATAATGCTGACATCCACGGGAGGTAATAGCAAGCAGTCGATCGATGAACTCTGAATAAAACCGGGTTGGCCGATGAGGGTACATACATCGAATGTATGGAGCCGGTATATAAACCATAAACCATAAACCATAAGGATTGTGAAAAGCCGTAACTCACACATACGATGGGTGTACGATGAGGGCTGATGACACACATTCGATGGGTGTACCTTACAATATACTTACATGAATAACTTGTATAAAGTTGTAATGATGTGTAAGCTTAAAATGTTTATGTACAGGTTGATGTTCTCGGCATACATTAAAAGGGCTTACCATTCAAATGTGAAAATTCAGTCGATAAACATGCTTCTATGGATTGGTTGTAGCCCTGCATTGTGGTGTAGTGAATCTAAGAAAAATGTTTAAGTATTAACCCGAAAAGAATTATATCACATGACGATCACCTGTCCTTGGTTAATTGGATCTGGCCTTTGATCTGGCTGAATGGCTGACGGCTCCAGCAGGGTCTGGGCTCCAGGTGGCGCTCTTCATTATAATCTATTTTTAGAACAAGGGGTTTCCCATCACACAGATAGGCTATTATAGTGACCCGGGGGGGTACTCAGTACAAATGACCATACGGGGACGTGCCGCAAACATGGGTAGCATTTTCAGCCTTCTGGTATATCAATGACCCCTTTTTCAAAGCCTATTTTGGTATATGAATGGGTCATTTTTTCAAAATTTTCTCAATTTTTTCGGAAAACAGCCCAATTTTTCCTTAATCTAGGGTAGCTGCAGGTAATATGGGACAGCAGGTAATATGGGACACCTGTTTTCATTTTAACAAAAAGTAGCTTAGAGAAGGTACACACTTTAAGTTGATTTGTTAAGTGTTTAGAGACATCAATTGTGCTTCTAGAAATGCAGTTTTGGAGTCTGTGTATCAAACTCTTGGAAATCAATGCCAAAAAGAGTGAAATTGCCCAAAAATTTACGTCGTTTTTTTGGCCTGATATAAAATCAATGACGCCACATTTTATGATTGTGTATCCAAAATACTCTGGTACTGAGGGTGCATTTGTCACTTTTTATGATCTTTAGGTGATGGGTTAAGCTTATCAGCAGGTAAAATTCCACTGAAAAGTGGCACTTTCCTTTATAAATGATTATTTTCTCTGATTTTCAACTGAATGGGTGCAGGTAATATGGGACACATAGGAAATTGTGTGCATTGTCAATGCGAAAAGCAAAACTATTTAGAAAATTGAATTTTCTTGTTGAAATTTGCATTTAACATTCAAAATCATGTAACAAAAATGTTTTTAGAACAAAAGAGTGATTTTCTGAACATTTTGATTTTCACCATAGAGATAACACAGTGTCCCATATTACCTGCACATGCAGGTAATATGGGACACTTGACGATGACGTCATTTTGACGTCATAGCGTCCAAACAAACATAAAAACAAGATAACATTGCCTGTTTTATTAATCTTAAAGGACAGGTTGTTCATCATAACAATCTCTTTTGGGCATATCTTCTATAGTGTTTATGCACATAAGCTAAACGTCCTTAATGGTCCCATATTACCTGCAGGTAGGCCCTACCCTAGCCAAAATTTTCAAAATTTTCCCAAAAATTTTGGGAAAATTTGTAAAAACTAAGACAATTTTGGGTAAATTCGGCCGAAAATTTTGACTTTTGGTATATCAATGGGTCCAAATTTCTTGAAAATTTGGTATATTTATGGGTCTACTTCCAAAATCTCAGCGGCACGTCCCTACCAAAACCAAACTTGAGTACCCCCCGGGAGTGACCCGGTATAGTGATCAAATCAAAAAGACTGATTTCAACAATTTTAGCCTGTTCAGAGGCTGTGCAATAATTATGAGCCCCCCCGCTAAATTCCCCCAAGTTACCCTCCCCAGGGCTCATAATTATTGCACAGCCCTGTAGGCCTAGAGGGTAAGGTGTCTCAGTGGTGGGCCCAGCCTAGTTCACCACGTAAACTTATGGCTCAAAATTCGGACCGCTCGCCAATGATGGACAGATAGTATCAGTTTGTGAATGAGGACATCGTATAAGTTCCTTGTGCTAGGCCCAGCCCCCAACTCACAAAAGTTGACAGCCATGATGAGAGTTACCAAATCTTTCAAAGGCCCCCTTTGCAATGATTTTTCATCAAATTTACCCCTTTTTTGTGCAAAATCGAGGACAAAATTTGGCCAAAAACAACCCCTTTTCTGTAGTTTTTAATGACCCGAATTTCCAACACCCCTTTTCAATAATTAGAATTTCAAATACCCCTTATCAATGACACTAAAATATTGACATAAAATTCCTGGACTTTCTCAAGTACCCCTTTTATCCAAATTTCACGGACAGTGCAAATTAAATACCCCCATTTTGCCAATTTCGCGGTCCTTGCTACTGGTAAAAAAATAACCCCTTTTCTGCAACTCTCATGGTTGTCAACTTTTGTGTTGAGTTGGGGGCCAGGGTGGTGGGGGTCATAAATTTTTTTTTGCCAAAATAGCGGGCAAAATAGGGGGGTCGCACTTTTATTTATTTGATATCTGGCATGCAATATTCAAAAAGTACTGCAGACAACTTTTTGCCTTTTGATAAAAAATTGACAATGAGGAGGTCCCTAACCCTAAACCATGACCTCCTTTAATCCTTACGCTAACATTCACCTTACCCAGGCCACCTCAAGGGTGGTGCAATAATTTTGTGTACCCCCAGGGTGACTTCTGAATGGGCTGCCAAAAATCGCTTTCCCCCTCCCCCTTCAGCCGTGCCAAAAAATCTTTGCCCCCTTTAAGACTTTACATGTATTGTGTATAGTGTCTATAAAAAAGGGTATAATTATGCATGTATCTCACTGATAATACTGGGTCCAAATGATGCAACCAGCAATTTTTTTCCCCAAAATTGATATCCCTCCCCCGACCAAGAAAGCTGGCTATGCCCCTGATAAACAAATCTTAAGCACCAGGCTTTTGAATAGACATTAAAAAAACAAAAACATGTATTTTTAATTTTGGTTTTAGACACGAGGGGGGGGGGCTCAAAAAAATTTAGACCATTAATAGGGGAGGGGTAAAAAATCCACACTTTTTTAGGGGGGTTTCAACTGTGCTTTTCAGTCTAGTAAATGCCTTTTGTTTCCCATTTAGTGTAAAGTTGCATCCCAGGGTGTTGAGTATGACAAATATTTTCTTGTTAAAAGTTGATGCCTAACATGTTGATAGTACAAAAATGATAGGTGCCCAATGGGCACCTTTGGGCAACATTTCACTGTGGGAAGCAAAAACCAAGACTGACCCAGACCCTAGAAATTTATCAGAGGGAATTTTCTCAAGTGACATGGGGCCTGATAGAAATGCTTTCGAATTTGATTTAATTGTGACGTCTTACGTCTTGACGTATAAACTGTGTGCATATCACTATTCGTCTTACATCTTGTTTATTTGTCCTAGCTGTGTGAAGCTGCGCCAATATTCAATGTAAATAATATGAACGGCGAGCTAATACACACATTGTAAGCACTGCAATGAAATAGTAATTTTCTTTGTTTTGTCTCATTTGTTTGGCTCAAATAAAAAGTGGACAATGTTATCAGTGAAAACTAACATTTAAATAGGAATATATTCTTTATGCAAATCACATATTATGGCTTTAATTTCAATTTTAATTTAATTTAAAGCCATATTCAGGTTTTACACGATTGTAATGTACTTTAGTAAACAAAGATTCTCTGCAAAAATCAAGACTTTAGGTGCTGTAGTTTTGTCAAAATTGGTGCTTTTGAATAAACCGCCGGAACCGTCGTTTTATTATTACGATAGAAATATTAGTCGAACGAGTATGTGTTGTTCATAACACAGTACTACGTACACAGCGTGCTGGACACACACACCCAGAGGATCGTACTGTATTACAACCGCCGGAGTAACATGCATTGGCGCTAGTAGTAAATTCCAATTTTCTTTGCTTTACCTCACTTGTTCGGATCAAAATTAAAAGGGACATATCTGACAGTAAAAGCTAACATTTTATGGAAAACAAATACTAATCTATTTTTAAAGAAATGTTATAATATGGCTTTAATGAACACATTTTTTAACTTGAGAAATTCAGCATCATGCCACAGAAAATCTTCAAAATATCACAAAATCCTTCTTTGACTTTTAGGGCTGAACATGTATATACACCTCAAATATAAGACGACACAATCACATGTTTTGTTCATATATTTAATGAGTTAAGGGATAATAGCATTCTAGTACATTCACAGTTTTACCTATGTTACGGCTACATATTTATATATACTGAGCACGTTTTAAGGACATGTATACAATTGACATTGGTCACCAATTATTATTTCAATTCAGTCTGAATGCATGCATTAACTTGTACGGTTTGTAATCATAGATAATCACGAAGCTGAAATGAAACATTCTGATTATAATTGTAAATCAAACATCTGAAGTAAGCCACAGCACATAGAATAATATTGGCATGGCATAGTATACACTGAGATTCGTGATGAGTTCAATGGCGTAGCTAGGGGTTGTGGCACCTAGGGAGGGGCAGGATACAGAATGGTGCTCCCCTCCCAATTTCTGAAAAAATAGCGCCCAAAAATTTGGACAAATACTACTTGTTTGGTTATAATTAAGTTGAATTTCATGACTATCATATTGTTGAATTGTGCACAAAGTGCAAGCAAATTTTAACTTTGGGGTGACTCACATCAATCTAGGGTGGGCTAAATTGGATGATTCAGTGCTCCCCTAGGATGCTGCCCTGGCCACATGCCCTCCCTTGCCCCTCCTCCTAGCTACACCACTGGATGAGTTTCAAGACTTATTCTTATTGTTTATTGCAGATGCCAGTGACTTGCCAAAAAAAAAATCGGAAATTAATACGTACAATTACAAGCAATAGGGAGCATAGCCCCACAGCCTGGAGTTCCTGTTAGATACAAAATTGCAATTTTTTGGGTATTTTTTCCCAAATTTTTTTCAAATCAACCACAAATGATTGTAACATGCAGGAAACTAGCATCTCTGTTACTGTAAGATGTTTTGGTAATGACACAGGTGTGTATTTCACTGGTCAAAGTATTAAATTATACATACAATTCTAATCGTATACAAGGTTTGTTGTTGACATGTACGCAGTATAACTCCATAAAATACCGTAGGGTGTCACTATCAAGCTCAAAGTGAACATGTAAACAATCATCATTGAACTGATCAACACCAACCACATGGGGTTGATAGGAATTTATAGGAGGTACCAGTACCTTCTTCATGAATAATTACCCCATTTTGGAATAATGATTTTGGGTACTGCCAGCCAGCTAGTTCTATTTCCAATTCTAAGCCAACCACTGCCAATTGTATTTGATGTCCTTAAAATGTACACAAAATGGACCTTCTATTTCAGGCATTGCACTTGTAAGTTTTTGTTAATTTTGTTTCCTTTATATGATGCTCACTGCTGTAATTATAGTAACTTGCTGTAAACCTCTGACGAGAACACACTTTACTCCGTACCTTGCATATGTGTTCAATGCACCTGTTTCTGATAGGCAACCCAATCTGTTGATGTCCAGTCACTCAACTACACTTTGTATGCCTTGTCAACATCACAACACAAGTATGCTCTCGTCAAAAGTTGACAGCAGATTAATTTGCTACAGGTTTTATACATTTTACAATAGAGTAGACAAATATTGTGCAGTTGCAAAAGCTGCTACTTGCTTTCTTGTTTTCACTCTGGATTCAACACATTAATAATGTAAAACAAACTATATCAACAGCATTTCTTCTTCAATTTGTTAAAATTCACTGCTACATGTCAATACATTGGTCCAACGTTAAAATATCTTTGTGAACAAAAAAATTCACAGAATTGATTTTGTCAATTTTAAAAGTATCCCAGAAATTAAAACAAAAATATTTAGATTTACAGTAACTCATTTACTGTGCAGTGATGCTGCTTATCAGAAATGGACAGTGATGTACCAGCGTACATCCACATAACTGTCACAGCATGTTTTCTACAAGTTTCATTTTGGATCAAGATGTAAAATCCTTGTTCATGATAACTGGAGTTTTAATTTCATTTTTGCATTAGAATTATCTGCATCATCAGAATTGTTACATAACCACTTAAAATGTCCGCTCTCCTTGTGGTCCACTATGTATTGATTTACATATCTGAAAATAGACTGAACACAAGTCATAAATATCAGCATCCTTATCAAACCAGCCAAGATAGTATGACATAATATTAAATAAGTTATTCTGTTCTTTGGAGGACAACATCCATGAAAAAATAACAATGTTGTTTATTTCAAAGAGTATACCAGAAGATTTCCTTGCATTACTGCAGCATTCCATTTAAAATCTATTCACATCCTATGGAATATGTCATTAATTCCTCACACAGGGGGTGTAGACTTTAAATGGATGCACCCATTCTGGTAACCCCATTTGAATTCACAATCCCTGTGTGCAAGATTAATGTCATGTCTTCCACAGGGTGTATGGATTCAACTCGAATAGGCCATTATAAACAAGGGGTGCTGAGAAAAATACCATCATAATTTGCATGCTCAACAACCTGAATTGACTTTGATTTTACAAAATATTATAACATTTTTAAAACCTAGTCCAAAATGATGAAATAAAATAATGATTACATAACAATTATACTAAAAGAAATATACCAATATTATTTAACATGTAAAGAGCAATACACTGAAACAAAGATACAATCACTGCAAAACTTTGTTTGCTGTTTGCTACCCCAGAGCACACGGAAAACTTATGTTTAACAACCAAACTTGGATTTGACTTTTTGAGCTATTCCTATGTTACTGGACTGTTTAAATTAGCTTTTAGACAAATCACTTGTGAACACACAAATATTGTTTACACAGGTCATGTAACTGGGCCACTTGAGGATCCATTTTGGCCGGCCTTATATAATTAAAGATAATTGAGACATGAGCTTCCTTGTGACTTCATTTGATGAACCATTTCAAAATCAATACTATCATGCAGTTAGAAATGTTTTTAAGATTTACTAAAAATAAATCTGTCCTTTCAAATCACTACATCTTTGTGCACATCTAGCTAAGAACGTTGGAAGATTAATGACCATACAAAAATGTTATGAAAACATAACTAACATAAATTGTCCAAATTTGAAGAAAAAAATTCAACATCATATATTGGAATGATTGAACTCAATAAACTTGCTATTTATCTCCATTACCGACATGCACCATGTTAAATTTTATATTACAAATAAATACTATAAATGATATCATGCAAAACAAAACTAACGAGTTACGGATTATGTATAATGCTATATACAGACATTTTGTATGGCATCAGAATATGAGAAATAATGACAAAATGGATCTCTAGCCATCCACTATGCCAAAAGGTCATTCTTCTTTTACCACGGTAACATCGGACCCTGTCATGTTGAAATCAAGTCAGACATTTGGCTATTCCATTTGAAATCCATACACCCCTATGGAAGACATGACCTTAATCTTCCACACAGGGAGTGTGAATTTCTAATGGGATTACCCGAATGGAAGACTCCATTTGAAATCTTCACTACCTGTGTAGGCATTTAAGATCACATCTTCCATAGTGGTGTATGGATTTCAACTGGAATAGCCCATTTAATCACACAAACCCAATCTTCTAGTTTACAAAAGGGTGATGTTTGTGACATCCTGAAGAATGAATGAATGACACCAGTCTTGATTGGAGGTTATTGTTGAGGGTATTGTGAGCAATCTAAACATTTGCTTTGGAACCTAGGAAGAGCACAGCCCTGAAGCCCAAATACAATTTTAACTGTAGCTTTTGTTTTCCCTGTAAAAAAATTGAATAGGCGAAGAAGGAAATACTGCTAGCAACCAATAACACTAGCGCGCAATCATGTGATGTCCAATAACCCACTGAGCTCAGTTTGCCTTACTGTTCTTGATATACACACAAGTTGTAGTTATAATGAAACATTATGGTTTCCTCTACATGATGCATTTTTTGCAGCAATGTTCTCCCCCATAAATTACATAATCTTCAGGAAAAAAGGGGAAGTGGTCAAGAATATCCTCAGCCTCTTCCTTGAGAATGGTCATAATCCAACTACAACATGATAAATGAAGATTTAGTTACTTCATAGACCTGCACACATTGTCACCTTGAGTGGATTGGAAAGTAGCACTTTCTCTATTTCATTCAAAATGATGATTGGTGTGAATGACCCAAGTGTTACTTATAATGCCCTCATGTCCCCATATTTGCAATCCTAAATGCATGCATGATTCTCCTTGCTGTATAACAAATCTATTTATATTTCATTGATTATATCAGTCATAATAATGTAATTAGATACTTAATATTTTGTTCTAGTCTATCGCGATAGTGTTTCTTCATCAGTGTCAGCTTGAGCATTGGCTTTGATATCGGCAAGAGTACGCACAAAACGATTCCATTCATCATTTCTTGGAGTAGCAACATTCTGTAAAAAACAAACAATTATTTCATAAGTGCATCATAAATTGGTAACATTAAATTTCTTATATTCTTGTTGTTTTTATGTCAAGCTTATCTAGGCATTAACAGCTGAAATCTAGGAAATAACTTGTGCCAGGCACAAGTGACCTGGTGAAGGGGGTCACCATAGCTGGTTGCATGGGGTGTTTTTACAGGACATGTAAGTGTAGCCAACAATTCGGGCTTATTATCGGGATCAGAACTGACTGAAACAAGGTCTTTTATCATGGTCCATTTGCCCTGCCTTTACCAGATGAGCTACGGGGAGAATGGATTTTTTTATATTGTTGTCCTTCTCGCATCAAAGGCAAAGACCAGACCAGTGTGCCACGCTGCTCCATGTATCAAAGGCAAAGACCAAACCAGTGTGCCACGCTACTCCATGTATCATTTTAAAACTATAATTTCAAGACACCTGGTTACCAGCAGAGTACATACCTCTCCAACATCAAATATAGATATTCTTCCTTCTGCATCACCGACTGCAATCTGTTGTCCTGAGAGTGACCACTTGACTCGGTTGACTGCAGGCTGACCATCAAGGGTAATGCTAGCTGATGGCACCTGACATTTAGATAAATGAAATTAATATGCATTGCTTATCTGATTTGCAAATAAATATTACATATAGTACTTAAAGTGAATATATTTGGAACATGAATTATACACGCCACTAACTGATGTGCAGAATTGATAAAATCACAAAAAAATTAACCTAGTAAAAATATTCAAATACACAATATCATCAACAATAATTCCATGAGATTCAGAATATAATTTCCCTTAATAATGCCCACATGCATGCTGCTCCTGGATGCTTAATTTCTTTTGCAACCATAATGGGCCGCAATACCACCAACCCTTATAGGTTAGGATTAGGCTTCGGGTGTTACAGCCCATTATGGTTGCAAAAAATAAACACACCTCCTGGTCCCCACATATTACCTCACTTCTAGAACTAAACTCCTCAAAAAAAGTTTGGAAACTTTCAAAAACGGTTGTATATCAGAAAATTTTGAAATCTGTCTCCATATTGTTTCATACCAGCGAAAACATTGTTCTTTTCTGTCAACAATGATACCTTATTTGTGACGATAGCTTATTCCACGGCTGAGTAACTTGCTTTGAAAGACAGAGAGGTCTCAAAGAAAATGTGCGAAACTGACCATTATCTGCGCTCATCTTATTGCTCTGAATGAATGAACGAGTGGTTTAATGCATGAATAAAAGAATGAATGAAAAGTTGTTTGCAATATATCATGTTGAATGAAAAGTGCTAGGATGGGATTAGCAGTTCTACTACTTGTGGATTCAAACAGATCAACGCAAGTCAACCTATCTTGCTGGTCACTTCTTCATAGTGGTCATTTGCAAGAAATTTCTAAGCAAACATGGTTCGATTACCAGACCTGGATAAGGCTCGCGCTTATTGGTCAGCTTGAGGCTGGCATACATCAGAATCACGGCAACATTTGAAATTTCCAGCAGTATGATCTCCAAGCTAAAAGTCAAGTTTCACAGACCGAGATGTCAAAGACAGACCCAGAAGTGGCCATCCAAGAAAAACAACGGCTGCAGAAGACCGGTACGTGAGACTGACAGTACAAAAACCGTTTTTAATGAAACAGTGTGGTATTCCTTATTCATGTTTACTGATGCAAATGGCGCAGTCAATGGCAGATTTGGCACATTTTGTTTGAGACCTCCTTGTCTTTCAAAGACAGTTACTCAACAATAAAATAAGTTATGGTCACACATTTGGTGTCATTTTTGACAGGAAAGAACAACGCTTGTATTGATATGAAATAATATGGAAATAGATTTCAAATTTTTCTGATATAAAGCCGTTTTTGTAAGTTTCCAAACTTTTTTTGAGGAGTTTATAAAGATGATAAAATAAACCCAAAGAATTTGAAAAAAAAAATATGCAGAGTGTATGAATAATGTTGACTTGCAATACACGTCTGCATGCATGCATGCAATCTTCAGAGATACATGAGTTGGGCTGTGTCAAGAGTATGACATGTATGCTTTATACAAGCTTCCCAAATTGTGTGTCTGAATTTTGTGTTCAAACTAAAAACACGGAACAAAATGTACTCACCTCTGTATCATTGTTGAGATTCCATAGATCTAGCTTGCCCATACCATCTACTGCAGCAAACAATGCAGGATGTATAGGAGACCATTCTACATCATACACATAGTCACTGTTATCCTCAAATGAATACAATGGTTTGGATTGCTGCATGAAGGAACAAGTAATAAACATTGGCATTTTAGAAATAACAATTGCTGATAGAATTGCACTCAAGATATCTGTGACAAATCTTGTGATAGAACCAATAGAAGATGGCAATGGGATATTCCACTTGAAATCCATACACCCCCTACGGAAGACATGATCTTACTCTTCCACACAGGAGTGTGAACTTCAAATTCTTCCAGCTGAAGGGAGTATCCCATTATGCTTTGCGGTACCATTATAGAACTGATTGTGCCATAGAAAATGTACACAAAATCCCACACTTCAACTTTCAATTACTCTCTTAAATCAGGGAAGCTTAAACTTTTGTTTGAACAAATATCACCCATAGAGTATTGTGAATCTATCAATAGCTCTCAATATCTAAGCGGCTCTTGTTTATATTTTGTATACATTTTGCTATGGAGCAAGCAGATATACTGCAATGCATGATGGGATACTCCTTTCAGCTGCTGTGGCGGGGGACTAAGGTACTGTCTTCCACAGGGGGTGTATGAATTTCACCTGAAATGGCCCAATGGAACAATGTTCCTATTGATATTTGAGACCTATTCCCAGAAAATGAGTAGAAAATTGGAAAATTTCATTTCTGGGTTATGATCAAACTCATATTCTTCTGATCATCTGCTTTAAAATGATATAGAACATCAGTGTTGATTTTTCACTTGGCGTTCATAAGGTGACTTTTCCTTGAGCTTTTCTTTTGTTTTCTATTGATTTATGGCTGGTATAATGACCCATATCTTTTTAGCATCTTTGGTGACTTTCCGCTCATTTTGTGAGAACAGGTCTCATTGGTCAATAAACGGGTTCACCACCTTGAACATTTACACACACATAATATTCCTGCATACCTATGTAGTAATAGCTAGGTCACTTTATTTGAAAGTCCGCTAACAAGGAATTCTTATAGCCATTGATTTTGGGATTGTCATAATCTTTTCAAATGCATTTTTTTGGGATACTTGTAATGATTACCCATGTCCAAGCTTACACCTAATTAGAATCAGCCAAAGTTGTTGTGTTTGTAGGACAATAGAACAATTTTGAATTAATGTCTTAGGCCTTTTAAGTCCCCATAGAGCTCCACAGCTGAGCAGTCAAAATGAACAGAAAACCTACCTGACAGTTGCTACTAATATCATTTCATAACTTTTGGCAACAAATAATTTGGGTAGTCCATAGACAAGTAAATGGGGTATGAATATTGGTCCTGATTGCCTGAATGAAGTAAGCACTTTGGATTTACTTTCCTAAACAAGCACATATTGTGATTTTAATAACTTGCTCAATTGTGGACCATAATTGGAATCTTCAACTTTGTAATTTGAATACACATATACAACAAAACTTGTAAAATATCAGTGGCCATAGGATTTTATCTGACTGTTGCATGTTGTTTGTGTTTGGTGATAAGTAACCTTCACTTCAAATATTACAAGATATAAATAATAAAGTAAGTCCCTCCACCACCTTACTCTCAGCATGTCTATTAGATATTTTACTAGACCTTATCAGCAGCTAATCAGTAATCTTTGGACATTAGTTTAGAAATATGCTGTGTGTGGTAAACCATTCAACAACTCTTCCTATACCTTTGTACAGGAGCCAACCATTGTTAAACCGTGATGAACCCACACTTTTACTGTAGCGTATACGCGAACGTGAGCGAGACTACGCGTTACGCCGAAAAGCGCCAGTAAAATTCGCATGCCTGGAACCTTTGTGCGTATGCCAGCTTACAAGTTGAATTCAATATTTTTCAGGAAGCGGCTAAACATTAGCTAACATTGCCGTTTTATTCTGTAGTTTTATTGCTGATATCAAAAGAGAAATCATCGAAGTTTTTGTAAGGCTGAGTGGCAATGGTTAACTGACATTCCTCGTAAAATAATCGTGAATTATACGATATTTAGCTTCTTTTCGTTGTTGAAAGGATTCAATCATAGCCATCACAGTTGTCATCACCGTTTAACAACTTCGCGTCTGGCGCGTCTGCGTGGTTTACTTACCGGGCAGCTAAAGCTGCCCTCGCCAAGTAAACCACGCAGACGACGCGGCCGCATCGTTGTTAAACAGTGATGAACAACGGTGAAACATGATTGAATCCCTAAATCACACACTGGTGTATTCACATCAATCAGGCACTGTGTTGTTGCACATGCATTGAAATAGCCAGAAATTGATTGGTTAATTATATTTTGATAGTCACACTGAAAAGGTCTGTAACAATATAATTCCCATGAATGACTGCCTTGGAAGAACGTAAAATAAAATTAACAAAGCCAAAAATAATCCTTGTTTAATTGAAGCAAGTCAGGTAGGGAACTGAACTCTAAAATTTGGAAATGATATTCCAGTTCTGTGAAAAATGTTTCTAAATTACATGTAGTAGCAGTCCCATTGTAATACACTTAAAATATCTCAAGATCATAAATGACAAATTCTCTGGATTCAATGATTAAAACCTCAAACTTAATCTTTCCATTCACTAAAACTCATGCTTCTACTAGTAACCAGTACTACATATATGTCAAATCTACTCCGTCCAGCATGCAAAATAACAACTTCATAATAAAATAGCTGAAAGGGAACCAAAACCTTTTTAAAACTAGGAGAAGCTTAAAGTACCAACCCATTCATCTTGCTCTTCTTCAATCTAGCATAATGTAATAATGTGCAACAAGACATACACGGTGCAAATAAAACAAAAACTCATAAGTAATGTGCATGGAAGATATGGTTAATACAATTAAGTAATGAAACATTGACAAAATCAATTAATAATAATGATAATGATAACTAGAAAGAATGTGATTTAGTGCTAAAAAAGTAAAAATAATATACTCATAGATTAATACACACTATTCACCAACAGTCAAAGTCCCTATGCTTTGTATGCTGTGAATTCTCGCATATTTATGAGGGCCAATCGTTCATTATCTAGCAATCACGCCAGCGTTGCGTGCCTTCCCGTATATGCTATAGAGTATTGCGTGTCTTTAAGTTTACGCAAAAGACAGTAAAAATATGCGGTATGTGCATAGCAGTTTGCTCTGTCACACTTCATGGATCGAATGGCCCTCCTAATCGGTTGATGCTAGGACTTTGGCTATTTGTGGTTAGTCTACAGGTATCTCTTTAGTCCATAACTATTATTCTAGGAATATATGTCAACTAAAAAGGACTACACCACACATTTCTCACAACACTTTTTGAAATTCACTGCATTACTTCTCTAGTTTTGTATTAAAATTAACAGTGACAAAAGTAGAGTATTCTAAATACAACAAAGCTAGCATTCAGAGCACTATACAGTGTTGTGAATTGATAGAAATGAAATAAAATAACGAGGCAAACCTTACACATGTATACACACACTTGTAATAATGCCTCCAAACATGAATGGTAGGCATGCAATTATATCACTCATACAGAAATTCTAGACAGTTCATTGGTTGATTGCCAATTATCTTTTTACCATCTGACTGCTGACTGTTTTTTATGGGGGAAACCAATTATGAGGTACAAAACATCAAATACAATTTGTAAATTTTGTATGTTCTTTCCAATCCATCACAGGGATATATATATGGACTATATAAACAAATGAAGAGTTCAGATGTAAAACGTAATATACGTCATTTTCAAATTTTTTGAGTTAAGACCACCAACATCTACTCCCTATTCCAGAAAAATACAGAACTAATTTTTTGGAATTTAAAAAATATTATCCTGTTTTGCCAAATGAAACATAGCAATATCTTAATCCTTTAGTTAGTCCTAACTAGTAATAAAAGTTAGATTTAGATATTTGGCCAATTTTTGGAAATAAGGGCCAAAAACATGCAATTTTAGGGTTTTTATTGTATGCTGCGACAATCAAGCCCAAAGACTTGTACTAAGACTAATTTCAGTTTATGCATTCTAATTTTTGAAAAAGACATGTTTCATTCTTATGACCAACCATTTATTTAAAGTAACACAAAAAAGTGAAAATTAGAGCAAAATTTCGGCATATTGTCACAAACCCCTCACAGAAATATCCTGCGCCTCCTCGAGCCACTTCCGGTCCTGCCGGGACTCGAACCCACGACCCTGGGTTTAAGAGGCGAGCGCGCTAGCGTATAGACCAAAAGAGGACTTCCCCGTCAGGTCTATAACACTAACGCACTTATACCTCCGTGACATGCTCCCCCCTCCTCGTAAGGCGCGTCCTCGCGCCTTACTTCCTCTGCTTAAACTGGTCGTCCTTGATACAAGGCATACTCGCCAGACTGGTCGCCCTTGATACAAGGCATACTCGCCAGCCATTTTGTGAACGCCTAACCCTTTCCGATTGATAGACCCCCTGGTGTTAAGAAACACCAGGGACCACCGCTGCCACCAGTTATGCCACAAACCCCTCACAGAAATATCCTGCGCCTCCTCGAGCCACTTCCGTCCTGCCGGGACTCGAACCCACGACCCTGGGTTTAAGAGGCGAAGCTAGCGTATAGACCAAAAGAGGACTTCCCCGTCAGGTCTATAACACTAACGCACTTATACCTCCGTGACAATATACTCAAGATTTTGAATGCTTAGACTTGTTCCAAGTCTTTTATTTTTTGTGACTCAATTGTCAGAAAATATGCCGAAAATGCATGTTTTTGGCTCTTTTTTCAAGAAATTGGTAAAATAGTGAACTTTTTCTTTTATCTCTAAAATTAGGACTAAATGAATGATTAGGATTGAGCTATATTTCATTTAGGAGAACATGATAATATTTCTTTAATCCCAAAAAAATAGTTCTGTATTTTTCTGGAATGGGGAGTAACTTTTGACACCCTACTTTTAAAAATCCAATTGATGTATTTTTCAAACTACAGGGTGTCCCAAAAAAAAGAGGCCCCACATTGCGCCCTCTTTTTCTCCTATTTCTGAAAAGTTGATCAAATATATGTTGGTATGTAAAGAAACCTTCAATCGTTAGCTTTAATAAACCAAAACAATTATTTCAATCGGCTCATAACTTTTGAAGATATGTCCTTTTAAAGAAATGTATCCGTTTTTCACTCTGTCCACGGAGGAGGTTTGGCTACGTCAAAGATTGAAAAGTGCATATACCATGCATGAATATAAAACATTCCTCGATTATAACTTTATAAAATAACAACTTTATTTAAGGGAATGGGCTTTACCGGTGGGCTTATGGGTAATGGATTTTGTTAAGTGTCATTAATTTGGGCTAAATTGATGTGGGATGGGACTTCTTTTGCTATACTTGCAATTACTTATGTTTTCTCGTTTCTTGCTTTCTTCTTATTGACAACATAAGTCATTTCTCTTTTTGGAATAAAAGGTAGCTCTGAAAAGGGCTGTTTAGTTTGTCTTTGGTTCTTTTGAAGTGAGTTTACTGTGCTGCTCTGCCCTCTACCTGGTTGCCTCCGTGATTTAATGCAGGTTTCAGCCCTAGTTCTCATTGCATTAATTGCGCTATGCATCATCCTTAAGGCCTTGTGCGCCGGATATATGCGAATGCAGCAGGAAAACGGGGTTGCGAAGATGTTTGAAGCTAGCTGGTGATCCTCGCTAATAGTGAATGCTTTCCCAAGACTAATGCTATTATCTATCCATTAATCCATGTCATTAACCGTGTGTTTCGTTTAAATCTTTGATGTAGCCAAACCTCATCCGTGGACAGAGTGAAAAACGGGTACATTTCTTAAAGAGGGCATATCTTCAAAAATTGTGAGCCGATTGAAAGAATTGTTTTGGTTTATTAAAGCTAACGATTTAGGGTTTCTTTACATACCAAAATATATTTGATCAACGTTTCAGAAATAGGAGAAAAAGAGGGCGCAATGTGGGGCCTCTTTTTTTTGGGACACCCTGTATGATAAAAAACAGCAAATATTTTCTGATTATGTTCTCTATATTTGACGAATGAACACATTTTGCATCTTAACCCTTCAAATACACACACTCTGTCACACATACCTTTAAACTCCATAGTTTAATAGTCCAATCAAAAGATGCTGATAAGAAGAGATGAGAGAAATCTAGCTGACCCTGCACATGATGGCAGTCTATACCTGTCACTGGACCCTGGTGAGCCTCAAACACTTCATTGATACCCGCTTTACTGCAAATTAGAAACACAAACACAACTTTATATCAAAGTCACAATTTTTTATTTAGTCATGACAACAGATGTGCCCAATGTGCACAAGTTCATCATCTCTCTGCTTTGTGCAAAGTTGTTATTCAAATCAAGAACAAATAAACTCTTCACAAACATGTATTACAATATTCACTCCCAACAGATTCATATATATTCGACTATTACGCGGTACCGCCATATGCGGGGAGAGCCTCGAACTGGCAATAGATATGAAAGGAAGTATTACGTAACTTTACATAATGTTATATGGCTGGTTCAATTCACATTCGTGCATGCTGCCAGATTGAGGCTCTCCTCCATGTAATAGGCAAATAGGCTTTATAATTAATCCAGTCCCATTACTATTTGGCTTCCTAGAGACAGTACTTTGTCGCAGTTACTTGCAGCGTGTACAGATGCACCGCCTTTGATCACGCTGATTCACGCAGTGTAAAGACCCAGTTTTTTGAGTCAATGTTCACAATTTAATACTACACCCACTGTAGCACTCACTGTCATCACTGTCTCAAGATAGCCGAATGGACTATACCCCATCCATATCTATCATGCTAAATCAGTGCACACAGTCACTGTCAACATGCTCCTTAGCATAAAGTTCTTGCCTACCTTTCTCACCTGTAACAACCTGCCATATATGCATGCACTGTATTAGTGACAATCTTCACACTTGACATGAAAGTTATTGTCATCATCATACAGAACTCTTACCTACCTTCTATGCCCATTGTAACCCAGTCTTTACCTACAATACCCAACCATCGTTACTTTCTTGCAAAACCCTGAAATTGTTTAGGCCTATATCCCTGACAACCCAGTCATTACTAATTGGAAATGTAAATAAACTGCTCACAAAAAGTATTGGTACATTTGAAAATGTCACCATGTGTTAAAAACCGAAAGGGTATTGAGCAAATTATTCACTAGATGCAGCATTTATACAGCAAATTTTGACACCTCATTTGTTGCTTTGTTCCCTCATTGAAAAGTTACCATTTGAATGGTAAAAGGGTCAGATTTCAAAAGTTGCAGACCCAAGATTTACTGCTTCATGAATGTTTTTCTGTGCATGGCTTCTGTAGTGGTTGATACAAATCTAGATTGATTCCCCCACTGACATTGGTTGATTACATTTTTTTTATTGTCATTGCTTTTCTTCAATTAATTAACCATACAGAAATGATTTTGAGGTGCATGCAATAAAGCAAGTAGCGCATCGGATTCTCATCTAGACACCTATGGAGGATCCTTTGTATAGGGGTTACTGCAACTTTTGAAATCGGACCCTTTATCATTCAAATGCTTGTATTTTTCAACAAGATCGCATAGCAACAAATGAGTTAGTCAAATTTGCAGCATAAAATGGTGCATCCAGTGCGTTTATTAAGTTGCTCAATACCCTTTTGTTTTTTAAAACATGGCAACATTTGCGAGTGTATCGCTACCATTTGTTAGCATTTTACCTACCTTCTATACCAGGCTTGCTCAAATAGATTTGTTGAAGTACCACATAAAACTAGATGGACCGCGGTTCTCGGATGTCGCGGTTTTCGACGCACAGCGTCGACCGTGATGCCTCCACTAAAGGGAGTGATGTGGAATTCACAAGTTGATACAAAGCTTCAAGCCTAAAAGAGGAGACTGAATTTGACCTTAGATGACACCTGGATGACCCCAAAACAACCTTTCAATGACTCCTGGGTGACCCCTGATGACCCCAAAATGACCCCCCAAAATTTGGCTCTAAATGTTGACTGTACCCACCAAGTTTCATGCCCATATAGTAGTTTATACTAATTTGACCTCAGATGACCCCTGGTGAGCCCAAAATGACGTTCCAAAAATTTGGCTATAAATGTTAACTGTACCCACCAAGTTTCATGCCCATACGATAGTGTTTACTAATTTGACCTCAGATGACCCCTGCATGACCTTGAACCTCACCCAAAAAAAAGTAGCCAGAGTTTTTGACCATGACCCGCCTATCCTGAAAATCTGAAGTCAATCCGCCCATCCATGCCCGAGATATCGCATCCGGACGGAAGGACGGACATTGCAAAAACAGTATGCCTCGCGGTGGAGGCATAATAAAAGAAAACTGCAAAGCACCACTCAATGTGGAGAGCCATCACGGTGGGGAGGGGGTGGTTGGTCAGAGGGGTGTGACCCCCCTCTGAAGTTATCGATTTTTTAAATTTGAATTGCTAATGACGCCGTTTTGGTGCAACATTTTGTACTATTTTAGTTTGTCTTTACATGGATAACATGGGAATCACATTGCTTAATGTTGAAATGTAGAATATTGGAGATATTCCTGATGGATGAAGTTTGATCAAAGGGTTTGATTTTTTTTTTTAATTAATTTTTTTTTTTAAATCTAAATGGCTCCGCATGCCACTCGGGAAACCATGGCGCGCCACAAGTGCAGACCCCTGTTCTATACCCTAGTCATTACCTGACATACCTGACAACAGCAAAGGCAAGCACCATCTGACCCAACCCTTTAGGCATCAAGAATTGATTGACATTATGGTACAGAACCCCTACAAACCTACTGCACCCATCACAACCCAGTCATTACCTGCCATGCCTGCAAGCAGTGTAGACAGAGCCATCTTCACTTCCAACAACAAAGTTGTTGACATCATTACTAGGGAAGGTCATACAAGTCACTGCAACAGCTCTGGACTGCTTGTGTTGTAACTCCATGCTATCCTGTTGAAGCAAAGTACACAATAACCTGGTATGTAATGTGTGCAATAATAACTTTGAAGAATTGATACAATTGTTGACAAGACCCAACTCTTTTGACACACTTTGGCTTTACGTGTGAAGTATCTATTATAAACTGGCCTCAAAAAGAAACTTATAAAAATGAACAAAAAGTTCACACAGGATTACTTCAATACTCCACTCTAAACACATGTCAGTAACAAGACAGTTTTCCAACTGACACAGCAGCTAAATGCACTGACACGGACCAAGCTCTATGAGCATATACTTAAATGTGCCTGTGCATGGTTGTACACATTCATATATGCAAGCTTACTGACACACTTAATGTCATGAGCCTATGCCTGCATATATTGTGTGTACCTGTATGCAAGGTATCATCATGCTCAACTTACCTGTGGTTGTGAGAGCATGTCCAGGCTCCATGAGCACATCTTACCATCGGTGGATACGCTGATTAGATTGTGAGCATTCTGTGTTCCTACTACATTCACACAGTACACTGGGTGCTGGAATAAAGTAACAAAACATTCATAGTAAAAGTTTCTGGGAAAGAGTTGAATGTTCAAATGGGAACCTTTTATAAGGCATGATGGAGCGGGTTGCCCATGACTACTCGGCGACTACTGGTTGGAACCCAGGACTTGCATGTACAGAGTAGGATATTCTGAAAACCAAATATGTGATTCCCCTCAGCATCAGGTTTCCAGGTGGGAGGGGGTATGGGGGAAATGTCCACAGCCACCAGTCAAAAATCTTTCCCCAGTTTCTCCTCATAAAAAAATATGGATGGCAGTCTCAGATATGTCGTCTGAAGATATGAAATAATTTTGTTTTAATTTCCAGCGTATTTCACAAGTTGACCTTAAATGACTTCTGACCTTAGTGTATGAGGGGTGAACACCCCATTACATGAAAGTTCCTATAGTGTAGCTGTTGGTTGCAATTGGAGTTTGAATTGTTTACATGAGTCCAGATTTTTCATTTTCAGCCTATTTACAACTTGACCTCAAATGACCTTAGTGTGTGACTTTGAACACCACTATTACATGAAGGCAACCATACTGCAGCTATGACTCAAGTTTGGTTGCAATAAGATTTGAACTCTTCATATGAGACCAAATTTACACCCACACACACCCATCTGGACAGACGGACGCACGCACACAACCCTGATGGACGGACACACGACTTGTGATGCGATAAGGTCTTTTCCTTCGGACAACCTAAAAATCATAAATTTTATTATTTTTGACCCCCTGGAATCCCCCCACCCCATTCTCTTCACTACCCATTCATGACTTGTGACCATATTACAATAAGATGGTGAGTACTTACAGTGTGAGCTGCTGCTGAGAGTGGAGTTCTTTGTACTGGAGTTCTCTTTGTGCTACGGTTATCCCACAGTACTATCTGACCAGAATAAGTGCCACCTACAACAAGGTTGGGATGGAATCTTGCAAAGGCTGCTGACTGCACTGCTGACTGAAGTGAATAATAACAAAGATGACAATTTCATTAACCATGTTTGTTTCCTGTAGCAGGTCTTATTCTTATATGCAAAATAAGCTGTTAAAAACGAAATGCCTGTGTGCTATGGGAAATAAACTTTTTTTGGCCTTATAGCACTGATGTCAAAGTTGGCAAACTGTTATTACCAAATCCATTGATAAGTCACATTTAAGATAATATGACTTGTTTATGGGATTGATAACTAGCTAACATAAACTGATCATGTCAGATTCCTGAAGTGAAAATAAATCTCACCTCTTTAAACATTTTGGATGCTTTTATATACAACCCTATATATTAACAAGTGTAACATGCTCTTTCATAAATGTAATATATTCGTATGTCAATTGACACTTTTCAATCTGCAAATCAAAGTCAGCGGAATTACAATTACAAATATTTAACTTTTTGGAATTCAGTTGAAGTTATTATACGTACAAGATTAGCAGAGTAAGTGAAAGATAAGTGCGGGGGGCATGCTTGGCCAATTCATAACCAACAAGTTTTCTTACCTGACAGTGGAAGATGAATTCTGGTGTTTCCTTTTTATATTTCATGTTCCAAACCAGGGCTACACCATCCGGCTCGTGGGGGGATTCTTCATTACTGTTGTACGATGCTACCAATAATTCTGGGTACTGCAACAAACAGTCAAGGGGCAAAAAACAAGTATGGGAGATGGGTAAGAATTAGATTCCTGGATATTCCTCAATTCCAAAGCACAATGTTTAGATATTTCACAATACCCTCAAAACAACTGATGCAGTCATTAACCTCTAAATAGTGCCCTGCTGATGAGTCAGGATGGTGATTGTTAAGCTCATTTATGCCAAGATTTACAGCACATTCCTAGCAACAAAACATAACGATTACATTAGGAATAAGTAAAAGAAGATCAAAATTTCAATAGATAATAGCAACAGCAATTGCATAAGGAAGTCAAATTAACTTATAGTTATGTACAATGTGCACTGCTTGAAATTTGTAATCACAGTATACTTTCATATATTCTGATGATTTTACACAGAATCGCTGGGTTTTCCTTTATGTTTCCCTTATATTCTTTGGGGTATCATTTTAACAATAAAATGACTGATCCATCCTGAATTGGTCTGTAAGTTTTATATAATTTGATCTGAGCTATACATTGTTGCATATTGTTTTGTATCATGTTTAATTCCTTCATTTTGTAAAATATATATATATCTTATATTCTTATTATCATGTTTATGTATATATATATAAAATCAGGTCTTCCAGGGAGACCAGTACATTTGTATTGATGGAATTTCCTGAATAAATAACGAATAAATAAATAAAAGAAGTTGCTTGTCCCGACATTAATGGAAAGTTGGGATAAGTTGCTTTTCTTAACAGAAACTGCTCTATTTTAGATGTGCTTTCCCATAATACCCTGCTCTATACATCAATTTGTATGATAACACCTGAAAGTGGAATGCAAAAGGGTTCCTTATTTTACATCTGTGAGGTGTGTGTTTCAGGTGTTATCATCTCACCTGTGTGGACCAGTCTAAACATGTGACGGTGCGATGACGAGACCAACGATCATCAAAGAAGTGACGATTGAAGGATAGCTTGGCACCGGCATCCTTGTCCCTAAAACAAAAAGTGATACAATATATGTCAAAAATTACACATAAAACTTGTTCAGTACAAAAAAAGGCGCAGTGATTTATAGCAGATGAGACTGCACTTTCCTAAAAAAACCTGAAAATGCATGTGAAATTGGGTTTTGACTAAAAAAAATGAATTCAGTTTTAAAACTGAAAATTCTCATGCCTTTTATAGTGCACTACGCACAGGCACAATGCCTCGCACATTTTACAGGTTGTCGCTGACCGCTACGGCCCACATCATTCCATAAACTATTTTAACAACAACACAGGGGCTTTGCAACTTTCAAGAGCGCACACCCTAGATATTCAACAAATGACCTTTGCAACCAGGATCAGCTCCCCAAGTTTTTCATGTGTTACAAATGAGACAATTTGCAGTAAGTTCCTTGTCCAGGGGATTTTTGTACTATCTCAATTTTTCCATGTGAGCATTCTAAACCACCTCCAGGGTTCGAACCTGGCACCTCTCACACCATAGTCGAACGCCTTATAGATTGACCTAACTTGACAGATGAGTAAGCTTAACATAAATATGATGGTATCTATTTTTTTCAACCTAGTGAATTTTGAAGACTGCCAATTGCCACCCCTCCGCCAAGTCACATCAACATACCAGGGTTCCTGCACCATGAAGCCAGAAGCCATTAAAATTCAAGGACTTTTCAAGGACCAAAAGCATGATTTTCAAGGACTTACCACAACACAAAATTCATGATACGGCTCTCCATGCGGTACATATTAACGAAAGTGACAGCTCCTCTCCATTCCCCAAATTTGGTCAAAATTATAATTTAGGTAAAATTCCAATTTTCAAGGACTTTCAAGGACCTTGTGCAAATTTCCAGGACTTTTAAGGCCTTTTCAAATGGTGTTTTCAAATTCAAAGACTTTCAAGGACCGCAGGAACAAAATATTTTGCAATGAAAACCTGCTAAGGCTGCTAATTGCCACCCCACCAAATCACATCAGCCTAGGACGAATGGAATGACAGACAACCAGGAAACATAATACCTCCGGTGGAGGCATAAAAACACTATTGAAATGTGAGATATGCATAAAGTACTAGCCAATTGCAGTTGATTTCCACTTACCCTTCCCCATCTTCATCAGCTTTTCCAGTGTAGTCTGTGAAAATGTCCACTTGATCACTCAGTGCCCTCTCAACAAGCCGTGTACTTTGGTCAAAGAAGATTGAGAAATTCTCGAACTAAGAATCTGTGTCTTCTCTTCCTCTGTGAACTCCTTGGGCACTGTCATTTGGAAGAAATATTGAAACAACATTAAAACAAAATTTAAATGAAATAACAAAATTATCCAGGATATTGGTAACTTATTTTGTTTTCCACAGCTGGTCCAATTAACAATGTCCTACATCATTGTGCTTGGTCACAATGGCTACCTAAGTGAGACAAGATGCAGTTTTGAAAGTTGCACTTTGGTCCAATAAACTCTAACAAAGCATGCAGAATGTAATCTGAATATTCTGTATGTATGAAAGTTATTATACTGGGTTAATTGGATGAACAAATTTAGTTCATTCCCCAGAGGAGCCAGTGCACATAAACGTTGAAAGTGGAAAAAAAATTGTGACTGAACACAACAATGTGTCTTGGGGCAAGAATTTAGAACTTGTGGTCCTTTTATGATTAACTCGTAATAGGCAGGACTCATATTTTTTTGGGGGGGGTTAAACTATTTTTTAGCTTTTCATCCAATCTTAGTGGTATAATTGTTGCTGTCTTGCTTTGCTTTTATTCCTCTTGTTTGCAAGGAACTCAATGGAAATAAGCTTTTTCTCTGCAAAAGCTTTTGGGGCTATCCTTGGCACTCTTGCATTTGGTATGTCTTTCATTTTTTGTTATTTTTCATATAATGTATTTTAACCTATTACAAGCTGATATCTGTGCAACGTGCATGAGACTAAATCAGGAGGGTGAAAGTGCATAGGAACAATGCCGGGAACTACGTCACGCTATTGTTCGACTAAGGCTACATCATTTTTAATGCATGCGTGTTCGTCAATACAGCTTTAGTCTCCTCCACCTTCGCAACACGGTACGTGGAGTGACTGGAATCACACTGACGGCGGAGGAGAATACTAACTGGTCAGACAATTTAATTCTATCAAGCATATAATACCTGAACAATCACTGTCATTTGATCGATTTACTACAGAATATATTGTATACACAAAATATAATTTTAAAATTGTAAACCTGTTAACTTATATATTTGTGTACTAAAGTATAAGGACATGTGAATAAAATCATGTTGAAGACAAAATGGCCGCTAATCCGCCTATTGTCTAGACTTAGACTACATCTTCCGGTTTGTTATGTAATACTAGGATGCCTATCCCTTTGTATCGATCCCTGACTAAATCCACCAGCTGTCCCATAAGAAAGCAATGAATTAATCCCAATCATTGTTCACTGACACAGTGTTGAATGAGTACCTACCTTCAGGTTCTTCTTCCTTTTCCTCTTCAGCAGGAGTAGGTTGTGGTGCAGGAGCTGGAGTTGGTTCTGAGATCACTTCTTCATCTTCATCTGAAGGAAAATATAAACATATTATTGCTATCCAATCAATTGATGAGATAAACTTGGCAACTCACTCAAACAATAATTGTTTTATACAAATTATGAAGTAGCAATCAATTAGGTATTTAAATTGATCAGGAATCTTTCACAAACTGGTAGTGTGTATAATACATGTATTAGCTTCAACATTACCATGCAAAAAGTGAAAGGATCTTGTTCAATAAAACAATACTTCAAAATTCCAAACACAGTTGACCAATCATATTGTCACTAAGATTCCTACAGGTACTGAAAGATTAGTTTCTGAACATACATTTGATTAGATTTGGTTGTTAAATCTCTTTCACTGGATTCAGCTAGGTCATATTTCTCATCACCCTTAATGCAACATGTATTATAAACTCTCACAATTGACCTTTTCGGTAAATCCCATCATTATATATCGTAAAACTACCAGTTTCCTTGACATATGTCATGGAAATAAAACCTTTTCAATGTTCTATGACAGAATTGGACCTGTTATCCCATAATTCTTTGCTGTTAGACCAGAGATGTCGTGATGCGCACATTGTTACTTCACAGCTTTGAAATGTGCAGTAATGATGTGACATTGAATGACGACATCTCAGGTCTAACTGCAAAGAATTATGGGATTTACCAAAAAGGTAAGAACATATCCTTTTTGTAATTTGTGTACCATTTTTATATGTGCATATCACACATAACTTACATATCATTACAAAAAAAGGCACTGTAATAAAAAACCTTTTGTTTATAATATATAGTTTATAGTATATAATATGAACTAAAAGTTCTTCAGTATCTCATATTATTGTTTGTTCACATCACTCAATTTTGAATAACTTGGCATCTTACAGTAACATCATAACCCATGTACAAATTTAATATTCAAAATAACTTAATTCACAAACATACTTACCATCAAGTACCCTTATTTCTGAAACCATTGATCATTACTTCATCATTTAATCCTTCCCTTGATAAACCAAACCACCAAATTAATTAGTCAACCATAACATCAGTAAAGAAGAAATGCCAGTATACTAGGCTATTCCAGTTGAAATCCATACACCCCCTATGGAAGACATGTAATTCTCCCACACAGGGAGTGTGAGTTTCAAATGGGGTTACCTGAACAGATGACTCCCATTTGAAATCTATACCCCCTATGTAGGCCAGTAAATCTAGCATTTTCTAAGGAACTAATTGCAACAGAATTTTTTTCACCACAATGCATTTCCTTGAGGTCCCCAAAATACCATACTAAAAGTCCCAAAATATCCAAGTATGGGAAAGGTGCCTAATTTGCATAAATCCAAAATGGCCGCCAAAATTTCAGAAAAATCTAGATTTTGATATATCTTCACTTCTAAATGGCCTATTACAATGGCTTAACTTTCTAGGAAGGGGTTTTGGACACAACAAGTATCATGAGATAGGTTAAAAATGGATTACATAAACAGATCATCGTTAGATTTTCAAAATGGCCGCCAAAATCTTTTTACACACGTAACACATCATTTTGAATGATAGAATAGCAATATTCTACTTAGAACAAATTGAAACCTATTTTTGTCACCATACCACATTAATTTGAGGTCTCTTGACACCAGACTAAAAGTCCCAAAGTATCCAAGTATAGAAAAGATGCCTAATTTGCATAAATCCAAGATGGCTGCCTGTCAAAATACAGAAAATGTCAACTTTGACATATATCTTCACTTCTAAATGACCTAACACAATGATTCAGGTCTTATGGGATAGGTTGGAAAATTATTACACAAATGGATCATGAACAGCTCCACAATATTCAAGTATTGCAAAAGGTGCCTAATTTGCATAAAACCAAAATGGCCACCTGCCGAAAAAAAAAAAAAAAAACCTTTGAAATATCTTTACTTCCACATGGTCCGTAGCAATTTCAGCTTCTTCCACAGACCACCTGGTGTTAAGTCTATCCAAGTCCCTCTAAATAACACTCTTCCAAGTTGTCCAGGTCTTCTCTTTCCATTGGGGGATTCCAGCTTTCTTGGGCCGGATACGACTCTCATCCATTCTGCGCAGATGGCCAAACCACTGTAAGCATCGCTTTCTTATGATAGTAGTGAGCTTCTGTTGTTTCGTCACTGATGATCTTATAAAGTCGTTGGTGATATGCTGGGTCCATTTGATGCGGTGAATTTTCCTTTGGCATCTCATATCAAATGCACCTAATCTGGAATACTGAGGGTTAAGCATTCAGAAGCATATAGAAGGGTAGAGAGAACGCATGCACTATAGGTGTCTAAGTTGATATACCGTTCCTTCCACACCTTCTGAAGTTCTTTAAAAGCATCAGATGCTTTGCCATTCCTATGATTGAGCTCCTTAGTATATGATCCATCAGCACTAAAGTATGCTCCCATAACCTTGATGAGGCCTTCATCTCCCATTGGAGCCAAAGGTGCTGAGCTTGAATGACCAAGTGAGGGCTTCAGTTGTATCTGTCATCTTGGCATCAGACTCTTTTAGGAGGGCTATGTCAGCATAGTCTAGATCGACCAGTTTTACCTCCGGGTACCTCAAGCTTCGCCTAGGTAGAAGGGTTATACTTTTCTTGCTTTCTATACGAAGTCGATGACATTTCCAAAAAGCATGAGTGGGATTCCAGAAGTAGAGCTTTCTTGGGCGGATGCGACTCTCATCCATTCTGTGCAGATGGCCAAACCACTGTAAGCATCGCTTTCTTATGATAGTAGTGAGCTTCTGTTGTTTCGTCACTGATGATCTTATGAAGTTGTTGGTGATATGCTAGGTCCATTTGATGCGGGGAATTTCCCTTTGGCATCTCATATCAAATGCATCTAATCTGGACTCATCTCTTTCAGTGAGGGTTCAGCATTCAGAAGCATATAGAAGGGTAGAGAGAACGCATGTACTATAGAATTTCTTCTTGGTGTCTAAGTTGATCTACCGGTCCTTCTACACCTTCTCAAGTTCTTTAAAAGCACCAGATGCTTTGCCACTCCTATGATTGAGCTCCTTAGTATATGATCCAGCAGCACTAAAGTATGCTCCCAGATACTTAAAGTGATCCATAACCTTGATGAGGCGCTCATCTCCCATTGGAACCAAAGGTGCTGAGCTCGAATCGACCAAGTGATGGCTTCAGTTGTATCTGTCATCTTGGCATCAGAATCTTCTAGGAGGGCTATGTCAGCATAGTCTAGATCAACCAGTTTTACCACCGTGTACCTCAAGCTTCGCCTAGGTAGAAGGGTTATACTTTTCTTGCTTTCTATACGAAGTCGATGGCAAGGCCAACAAGCAGAATATGGTGACCAAATATCACCCTGTCTGTCTTACGCCAGTGACTATACTGAAGAATTTGGAAAGGGAGCCCTCTGATTTGATCGCACATGTTGTGGCATGATAAGAGTCAATTATGATGTTGATGATCTTCCTTGGAATGCCATAGATGTGCAAGTTCATCTCTTATCAATAAGCTCCTTTGTCTCGTTGAGATCAAGTCTGCCTTCTTCTTCATTCTGAATCCAAGGTGTTCTACTGATGCTCTATTTACGGTATCAACAAATACATTCCACTCTTCATCAACATCAGTGTTAGCATCTAATTCAGCTAATGCATGGAACCTTCCACCGATTTTATCATTAAAGCGTGTCAAAACATCACTCTCCAGCAGTTTACTGTTGTCATATTTTACGTGGATGGTAGTAATTGCCAGGTTATGGTCACTTCCAACATCAGCTCTTCTGTACACTCTAAGGTCTTTTAAGGAGTTACGCTATTTCCGGTTGATAAAGGTATGGTCAATTTGGTTGACTCACTTGACTGACCTTCCAGTGGGAGAATTCCAAGTTAACTTATGGATTTTTTTTATGTGGGAAGAGTAACGATCCAACAATGAGATTGTGTTCTTTGTGATTGTGCAATTTTGGTGGCCGTCTTGGGTACATTTATTGGATTTATGCAAATAAATCTTTCCCATACTTTTCTATAATATTTGAGAACTTTTAGAATGTTGTTCAGGGAACTTAAATACATTTTTACGTATTCAGCTGAAAGAAACTGTTGATTTGTTCCAAGTGTAGTTGTACATAGTGATATGGTTGTGTAAATAGGCCTATGGCCATTTTGGAAATATGCTAGTGATCATTCTCTATGGTCAGTTTATATCCTATTCCATAAGAATGGTTGGGTCATGTCCACAAACCCATTCCTAAAAAGTTAAATTATTTTAATAGTCCAGAAGTGAAGGTATGTCAAAATCTACATTTTCTGAATTTTGGCAGGCGGCCATCTTGGATTTATGCAAATTAATCATCTTTTTTGATACTTAGATACTTTGGTACTATTAGTATAGTATTCAAGGGTTCTCAAATGATTATTGTGGTGAAAAAAAAACCAATGTTGCAGTTGTTCCAAGCTATTCTACAATACGAAATGATGTGTTTCCTGTGTAAAATACAGATAATTTACATTTTGGCGGCCATTTTGAAAATTTGCTAATGATCCTGCTGTGTAAACATTTTGTAACATATCCCATTGGACTCGATGTGTCCAAAAACCCCTTCTTAGAATGTTAAATCATTGTAATAGGTCGTCTAGAAGTAGAGGTATATCAAAATTTAGATTTTTCTGAAATTTTAGCGGCCATTTTGGATTTATGCAAATTAGGCACCTTTCCCATACTTGGATATTTTGGGACTTTTATGGTACTTTGGGGACCTCAAGGAAATGCATTGTGGTGAAAAAAATTCTGTTGCAATTAGTTCCTTAGTTGGCCCCCAAAAGTGCTAGATTTACTGGCCTAATGTGTGAGATTCAGGTCATATCTTCCATAGGGGGTGTATGGAGTTTAACTGAATTAGTCCAATTTGCCAAAAAGGGTGTTGTATCCCACACACAAGATAAGCCAAGAGAAAAGAAAACAGTTGTTTGCTTGTCCACACCTAAGCAGAAAAAATCTTTGATATTGAAAGCAAAAAACTTCACTGACAAGACATGATGCTGAAATTTCACAATCTTTTTTTTTTTTTTTTGGTTCTTAAGGGATCCGGAATGAGCATTTTGAGCTTTTCGACAGTATTTTTTTGTGGGACATGAGAGCACATCAGACATATCGAATTGCATTCTGAATATGAAGAATGTCTTTCTGATATCAAATAATTTTCATTTTTTGAAATTCACGGTATAATACAAATTTTATGACAAATTATAAAAGTTGATATTTTTCACATTTTTGATATATAACAGTCCTCGAAGTAAATTTTATAAATTTAATGATATATTCTTAAAGTGCATGTAGCTGGGAGGAAAAGTTTATCAATTGAAAATTTTGACCTTTCATATTGAAGATATAGATTTTTTTTCCAAAAACACCAATTTTTTTGGTGTTTTGGGAAAAAAATCCATATCTTCAATACGAAAAGGTCAAAATGTTCAATTGATCGTCAGCTTTTCATCCCACCTACATACACTTTAAGTATAAATCATCAGATTTATAAAGTTTTACTCAATACTGTTAAATATCAAAATATCAATTTTAATGACTTGCCATAAAATGTGTATTACATTGCGAATTTCAAAAAATCAAAATTATTTGATATTAGAAGGACATTCTTCGTATTCAGAATGCAATTCGATATGTCTGATGTGATCTAATGTCCCACAATAAATACTGTCCAAACGTTCATACCCCTTCCCTTAAGGAACTTATACTCACATTTCTAATTCAATTATAAATCAAGTATCATACTGTGAAATTTCCTTTTGTTTACCTTTACAAAATGTATGCAGTTTTAAAATAAAAACATGGAGAAAATGAGAAATGACTGACTCTACTCTGGATGTAGCATACTTAGTATGCTACATCCAGAGTAGAGTCAAGCAAATTTATTAATGTCTTATAAATTTATGCAATTTTCATTCAGCCTATTTTTCATTCATAGAATCCTACGAATGAATTGGACGAAGTGAGTTCCCGCAGCCATACATCAGTAAAATCAAACCCACATGGGTTGCATCCCAGTGGGCAGCATCCCCATGGGCTGCATCCCAGTTGGTTGCATCCCCATGGGCTGCATCCCAGTTGGTTGCATCCCTGTGGGTTGCATCCCAGTTGGTTGCATCCCCATGGGCTGCATCCCAGTTGGTTGCATCCCAGTTGGTTGCATCCCAGTTGGTTGCATCCCAGTTGGTTGCATCCCCATGGGCTGCATCCCTGTTGGTTGCATCCTCATGGGTTGCATCCCCATCAACAGTAGAATCCTTGCATTTTGTGTTTTCAACAATTGCCTCGCTTATTTAGTAATGTGAAGACTTTCCTTTCCATGCAAGTAAGTTTGTGTTTTCAAAAATCAAAATGCTTTGTCATGCAAGTGAATAAGTGGAACAGAATACCATACATTCATTATGGAAGCCATGGCCTTAATCTCCCACACAGGAGGTGTACAATGTAGATTTCAATGGAGACACCCATTCAGGTCAACCCCACTTGAAATTCACACTCTCTGTGTGGAAGATTGAGCTCATGTCTTCCATATGTCTCACTATGTCATTCAAATTATTTCAACAACAATGTGTCATATCAATAATCACACATCCAATTTTGGTCAATGTGATGAACTATGCAACATTTTTATAAACAATTGTTTCCTACATAATAAATAATTGAGTTTTTCTTACACATGTGCAAAATAATCATTTTTGTAAACATTTCTGTCAGATATCTTGTGCCATAAAGTATAAAGTAATCAACCTAATTTGTCCCTGATTGGAGTTTGATAGGAATTGTAGAGTGAAATGATAGAGAGAAGAAGAAAATGATATGAAGAATATGCAGGTCATTTTATTCCAATGGTCCATGCATCATGCATTAGTACTACTACTAAATGTAGTTATCAAGTCAAGTGTGTGCTAGGATAATATGTCAAGTCCTTGTGCGCGACAAACTGTCACACTACAAGCAAGCTTGCAAAGCTGAAAGTAAGCCTACATGTATAAGACTTGAGTGGGTGCTGTTGGACCAGGATTGTGTGATCTTTCATCACATATATCTTCCTAACCAAGCTGTCCTCCCTAAGAGTGTGTTGTGTCGGCAGTCTTTCCTAAACCTGAACTGCTTCTTGCATGACATTATTCTCTTACAAAAGAAAATCAATGTGTTAGAAGTTGATTGTTTATTGTATTGCAGCTGCATAGTGGATTAATGAATTTGCTAAGTTATGCTCGGACAGCCAAACAACCAGGCAGGCAGACAACCATTTGGATGATAACATATTAAGCCCCACATGTGTGGGGGCCAAAAATTTCTTTGAGCATTCATAATATGAATTTGCAAAAGTAATACATGGTTCGATACAACTATGAACCAAGCTGGTATTACTTTTCACGATGCCATATACTGTGAATTGCAAACTGATCTTTAATCCTTTCAAAAAACTAATTATCGATCAGCATCACTTTAATCAAGATATGCACATTGCACACACTCAATGATTTAGTGGTATGATACTATATTCTGACAGATTTTTGTTCCCATGTTATCTAACCACAGACCTCTTTCTAGGGTTTGTATTCTAACAGAGAATTTTTCCTGAAGGCTTCAACCAAGTTTAGAGTAACATTCAGTTGGGGTCAAATCAATTTGGAACACATGCATGATGGAATCCCAATCTGACTAGTAGTTAGTAGAACCTAATTTCTCTGTTACCATGCAGTAAGCAGTCAGTTGCTTGGTATGCTTTCAGAATTGATGATGGGGAATTGGTAGTTAACGCCATCGACACTACCAGTCCATAATTCGGTCTCTAACAGGGTCAGAATTTCATTTTACAGTGCGAGAATCAATCTTGATTCTTGCAGAATAAATTTGCGGGAATCATTTGATTCTCCCAAATCAACTTCATGCGTTAACTACAAATCTTTATGGAATCAACTTTGATTCACGCAAATCTGTTTATTTAGAATCTTTAGCGAGAATCAATTCTCTAATTCACGCCTTCGAAATTCTGACCCTGCTCTAAGCACTATCTTGATTGGTTACAAAGAGGAGCATGTCATGTATTGAGCCAATCATAGACATGGTAAGAATATTCAGTAGGGGCAGGGCTGAAGAGGATTACGCTTAAAATTGTTGAGCCATCTAAAGCTCTATATATTTTGGTCACTCAAATGTCAAATAGGCAGTACATGTATTGTCCATGAGGTTAATTAAGTCAGCACCTGCTGAGTTCTTAATGTTAGATGCTATTTTGTTCTTTTATTCATAAATGATGGTTGAAAGCTGTACATCAGCTGCAAATGAATCACCTGTTGCAGGATTAATTATTTTACTAAATACAGAAATTTTGGTATGATTTTGTCGAGTGATTTTTTGGTCAATCCACTGAGTACAACCAAAACTATTTCTTCCTTAAACTTTAAGTTAAAGGCCACAGAGAATCAATGCAAAGGAAATTGGGTTCTACCAGTGTTATTATTGAGATTCAAACCACACCCATCACCCATTCATTATTTCCCCATGCATAAACACATCACACCCATATCAATAATACCTTCAAAACCACGCAGATCTGCTTCCACCCGTAAAACCCAGACAACACGATCATTGAAGATTACCAGTTTTGCAGAAACGTATCAATTATAAGTGTTATTAGAGCACCGGAAAAAGAAAGAAATATTTCATAGGGAGAGTACATTATAACCCTGCTTTACCTTGTTATTTTAATACCGAATTTCACAATAGGTGATTATCCACCACAAATGAGCTGTAACATCAACATTTTCACTTTTTGAGATATTGGACAGGCAAATTCTCCTCAAAATAAGCTTTGCAAAATATATTGCATGTCCATTGCTTGCTAGGAAGGTAGTATAAACAATAACTAGGCTCGGAAATCCTTTGTTTTCTATTGTTCATTGTAAAGTTCAATGGCCCATATCTCAGAATTAGTTGTGTCGACATAACAGCCTCTTTGTGGTGGATGGTCAAATATATGTAAGGGTTTGAAAATGACATGTTTTGGAATGATTTTGTAACGATGAGTGAGCTCTTGTTTTCATCATAATTGAACAACCATATAGTACCTACCTGGATCATTTAAGCCAGAATATTGATATATGTAAGAGGGTGTGCGATAATTACCTAACCTGGGAAGTTTTTTTTTAAAGATAATTGCAAAATGCACCTCTTCATAACCATTATCAGAACAAAAATATGAGTCAACCAGATAATTAAAATGTTGCAAAAAAGGTTTTTGGTTCAAAACCGTGGTCTGAAGAGTGAAAAAATAATACTTTGCCCAAACACCTTTCTCCTTGGAATAGTCTGGCTGCCGGCCATATTACCTTGTTTTGAAATCTTAAGTTGTGTTTTTGATGGATATTGCTTCTCAAGAGTACCTATTGAAAGATAATTTTACTGGCCCTCTGTCAGCATTGGGCATTTTGAGATACCGAGTGTCAAAGTTCATACAGAGATCAAAATTCAAAAATGCTCAAATGTTGGCGATCCTGACTTTTAGACCACCCGCGCTATAGGGCTCAAATATTACTATTTCATCAAGGTTTAATATTCTAACAAGCTTAAACTAAAAGTTTCATCTAAGGAGTCAAGCTTTAAACTATTAAGCAAAAATATAAAACAAGCTAAAAACGATTTTTTACCCGTTTTTTAACAAGCTAAAACCAATTTTTGAAAAGAAGCTTAAAACAACCATTTTTTCATCGTATAAATCATCTAAACAATCTTTAAAAATACAGTGACCTACCTAATATTACTAATCTATGTTTCCGATGATATCCAAGAAGCTAAAATATTGTAAAAGAGGGCAGGGCTTTGAGTAATGAGGGAAATTACGTGGTAAAATACATCACATTTTTCGAGAAATTCCGCCATCTTGAATAAATGCAGTCGCGTCGCGCAGTAAAACGATGTCAAACATGCAAACGCGCTTGAAAATGCATGATACGCTAGCGTAAATTACCGTCTAAACGAGCGTACATCGAGCGCTTGTGCTACGCGAAAACTTCGGAGCTGGCATCACCGGTTTTGTTACCAGCTCTTTTACGTCAAAAATAGCTATAAAAACGTGCATTTTGGAACAAAATAAAGCTTGTTCGATGGAATAAAAGGTATGTTTGTACAGTTGAAAACATGTTTAACATTGTTGCGAAAGTTTAATATGATAAATTTGCAATTTGTACCTTATATAGCTCGGGTGGTCTAAAAGTCAGGATCGCCCAAATGTTGTTGAAAATGTCACGAAACTATTCTTCTTGTCATTAGGGTCCAGAAAAAGTATACTTTCCCTATCTGTGACATACCCTACTAGAGTTATGAGAATACAGATTGAAGGTTACAATTTGGTCTCCACAGGGGAACTGCTCTAATATTATATATCAAATCAGTCTTAAATAAGCAGCAGGTAGAGTTGTAGACTGATATTGGACTCTGTCATATTGACATAAGCTTAAAAAGTTACCTTTTCAGAGTCTGCATTGAGCAGTGACGTAGCTTGCGACGCCATCACAGGGTCTTCATTCAGTGCAGTGTTTACACTCCTCCGGGTCACATGACCACCATTTTGTTCTGTCTGAACACCACATACTTTGTATACCACGGACAGCGATGGGTTCACCAGTCTCCCCCATTGTAGCGAACCTGGAGACTTTTGAGATCAAGACCCTTGCCACAGCACCCCATCCCCCCTCCATTTGGTCAGTTATGTCAATGATACCTTTGTTCTCATTCACAAATACGACACTGATGGTTTTACAACACACATCAATGTCAGTATCGACCCAAACATTAAGCTTAGAGAAGCTTCCTTTTTGTGGACACTTGTATTCATGTCAATGATGATGGTAGCATAATAAGTCACAATATACAGGAAGCCTACGCACACTGACCAGTACTTAATTTTAGGACTCCAACAACCATCTTGAGCACAAAAACAGTCAGTTGTGAGAACGCTCTACTCGACAGAGTTGACAAACTTGTTACCTCAGAGGATGACAAAGATCAAGAAAAAGCCACAACAAATCTGCACTGAAGGCTGACGGATACAAGACTTGGATGCTCAAAACCCCTAAACTCAAGAAGAAGAAGGATGTCAAAGATACAATAGGCCAATTGAGAAAAATCAACATCCCCTCCCATACGTTAAGGGACTGCCAGAAGAGCTAACCAACATATTCCGTTATCTCAGGGTCAATGCATACCACATAGCTGTTAATATGATCAGGTCATTCTTAGTCCATCTCAAGGATAGAACCCCAGACTCCAACAGATGAGGTGTTATAAATAAAATCAGCTTCCCTTAGTGCACAAATACTTATGTCGGCAAAACAGCTAGGGCCCTTGGCATTAGGTTCAAGGAACACACTAGATCCACAGCCCATCTGACAGCAGTTGGAGAACACGCAGCAGATCACAAAACACAACATCGGTTAGGACAATGCAAAAGTTAGTTATCAGTAGGGAGAAAACTTTTAGAAACGTAAGATCAGAGAAACCAAAGCGATCAAGACTCAAAAACCCACACTCAATAGGGATGCCGGATACAACCTGCCCGCTCTCTATGATGATTTGCTGTCACTTGACCACCCACCGTGTGGTTATGTGACTGGAGGAGGGTAAACACTACGCTGAATGAAGAAGCCATAATGGCATCACAAGCTATGTCACTGCTCAATACAGACAAAGGTAACTTTTTTAAGTTTAATCTCAAATTGCTTGTCTTCTATAAATAATTCAAATAAAGATAGGTTTGCTATAGCCAGGATGTTTCCTTACCATGGTAACATAACATGGATGGAGAAAGGGTGAATGCTCATTGAATACTATAGACAGAGACCCATTTTGTGATATTACCCATGACATCCTGCACAATAACACTATTAATTTGGTGAAGATCAGAGCATTTTTTAGGTTTTGCCCCTTGAACCTGACAAAGTGACCTTCAATGTTTCTGCTTATATCAAACTCCAGTAAAAAAGTAAAACTATACTTTTTCTGAATCCCTATGACCAGAGGAATAAGTTTGTGGGGTCTTTAACACCATTTGAGTTATGACTTCTGTATGAACTGTATGTCCATAACCGAAATTGCCCAATGCTTACTGAGGGCCGGTAAACGAAGTTTTGAAATTGGTTGTCTTTAGGAGCAAAATCCATCAAAAACAAGACTAAGCTGCAAAAACAAGCTTCTGACCTCTCTCCTCTTTTGCTTATTTCTGTAAGAAATTATTTACTTTTGCATCTCCAAAATTACCATGCAAGTATTCATTTTAAAAACATATGCATCTGCTCTTACATTGTAACTTGTCATTAATTTTGCATGTTCTTTGTCAGCATATATAATGTATTTACTTTTTACTGTGCAAAGTGATATACAATCATGCAAATATACAATAGTATCTATGCCACATGCTACTTTGTTAACATATCTGGCATAATTGCACAATATTGGACAGTCCTTTGCACCTCTTTCTTATCGGTTACAGATTATTGTAACAATAAGGCTTTTATAGTTACATTTGATTAGTTTGGATGTGGACATGGTTAGAGTTACAAGGAGGTTAGGTACAAGGGTAACTGTATTGGTTAATGTTATGATCAGGATTATTAGGTAGAAATAAATTAGGACTGCAGATACTAGGTTTACTCCCTATTACAGAAAAATACAGCATATTACATTTGACAAAACATGATTATATGTTTTTTAATCCTAAAAATTAGTTCTGTATTTTGTCTGGAATAGGGAGTAGGGTAAGGGGCAAAGAGAACATGAAAGATACTATTAAATAATATCGCTGTACAGTATCTATACACTACCTTGTTCTTTCATACCTAGCCAGTTAATTTGTTTTCTTACCATCTTTTTCCTCTGTTTCTGTAGGAGTCTGGGTTTCTTTGCTATATGAGACAAGCTCTTTAGGTGGGAAACCAACTACGCTGGTTTGTGACATTCCAAGCTTAGGCTTATGTCTAGGACTGCAAACACAAACAAAAGAAATGTACACGTATGATGTATTGACCATGAAGAAACAATCAGATGATCAGTGAACATGTAACATGAATGTAGTATCATTCCACACAAGTACAGGCTGGTACAAAATGAAGTACACCCTCGTTTGTCATGCTTTTGTACGAAATCTATTTAAAGAGGCTGTGTACTCTCAGACATGCATGTAGTAAAAGTGCACTAACTTTGTAATTATTCGCGTAAGACATATAAAAGTATACATTTTTATGAAGGCAAGACATCAATAAATCTTAATATAAATACAGATTTGGGGTAAAAACAACACTTATGAAAAAATCACAAAAAAGTGAGTGTTTGGCAATATTTGTTAGGTACATCATAACAAAAAAACACTCTTTCCAAAATATTTTATTTTGTTTTTAGCTCAATCTTGAGGCGCCATTCCAAAAACGTTTTTTTTATTTTTTTTTTTATTGTATTGGCCTTATTTTTTGAGAGAGATATTGACCATATAAGGCATCAAATTGAACTTTTTAAAATTCACAAACGCCTATTTGCACAAAATGATGCCTAAAATCAGAAATAGACCAAAATATTTAAAAAATGAGAAACCCGTTTCTTGAGTCGATCATGCTTTTTACGATGATCATATTTGCTTACCTATAGATGCTGTATTTATTGAGTTATCGTGTACCTAAATCGTCATTTTACTGAGAAAATGAACATTGAAATAATGGCTGTTGAAGTTGAAAGTGGTCACATTTTGCACTTTCATCGAATCTCGCAGGAGAATGCGGCAGATTTTATTTTTATACCTTACATTACATAAACATCGGGTAAATCCACAGCCCCTTGAGAAGTTTGAGCGAAATCCATTCATAACTTGATATTTAAATCGGGGAAAGAACTTGAAAAACCCACATTTGATCAGCTAAAATGGAGCCATTTGACCACTATAGGTTTTTGTGCTTCCGTGGTGTTTCCATAAGATGCGCCGCGCATGCAGATAAGCGTCGCGTATTTGTGCGCTACCAAATTGCGCGATACGCAACGCGATGCGTTGTTATGCAAGGCAATGTACCCTGCTGGTACAACAAAGATTTTCTTTCCTTTTTAATTTCAAACATGAGTGAAACAGTGAAATAAAATCCTTAAAATATTGCAGTTGAAGTTTACAAATCTGGATTTTCATTCCTTGTATTTATAAAAAACATAACAAAGTACAAACATATCAAAAAAACTCAATTTTGCGAAAGAAATAATGTCTAGAGTACACAGCTGCCTTAAGCAATCATAAATGAATATAATCACTGTTTACAAAGTCAGGACTATTTATGGATGGGGAATCCCCAAGAGTTTGTGTGTTATGATATGTTTTGGGGAAAACCTTTGGGTGCAGTAAACAAACTCAATCAGAGTTAGTAATAACATAGAGGAATTTCCATATTGCTCAATCATAGCGCATTGCCTAATGCTAATTGGAAATTCATATTTCTAAAATATTGTTTTCAGCAATTGATAAATTGCTCATAACTCGGTAACCAGATGTCCGATTTTGATGGGGTTTGCATCAAAATGTAGCATTAAAAACTGCCAGAAAATGATGTAAAAAACTTCAAATTTAAAATTGCAGACATGTGACTCATTTCCCTTGATCATGTCACATATTTGGATATTATGAAGTGTGTGAGCTGTGTGAGGAGTACAGCATTTGAATGTTCACAAAGTTGAACACTGGATCAGTATTGGAGTTATAGCGAAGGTGCTATATATATAAGCATTCAGCTGCTGAACAGAGATAATGTGGAGTCATCCCAAAAGGAGGTATTTGTTATGGTCTTCATAATCATGCTGATAACTGATTCAATAAGCTACTCAAGTCGTATCAAGTGGAACAGAAGGAGATTTACAGAAATTGTTTTGTGTGTACTGTAATATGAACTAGAGTCAATAGAATCTGGGTACACAGCGAATAGCTATCTGGCAACCATATTTTGACCTTTTGACCCCAAAGTAAACATTGACCTTTGGGGTCATAAATATTTGTAACATGTTAAGAATATCATAAGAATCGTTCCTGTTGAATTTGAGCTCGATTGGGCCAATTTTAAACATTTTTTTTTAATTTTGTCGTTTTGACCACCTTAATGACCTTTAACCCCAATATAAAAAACCCTCATATACACCGAGAAAATGCATTGTTACAGTTTAAATAAAAAAATCTACTATGCTTAGTTATGGAGATAAAAATTCTTGAAGTTATTTAGCTTAAAACCGGAAATGACGTCTAAATGACCTTTGACCAAAAAATAAAAAATACCGTGCATACATCGGGTAACACTAATGCATATATGAAGTTTATGTCACTCTACGTTTTGAGATAAAAAAATTAAAAATATTTGATGATTTTTAGTTTTTGGGTCAAGTATGGTTGAAATCTGCCAATGCCTTGCGGAGCTAGAGCTGGTTGCCAGAAAGAAACAAAGAAAGAAAGAATTGGCAAAAGACAGTACACAGTGAATTTGCAAATTCGCTGTGTAAGAAGAAGAATTGGCAAAAGACAGAACACAGCGAATTTGCAAATTCGCTGTGTAATACCGGAGATTCTGAATACATGAATGTGCATAATCTCCATTAATGCCGAAGTTTGGTTTATGAAACAACACATGAGTTAATTTAAATGAAAACAGAACGGATATGGAGGCAGGGCTGTTTTCCTTAAGGTATTGTGCGAATGGTGAAAGTAACATCATTTTGAGTATCATCGTTGCATAAGTGTATTATTACTGTGGAATAATTCAAAAAGTTGAAACTGGACATTAATGGAACTTTAAGTGAACGGAACATTGTCATCATCAACAAGAAGAGGATTGGCTAAGTAAACACTGTAGAATTAAACTTGTAATTTGTTGATTTATGCATGCATGTTTATATACCAGTATATTGTCCAAGCATATTATACTTTTCATTAAAACTTAATCAAACAGTGTATTTCCTTGATTTTGCCAACTTTAGCTGGGATCATTGAATATCCTTCAAAGATTCACTGCTGTTCTTACCTGGGTGTGATGGGGATATCCCCACCTGAGTCTTGGCTGCCAGCATCACTTGTTGTAGATTTAGATGGTTTTTTTTTGAAGTAGGTGGCAACACTGTCAAACAAATATATTGAGATATAAATTGTGTTATTTCAATATTTAGTAATCCCTTGCCCCTGAATAGTACAACCTGGCAAATTGAAAAAAAAATCCAATTGAACAATCTAGTGCAACTAGTTTTATTATGGCTTATAGTGGTTTTTAAAGTCTGGTACATTTATATACTCTTTCCTATTTAGGGATTCAATCATGTTTCACCGTCGTTCATCACCGTTTAACAATGATGCGGCCGCGTCGTCTGCGTGGTATACTTTGGCTGCCCGAGCGAAGTAAACCACGCAGACGCGCCGGATGTGAGTTGTTAAACGGTGATGAACAATGGTGAAACAGGAATGAATCCCTTTCAACAACGAAAAGAAGCTAAAGATCGTATAATTCAAGATTGTTTCATGAGGAATGTCAGTTAATCATTGCCACTCAGCCTTACAAAAACTTCGATGATTTCTCTGTTAAAATCAGCAATAAACCTGGGATAAAACTACAGAATAAAACTGCAATGTTTAACCGCTGAAAAATACTGAATTTAATCAGTAAAGCTTGCATACACACACAGGTTCCATACATGACGAATTTTACGCGCGCTCGTGTAACACGTAGTCTTGCTCGCATTCGCGTATATGCTACAGTAAAAGTGTGGATTCATCACAGATTAACAACGGTTGGCTCCTGTATAGGTATAGGAAGAGTTGTTGAAACATGGTTGAATAAATTCATCAGGATCGGTGGAGTTAACTCAGTAACCAAAGTTCTTGATATCTGATCCAGAAATTGCACTTACTTTGTGTACGTTTCAGCAACACTGTTGCTTTTGTCAACACTTGATGATGAGTGATTCCTACTGGCAACCGACGCTAGATGTATCTCCAGCGTAGGTCTTGGTGTTGCCAGTTGATTTTCTTGAACCCAGTTCTAGAAACTCAAACATGCGGTTACCCTAAGTGGTCCTTTGAAAAAGTTAAAGACCAGATGGAAAGTGTCAAGCCAAAGAAATCGGCTAAATAGACTGATGACAGCACCAGAAGCCGTGGTATGGTCGTTCTACCATATGTGAAAGGAGTTACAGAAAGGGTGTCAAGAGTGATGAAGAAATACAGTGTCTCTACCGCCATGAAGCCACACAACACGGTCCGCAGAGAATTGGTCCACCCGAAAGATAAATGTGATCCCAACAACTTGACCCAAGCAGTCTACAAGATCCCCTGTTTGAACTGTGACCTTTCCTACATAGGGGAAACTGGAAGAAAACTTGGTACACGACTTGATGAACACAGGAAAGAAGTGGAGAAGGTTAACAGCACAGTTACCACCAGAGCCAGTAGAAAAGAGTCTCTCACAACGGTAAACAAGTCTGCAATAACAGATCACGTAGTCGACAAGAACCATGTTATTGGATGGGGGGACGCTGAGATCATTGGCACTGAACAAGAACTATTTACACGCTGGATAAAGGAGGCTATAGAAATTAGAAAGAGGAGGGTCACCACCATGAACAGAGACGACAGGCAGTATCAACTCTCACACATTTTTGATGAGTTTCTAGAACTGGGTTCAAGAAAATCCCCAGATGGAAACTCAACTGGCAACACCAAGACCTACGCTGGAGATACATCTAGCGTCGGTTGCCAGTAGGAATCACTCATCATCAAGTGTTGACAAAGGCAACAGTGTTGCTGAAACGTACACAAAGTAAGTGTAATTTCTGGATCAGATATCAAGAACTTTGGTTACTGAATCTTCCTATACATTTTACCTGGCTGTCATTTCTGAAAAGTGATGTGAGCCAAGCTATTCAGGCTGACAAACATGTTCTTTTTTTTGATCAATTATTTCAAACAATGCCAAATTTCTGTAAACCTTTGCCAAGAGTGTACTTCCGTAATGTTGACAAGAAGCCTACGACACACTGTATGTGTGCTTTATGCGTCATATATACAACGTTAATTCTGCCATATAAGCATCATATGCATTGTGAGTTCTGCCTTGTTAGCACTGTCAAATGTTTACAGCAATTTACTATAATATTCCTTACCAGATGGTGGGAGACCTAAATCTTTGAGTAAATCATCAGCATCTCTTCTCTTCCTCTCTAAATCTCCTCCTCCACCTGCTCCTGCTGTGGTTGATGCTGCTACTGCCTTGGTTGCTTCTTGGGCCTAAAATCAATTGAACAAATTATTATCTAATCATACACTCTTAGAACCACATAGCCAATCACAAAAGATGTTTAAAAAAGATGTTGATGCAACTAATGCACTCCCCCTGAGATGCAACAACATCACAGCGCATGTGCATTATTTTGTCCAATTGCTCTACGCACAAATCATTTACAAAAATGACATCACAATCATGTTTTTGGAATGAACTTGGATCAAAAGTCAACTGACTCTGTACAGCCCAGTGTACACAGGTATGGGACATCTGACATATCATAATATACAATAGCTCAGGTTGAAATCCATACAACCCATACACATGACCTTTATCTTCCACACAGGGAATGTGAATTTCAAATGGGGTAACCTGAATGGGAAACTTCATTTGAAATCTACACTCCCTGTGTGGGAGATTAAGGGCACATCTTAAGGGGTGAATGGATTTTAACTGGAATAGCCCACTATGTTGTCCAGTGTGTCTTATCTCAAATTTCACAGTGGCAATTTCAAATCACATGCGCTAACCTAATCCTGCGGGGTGTACACACACACACCCCCACACATGGAAGGGCAATTTTGTCCATATACACTGGTGATGCAGCTTCATAAAGGCACTGATACTCTCTCAACTTGAGCATGTAGTACACCTTATTTGCAGGCTCCAGGGGTATACTATGTAAACTTGAAACTATTTTTGGTATGGGAAACAATACGCACTCTTGGAAATTCAGGAAGAAAAAAGCCCTTTTACCCATTAAAAACATCTCTTGCAAATATAGGTATGGAAAATATATTCACTCTGTAAAATCTATCCCAGGCTGTGTACAGCACAAAGCATTACAAGCAGATCCCAAACAAGTATGCACTTTTTATAGGATGCAAATTCTGATTTTTCCAACTGAACAGATTCAATGAAACTGTTTCACATAGCAATTTTTTGTTCTGTACTTGTATGAAAACAAAATGTTCATGATGTTTTCCCTCACATCTATTGATAGTCCACAGGGAATTGCGCTGTACATAATATGTGTCCCTGCCAAAAATGGTGGTTCTCAAACCACAATGCTGGACCCTGGGGTTTGAATCAGCTTTTTCTTGTATGTTTTTTTAAAAGTCAATAAAATCTGGGGAAACAACCCCCATGTCTCTTGCTGAAAAAAAGGAAACACAGGATGACCCCAAATGACTTTTGATCTCACCTTTGTTGACATCACACATGTCAATGTACCCAAGGGTCAATGGATTCAAGTGAATGTGTGTCAAAGGTCACTGCGTCCAATGTACCCAAAGGTCATTGGGTCTCTAAATGACCTTTGATCTCATCACACATGACATCACACATGTCAATGTACCCAAGGGTCATTGGGTTCAAGGGTTAACATTTTGTGCATTTATGCGCACATACATCATGCATACAGACATTTCATACGGTACACAAAGTCCTCTTTCACACAATAATTAAATTATTTCAATACTAAAGCACACCTGAAAACTAGATATTAATCAATATTCACATAAAAATAACAAACCTATAACTAGTATGTGGCTATGTGCATAGCATGGCAAATTTATATACAGATTTAATCATGCAGAATAAAACATATTGATTATTTTATATTTTCAGTCACTCTGGATACTGTTGCATTCTACATTCTGCTGCAAGTGTATCAATTTGTAAAATATGAATGGAATTCCATTATCCCATTTCTACATGTAGGCCTACAACTGCCACTTCACAAGGACAGGTTCAATATTGCTATGATCCTGTAAGATCAGGCTTTAGACCATTTAATTTCATGAAAATGTTATAGAAATGAATTGGAACAACTAAACTGAAGATGTCACAATAGAGGTTATCCACTTAACTCATGTGTGACTTCAAACAAAAGGCGCTGATTCCCGTAGTATTCGTCATTCAAACCAATTCAATGCACGACCTCGGAGTAACCTGCATGACTTTGGCGGGCTATTTTGAAACAGTGATGGTTGCACATGCAGGGACTTCTTTTGAAAGTCCTAAACAAGGTATAGCAGTTGTTGATAGGATATGCAGCTTATAGAACACGGATAACCTCTATTCAGAAGCCAAAGTCATTATGAAAGCAAAGCAAAGTTATAAATTAAGCTGAAGATAAACATCAACCTGAACCTGGAATTGACTTGAAACTTGTGAAAGGAGTATACAATGCTTATAAGTGCCGCTTGGGGAGGCTTGTGGTTTGTAAAGTGTATCGATAATTTATTTAATTTACTAAATTATACTTGTCTGGAATTATTGTTTTGCTTAAATCTCTGACAGAAAATACCAAAGAGCTTTCAATAGAAATAGAGTCGCAATAGATTATATAATGCTTTGTTCATTTGATGCCGATTAGAAGTTGCGACAGGCTATTCATAAAAGTGGTACCATTGTTTCAAACAAAGGGGTTCTGCCATTAAATCGGTCACTGATCCGCCCGGGGGGCCACTCAAATATGAGAGTGTACGCATGCGTGACCAAATTTTTTTCGAACACCCCTAAACAAGTTTTCCTCTGTGAGCAAAATTACCCCTAAGCAAGTTTTTAGCGCTTTCCCCAAAAATTTGACCCCTAAACAAGTTTTTGTCTCATTTTGACCCCCTAAACAAGTTTTTGTCTAAATTTGACCCACTTTACAAGTTTTGATGGATTTTTGACAACTTGAACAATTTTTGTAGGCCTACTAACTTGTCATTGAACACTAAAAGGTCTACCCTCCCTATTAGGCCTATAGGCCTGCCCTACCCCCTCCGGTATCACTTATTTAGGTCTACATATAAATAATGACACGATGAATTTAGAGTGTACCATGAGGCCTTCAGATTCGCAGATTGTTACATGAATCTGATTGGATTCTCGTAAAGTAGTTTTGTGAGAATATAAAATACCAATATACAGCGAAATTTATCCATTCCAGAGGCAACGTTAAGCAGTAGGCCTATTCGAATTCGTATTTGGTTCCGAATTTGGCACCTAAAGTATCGTGTCCCGGTATCGTGTCCCCTTTTCATGCTTTCTACCACAAATATAATTTCCTAAAGTAATCCAGAGAAGGGGGAACTCAAAAATCTACCAGCAGGTGTAGTAAATAATGTGAGGAATCTATAAAAGTCTTGAAAATCTTTTTGAAATACATGATATTTTCGTCTCCCCATCTGCCCACTGAACTATATACCCATCATAATTCATATGACGTCATTAATTAATATGCACGTTTTTTTTTATCTGAACAGTATTTTACATAGAAGTACAAGGCCATGGTTAAATCACATGTAACACGTCATTAAATATATTTGCATAATAGAGTGACCTTTAGGGTTGGAGTATATGCTGTAAACATTTCTACGAACGGGGAATTCCGGCACTGGAATCAACTTTTTTCGGAATCGTAGTTTCAGCAGATTTGAAAAGCGGATTAAAATGGTACCCTAAATGTGTTACACATGATTTTAAAACTACCCCTTTTCATGAAAATCACCGTTTTTTACCCCCTTAACGCGTCACACGCGTAACATGCTCAACCTAGAAAAAACACCCCTTTTTACACGTTTTTTTGGTCACGCATGCTTACATCATTATATTTGAATACATTAAATAATTATTATTAGGCCTAAATAACTAAACACATAACAGCACTGGGCAGCCATTCGATGATGTCAATGCCTTTATTCGTTATCTAATTAAAACGCCCAGTCAGATGTATTTCACACCTGCCAAACACAACTTAAAAGTCACCCAATTTCGAAAACTGGACGTTGAATGTACACTCTCATAAATATTGATTGGCAACATTTTCCAATATAATACATTAGAAAAGGCTTTTAAGCCAACTTCTAGGTCTTGATACTTTTTAATCCTCATTTAGGCCTGTGTATTAGTTTGTCTATGAAAAATGAGCAGTATCTGACTTTTTATGAACATTTGTCTAAGCTTTCAAAATGTGTTAGTATTGGTAGTATTTACTGATGTGCACCATAAGGTGGTGCCTAAGGCTGGCATTTTCGGTCGGGTAAACGGGTACCGCCCGAGATTACATTACCCGGGTAGGAAATACCCTCCCCGGTACCCGAAATTAAAAAAAAAAAAAAAAAAAATTCAATGCATTTTGAAATCATTAATAGACTATGACATGAATACAAATTATTATTTTTTTTTTTTTAGGTCAACCATGAATGATCCTAACATTTATGTCTAGGTCTAGGTACACTACAAAACCGAAAAAATAAAAACTTTTTTTTTTTTTTTTTTTGCAATTCAGTACCGTTACCCGCCTCGAAAATTGCGGCGGTACCAGGTACAAAATTACCCGAAAATGCCAGGCCTAGTGGTGCCCTCATTCTCAATGCGCTGATCTCTCTGACTATTGTTTACCTGTTATGAGTGGGGTTTACCCTTCAATTCATGTAAGTCACAATGCTGATGCATGAGAAAATATTATTTATTTTCAAGAAGATACAATGTAGGGCTACTTTTCCGGGCTATGATTGCTTGGAGCGATTGCCGAATAGGGTGCAACCCCAACCATAAACCCTAAACTCTGTAAAAGTCTAGCTAGTTGCATATAGGAATTTTGTATGATACAGAATCACAGATTATTGGCTGTCCACCAGACAACTTTATCATTTTTGGTTGTCCGACATTGACTTTGGTTGTCCCCGGGCGAACACACAATCATTTAGTTTAAACACTGGTTTCATCACTAAACACATTATGGATCACAAGGTTTGTAACATTCGGATACACACATAGTGAGACAGGCGGAAAAAAAGTGACCACAAAGTCTATTCCTGAACAATAAAACAAATATTAACTGTCTTAGATTTGTGTAATAGTAATGCAGTGAAAGATGGATTGTTCCATTTCACTCGTCATATCAGCTCGTGATTACATTAAGGGGGTACTACACCCCTCGATAAATTTTTGTCTATTTTTGCATTTTTCTCAAAAACTAATAACAAAGTGGTAACAAAAGTTATGCATATTATTGGGGCAAGGAATCCAATTACTACACTGGAATTTCAGTGACCCAAGACAAGTGGTTCGTTATTTATGATAAGAAATAAGGATGTACCTTATTTCCTATCATATATACTGAACCGCTTGTCTTGAGTCACTAAAATTTCAGTGTAGTAATTGGATTCCTTGCCCCAATAATATAAATAACTTTTGTTACCAGTGTGTTATTTTTTTTTGAGAAAATTTTAAAAGATTTACAAATTTACCACAGGGGTGTAGTACCCCTTAAACCATTACACTCATACACAGTTAATATTCTCTAAGGCTATTTATATGCTAAATAACAATGAAAGAAAGAAAATTAACATCACCTCTTTCTTCTTCTTTTCCTCTTCTTTTCTTTTCTTTTCTTCTCGAATCTGTTGAAGTCTCAACTTCTTGCGTTCCAGCTCAGCTTTTCTGTCTGCCATCGCTGGGTTGTTTCACCAAATTAGTACACTCTTCTGTAAAATAATCACATTCCATTACTAATTTACTAACTCTCATTTTCCCATCCATTTTGTGACTGACAGATCAAGACTTCTGGTTGCCGGTATTGCATCGCATCGCATCTCAGTTTGATGCAAATATTTCACTATTTCCTTCCATTTTCTGATGAGATTTTAAAGATTTATGTATATGTTATTTTCTATAACAAATTACGTGAATGTAAACTTGCTGACGATGTAAGATAATTAAGAAATTTGTAATTTCGCTCTTGTAGTCTTGTGTTTTGAGCTTAAGCTTAAGGTAGCTGTGTACTCTCAGACATGCATGTAGTAAAAGTGCCATAACTTTATAATTATTCACGCAAGACATATAAAAGTATACATTTTTATAAAGGCAAGACATCAATGAATCTCAATATAAATACAGATTTGGTATAAAAACAACAATTATGAAGAAAATCACAAAAAAGTGAATTTTTGGCAATATTTGTTCGGTACATCATAACAAAAAACACTCTTTCCAAAACATTTTGTTTTGTTTTTTCTTAATTTTGAGGCACCATTTCAAATAACAGTTTTTTTAGTTTTTTGATATTGGCCTGATTTTTTGAGATATTGACCATATAAGGCATCAAAATGAACTTTTTAAAATTCACAAATGCCTATTTGCACAAAATGATGCCTAAAATTGGAAATAGACCAAAATATAACAAAAATGAGAAAACCGTTTCTGACGTCGATCATGCTCTTTATGATGAGCATAATTGCTTACCTAGATACATGTAGATGCTGTATTTATTGAGTTATTGTGTACCTAAATCGTCATTTTACAGGAGAATGCGGCAGTTCTCGTTTTTCTACCTTACATTACGTGAACATCGGGTAAATCCACAACCCCTTGAGAAGTTTGAGCAAAATCCATTCATATCTTTAAATCGGGGGAAAGAACTTGAAAAAATTAACATTTTATCAGCTAAGACGGAGCCATTTGACCGCTAGGTTTTTGTGAAATCAGTGCTTGAGAGCCTGCCAATTTAAGCTTCCTATAATATCAATTGCACATAACATGCACATAACATACGAAGTCACAAACTTACAAACTTTAATATGCACTTCAAATACAGCAGACCAGCTGAGTCATTCCATATCAACTCACCTAATTTTCAGAAAAGGTTGGCTGGTCACCCTCTCAGATTTTCTTTAAAATCACTTATATCATAGACCTATGGGTCAAATGAACACATTTCAAACGGTAGGTCTCAACTCCTTGTCGTTTCTGAGTTATGGCTCGTTGAATATTTGATGTTTTGATGTTGAAATGACCCACCATAATCAAACTCTCACATATCTTAATACTAATTACGGCGTGTCCGTCCGTCCGTCCGTCCGTCCTCTGTCCGCTGCGCTTATCGCGTTCAAGCGTTCAGCGTTCACGCGATGCACTATCGCGTGCTTTCGTGGTGCGCTATCGCGGAGTATCAACGGGAGTGTGCGCGGAGTACAGTGCGCGCATCGGAAAAACATTACTGTGTGACTAACAGGTGCATCTCATCGGACCAATAGGCCTATTTTCAAAACAGGATTAACATAAAAATCATCAGTTATGGTATAACCCGTTTGCGTTGTATTTCGGGGTATTTTGGGGTCCTCCAATGTGGTAGCAGGACAGGGTTTGAAAGAGGCGAACGATGGGTTTTCAGATTATGGGTAGCCTACCGAAGTAAGCGTCACAGCTACAAAACATTAACAGAGTTGATTAATCATTGAGCGTAATGGGTAACGGGTGTTGGGTAATTAGAGATAGGCCTATCACGAGAACCGCCCAACCCGAGAACCGCGAAATCTAGTTCAGTATACTTCTGTGATGTTCCTCTGTACCAAAAATCAAAGTGGTGTCAAGCCATCTTCATGGTTAAATGACTGTTTGGAGATCGCATTGAAATACACAGTAATGTTCTAATTCCCAAAATGCAAAGTTCATCAATTTACTGTGTATTTCAATGAGAGATTCAAACACTAATTTAACCATGAAGATGGCTTGACACCACTAAGATTTTTGGTACAGAGGAACATCATGCAAGTATTTTGAATTTGTGCGAGTTTGGTTTAATATGGTGGATTATTTCCCACAAGGTCAAATGGGGTCACGAACGGGGGTCTTTTGGCCGAGGAGTCATCTTTGAGCCCCTGTGAAATTTTTATTAAGCCAATGAGTGGTCTACCCTGCTATAGGGGGTCACACCTGAACCTATATTGCCTACTAAAGGCAAAATAGATAATGTCTGACATCTAGGATGAAGATGAACACGAACATGCATTTTTATATGTCTATATCATCAAATGGGGGCGAGATACATTGTTTATGAGTCCAGAATCTGGTTATTTGGGTCAAAGACACCCTAGATTCCAATTTGTAGCCCTCTAGCTTACCCCTAGGGGAAGATATGAATGTCTAAACTCGGAAGAAAATTAATGTCGTGACATGTGTGCCCAAAAAGGGGGGTCTGACCCAATTTTCAATAGGCCGGTTCTCGGAAATGACAAGTAGAAGAGACCTACCGTTTGAAATGTGTTCATTTGGCACATAGGGCTATGATATAAGTGATTTTAAACAAAATCTGAGAGGGTGACCAGCCAACCCATTAGGTGATTTGAGATGGACTGACCCAGCTGTTAATTACCGATCATGGATCATTATTTCTCAATTCACCCAATGGGAAACACCTCACCCCCTTCAAATTTGTTCAAAATTGGTATACAGGGTGATTTTGGCTGGCAAAGCTCAAATTTCAAATTTGAGCTTAATCGGACGTACGGTTTTCGCGCTATGCCCCGCCCATTTTTTGCGATTTCGGCGAAAAATGGCGCGCCCATCAATATTGTCGCGACCATATCTCCGTAACTGTAGGTCCTATTGAGCTGAAATTGGTGTCATTCTTTAGCTAATCTCTCAAAGAATCCAAATCTGCTATCATTTAGTATGTAGGAGTAAGAGAAAATTTGTGACCTTTTTTTCTGTACTTTGACCTTGAATTTGACCTTGTTGCCCACGTGACCGTGAGGCGAATTTGCGTTGGAATTATACCCCCATATACATGTTGTCTACAAAATATCAAAAAATTGGAGGGGTAATATTTTTTGTTTTTTTGCTAGGCTTTCACAAAGCAAGCATGCAGGTGAAAACACATGTATTTAATGCATGTACCGTACATAGGCCTATATACAATTTGCCTTTATTATAATAGTATCATGTGTACAATATACTGAGCCTACATACAAAATTACAGTTTTTCAACCACAGGCTTGCTTTATGAAAGCCTAGCAAGAAAACAAAAAATATGACCCCTCCAATTTTTTGATATTATGTAGATAGGGTGTCCAGGTCAAAATTTTAAATTGTTAATTGTGTATTTTTTAAATTTTATCCTAAAGAGTATGTTGAAAGACACTCATTAAAATTTTTTTTATCAAAATCGGACCGTCCGGTCCCCAGATACAACCGTTTTAAGGCGTCAAAAAGCGCAATTTTAAATCGTTTTGGTAAAAAGTGCAAAAGAGGGCGCTTTTGTAGACAATATGTAAACAAAATTACTGTTTCTTTGACACTGCAATGTTTGTTATTGGAAGTATTCATCCCTTGTCTAACTATATTCCAAGTTTTATTCAAATAGCTATAGCCATTCTTGAGTTATCGCACTTTGAAAAACATCGTTTTGCCTCATATTTGATATTACCCATAATGCATTGCTTTCATGGCTCCACCTGTGAATCAAGCCTGTACAATCTCTATGGGGAATAACAAAATTGTGCTACATTGAAATACATTTTCTAAAGTACTGTTGTGAAGTTATTTGAAATGCAATTCTTATGTAACTTGGCATGTTGGTAGTACACATGATGTGGATCAAGTTTTATGTTCAATAATTTGATGTTTTGTTAGTTTTAAGGCTTAATTTGCATAAATTAGCATATCTTACAGCGATGGTACAAATGAAGCTCAAGATTTGCTATAATAAATTTGTTTGGTAATGTTTGCAATGTGATCTGTTTACACTTGACAGCAACTGTATAATATTGTTGAGAAGTATGATATGTTGTTCAAATGAACTGTTTAAAATTAAAATAACATACAATAAAATGGGATGTTCCATTTAATTAAAGGGGTAATTTAAATTGTTCTTCAATTTCGACCCTTTGTCTCTTGAGGGAACACATGTATGAATGCTCATTGCTCACATTTTCTATTGTAATGTTGCTAATAAAATATACCTGTACTTGAAAGAACACAATTCTAGTCTTTGTCATTTTTATAATGTATAAATATTTTTGTTGAAGATAATAGAGTAGGCCTGCTCAATTCATGGAACAAGTAGAGTGAATCAATCCATGTTGAGGGATTTTTGTAACTTCAATTTAGGTTCACATGTATTTAAATGTAGGCTTTATGAATTGTTTTGATTATATGTAATGTACATTTGTTTCCTATTTGATGTAAAAATAGGATGGTTGAAAAATAAAATAAAAATCAAGTCTCATTCAATTGCAAACTGAGTGGAATATTCCATTTTGTTTATGGGTATTTCAAAGTATAGACCGAGGAGCAATTTAACCCTTGCAAAATGTGAACCAAAAATTAGAGCTAAGATTTATATGAAAGAACATCAAACAATTCTTTAATTGACTTGATCGAGCATATTCAAAACAAAAAACAAAACAAAACAAACAAATAAAAACCTCAAAGATAAAGTCCCATATCCCCCTTAAACTACTGTTTCATGAAATTACCAGTAACTTGAGACCTGTTATATTCAAATACGAAAATATTTAAAAAACATTTGTGAACAATTAAAGTTAAAAGTCTTAAACTTTTTTAAAGAGATTTATTTGCATGTCTTCCTTTCACATCTCATGCCCCAAACCCCTTCCCATCCCTCTTTCCCGGTCCCCCTCCCCCTCTCATCACCCAATGTTGGTGTGTATTTTTTTTAAATTAAAAATATTTTTAAAAAAACGGGCTTAAATTCGAAAAAAGAAACAACAAAAATGTTGTATATAAAATAATCATACTAAATAAATAAGTATTATTTTAAAAAAAAATGAAAAACTAATCTAAATTTAGGGCTTTGAAAAGTGCCCCTCCAATACCATACACATCACCCTGAGACATCACCCCTATTCCAATCAATGGAATAGCCCAGCTACACCTCGTGTGCGACCCCAATCACTGCATACTTGGCCTGTTGGGTGATACCATATTGACCAGCAATCGTAGTAGACAATTAATGAGGGACAACATAATGGTTCGCGTGGTTGCATTAAAAACAAATCATTACGTTAGAAATAGAAATTTATAACATTCTATTCACCATCTGCAAGCCTATGATCTTTTTAAACAAAAACCTGTACCACATAACTGCCTGGTTTTTATTGTTTATAAAACTCGGAATAAAACATCTCTAAAATGTACCAGAAGATGAACAGTCATTTTTTTTATTACAATCACCAACACAGAACCGGCCCCAACCGGCTTCGTGCGAACCACGTGTTAGTTGAATATGGCAACACATGCAGACTCGACAGCGCCGTCATACAGAACAGGCACATGCCTTGGTTTTGCACGTCGCTAGTCATGTGCACTAACAGCGGGACGATATTGCGTGAGCTAGCTGGCAACACAGCAGCTGATTTTCACCTTGTTTCTCATTGAAACCAACGGGCGGGTATGGTATGACAATGTGTGGGAAAGAAAATACACGTGGGCGATTTACAGAGATTTTTTTAAATGGATCTTGTAGCCGACAGAACAAGCTTTATTTTGATATCACATACAGTATATTGGGCCACGGGAACCATATTTCCGTAAGTGATACATTTTTAAAAAAATATTAAAATACTTTCCTTTATCAAAAAATCTAGGGATTTCAGTATATAGGGCATTGAAGTCTGTACTTAATATACAATTAATAAAATAATCATTTATAGGCGTGTAGTTTCTATTTTGAGATAAAAATCACCATTTTGACGAAAAATATTGGAGCCATCACAAAAAAAGCGACCAACATGGCCGCTTCGAGTCGGAAAAACCTCAACTTTGGAAAATCGTAGATGCAAAAATACTCATCGGTTTCAATATTTTTAAATTTCTATTTGATTTCATCCCTTTTTAGTTGTATTACGAAGTTGTATAGCTCTATCTTAAATATTAAACAAATGAGAGCAATTCTAAAACGTTTGCTTTTTCCTTCAACAAGCCGTGTGCTTGTGTGTGAATGGAAAACAACGGCACGCCGTGCGCTGCACAGTGGACACCCTAATGTAGACAACATATGGAGGTGTAATTCCAACGCAAATTCGCCTCGCGGTCACGTGGGCAACAAACGTATATGATTCACCCAGCGTTTTTACTTCAGATTTTCCAAATGATGCATGACGTCATAATGAGCGGCACTGTTTATTATGACTTGCCTTATTTGGATAACGAGCTACCATATTTGGATGTATACGATAGCTAGATAATTTATGTCCGTTGAAATTCCCTACACAGACAGTTTGACTGTTTGTACTTCAATCATGCAATGTATCACATAACATATTGAAACTCCAAGTCGTAAACCTGGAATTTTAATAATTGGAACTGGTCCAGTGTCCACGCCCATAAACCATAGCGAAAACAACCTACTGCTGTGTAGTGAAAATTTGCGAGGTTTCCGAATTTTGATACCGTAACAATTTAGCGTTATATTCTGGTATTTTATCTCCAAGTGTAAATATTTTGCGCTTCAAACTTTAACCGCGATAATATGTATTTTATACATGTTAATAAATGTACATCACTCTTACCGTTTACATCAAACTTTGTAATTATCACAATCGATTTTAATTCCAGATTCCGACACATCTGCTAAATAAGAATGCTAAAAATAGATTACACGTTTCTAAAATATCTCAGGATACGTTGAGTAGCTATTTTAATTTTATCAATCAGAAATTTAAGAAAAGTAACAGTAATACATTACTGAATTATGTGAATGTTATATCAGATTGAAATTATTCATCACGATGTTTATCTAGGAAGAAAATAACATAGATGTACATGATGTTAGTGTAAATCTTTCTTGAAAGTAAAAACAGTGGCAGATTTACGGAGTGCTGTTTGTGCCTAAATTTATGTGGGGCAAAAGGGTTTGTTTATTTCGCCTTTTCAAGACTTGAATAAACACCGCACCTTGAGTGTAAATATAAAATGTCTCATCACGCACAAGCTGACCAAGTTGTATCGGTATAAAATTATATCAAAACTTAATATTTACTAAAATATGATTGGAGCTATTATGAACAATGTTTTTAACCTAGAAATAGCTTAAGAGAAAATTAATTATCCCCTTGTAATTCTACCTGATGCATTTTTAAAGGAAAAGTGGCATAATTTAAACTTTTCTGCTGATTTTTATATTATATATTGTGAATCACTGGCTAAATTGCAGTCGAATCTTACTATAAATAGGGGAATGTTCAGTGGGTGGGTTTGTGGGTTGGTTTGTGGGCGCCACTTCTCTTTCCATACAGGCCAGCATGCTAATAGGCTTTTTAGCCTGGCTTGAACATTTTGTTTGAGCCTGGTCCCATCAGGACCCAAGTGTGTCTCCACACGGAGCGACCGTTTAAACAAATTAAAAAAACAGCATCATCCCCCCACTTTTCTCAAAAAAAGTTGAAATTTTTATATCACTAGAAAGCTCTGGCTACATTAATGTGTAGGGCCTATGTACAAAAAAATTCGCGTAGCAAAAATATCGTGAAATTTGAAGTTCGTTCTGGTATACCAGAACGAAATTACAACACATTGTCTATGGAGCAGTGTAATAAACATAATCATCCATAACTCACAAACGCAAAATCGGAATCAACTGATTCATGTACCTATATTGATTGAAAAATATAAATGTTGTTATTAAAATGTTGCAACTCAAAGTTTCAGTTTTCAGTCTTTGTGCTGTACTTTTGAGTTGTTGATTCATAAAATTAATGTTAAACTTATTTGGTCCCATCCTTAATTTAAGGCCACGAAGTGCCGCCGACAAGGGGGGGTAACCGGGTGCATTACCCCGGGGTCCTAGGGGCCCGTAAAAAGTGAAGAAAACATACTTTACTCTATGGGGCAGTAAAAGCAAAGAAAAGGGACCTCAGGGGCCCGTAAAGAAAAGATACCTTGTAATTAAGGCATATTTACTTTACTATACGGGCCAACAAAGATCTCCTTTCTTGTTCATTGGGCCTAAGGTATCTCTTCATTGTTTTTTACGGGCCCTCCGAGGTCTCTTTTTTTCTTTTTATGGGTCCATTAAGGTATCATTTCTTTGCTTACTTAGTCACTAAGGTCTCTTTACGGGCCTATGGCATATCTTTTCTTTGCTTTTTACGGGCCCACTAAGGTCTCCTTTCTTTACCTTTATGGGTCCATTATAGCCTCTGTTTTCATTGCTCTTTACGGCCCATAAAAAGCAAACAAAAGTAGCGGGCCCGTAAAAAATTTTAAAAAGAGACGTGCATTTAAAAAAAACCAAGATAGCAGTAATTGAAGCACACATTCTAATAAATTTTTGCTTTTGCTAAAATGATCATCCTCGATATAAGGCCCTTCACAATTGATTCCGAGTTTACTGTTCAAGATTTTAAAAATAGGACGAGGTGACTTTTAATTATTAATTATTAATTATCTATTATTTTCTTTATTTAGTATTAGTTATCACAACCAATTACCAAACCGTTTTGACGGGAGTCGGCATTTAATTATTTTATTAATATGCTTACTTTACACATAGTATCAGGTGCAGTTATATGCTGTTTGTTTATTCATCATTATTGTTGATATGATTCATGTTAGAAAGTAGCAAGTAAAAGTCATTAAAATTTATTTTAAAGGAGAAAATCCAAAATAAAAATAAAATAATTAAATATTTTGCAATTTTCAATTTTGGACGCGGGCGGTTAACAGTAAACTAAGAATTTAATGTGAAGGGCCTAATGAAATCTTTGAGAAATCAGGGGAGTGCAGCTTAATCGTGGGAACATAAATTGCAAATTTTCGCGCGCATTATACCCTTCAGTTTATTATTTGATCATTTACCTTAAGATTTGCATTTTTTTTTCCGCGCTTCGCACGGAGTTTGTTTCAGTAAGTCCAATGGGAGCAAAAGTCGCCAATTAGATCGAATTGCAAATTTTCGCGCGCTTCGCGTGCATTTGTCCAATTCAGCGGTTCAGACTTCATGTAGAGCATTTTAGCTTCAAGAGAAACTTAATCTTAGAGCAAAATTCTCTATACTTGAAATTGCAAATTTGTGCGCGCATTTGTCTTCTTCAACGTTCATATTTGATTATTAACAGCTAAACATGCCACTTTCGCTCCGCTGCAACATATGTTTAAGGATTTTACACCAACCCCTTCCTCCACATGTCATAAAGAAATTTACGCCACTACTGCCCCCCCCCATCAACACCCGTCGTCACTGATCAAAGGGGCCCGTGCGTTCATATTGCCCCTGGGTCCGTAATGGCTCTCGGCGACACTGAGGCCACGCTACCCACGGCCAGGGAATTTGTCGGACTTCGTCGCAAGTCCGATTTTTAGCAAATTTTCCCAAACCCCTGGTCCGAGGCTTTTGTTGGTGACGTCACATGGAATACTAGCCGACCCAATGAATTGCGTCGCCAACAAAGGGTTGGTTGCCACTTTTGAAACAAATTCGTTGCAGAAGGAAACATCTCCCTCACCCAAAAATTGAATAAAAGATTGGGTCGGTACTTTCAATGTTGTTATTGTTGCTTTGAATTTTTTTAAGTGTTAAATTTCACTTGGGCCTATTAATTGCGAAAAGCGTGATAACTACTGCAAGGAAACCTTCCCTGAGATTGAGATGTTTAGCTGCTCTGATTAAATCATTATTTTGAATATATTCGAACACTGTCATAGATATTTCAAAATAATGTATACATACTACAGTTACTGTCCGTTTTCCTATACACAATACACAGTGCTCTCACCATTGACGCGTGACCCTACAAATGATGTATGTTGGGAGAATGGACACTTGCCTAGTTAACATCACTGTGTGAAAAATAACCAGCCAATATTTTATTTATTCTCCAAAACTTCTAGCAAATATATTTCTCTAACATGACCTAAAATTACAGCTAGGTTAGATGTTCAGAAATGGTCGCACTTTTGTAAAATATGAGTGAGGGCAAGGCATAGCTAGCCAACTCCCCGTGTTATTTGAATGGAGATTTGACCGAAAATATTGGTATCGGACCGCTCACTTCTGAAGGATGCCACAAAAACCGGTAAAAACTACATTTAAATTATTCTAAATAGGTTCTAGAAAATAAAGTTTTGTAACATGTCCTAAATTTTTAGCTAATTTAGGTGTTTGGAGAGGGTCGTACTTTTGTGTTTTAGGAAGGACATGTAAACGACAGATAACACCAAAAATATGAAGAAATTATTTCTAAACCGTGTTAAGTCAAAAATCATTATGTTGCTCATTTTCAAGAATGCTGGTTTACAAAAAGCACGACATTGTCTGATTTCGTGAACAAAGCCACACACATAACATTGTTTCCTTTCGTTTCCTTTATAATCGGTTACCCAACTGAAGCTATGAATACCAGCTTTATTGCGATATCGCACATGAAAACAGTCACTTGTGCACAACCAGAGAAGATCCGATTTAATCAGTTGAGCTGTTTCAATGAGTGTTATCTTGGTTTAATAGCTTTTAATGGGGTTAAGTCCTGCAAAGGTCGAGATGAATTCTACTGTAGACATGACTGCAAATCACTGCATCATGACTGGGATTTTGTTTTAAATAATGTATGTAACATCCAACCATGTCCTCGTCTTCTTAACGCGATGAAATGTTGTTAGACTTTTTCTATTTTGGAAATAATTATGTGCTTATTTAAGCATCATACATACAGTGGCGGCACCAGGATATGGGGGCCAAAGTGAATTTCAGGGGGAATCCCGCAAAAATCGACACATTTTGGGCAAAACTGCCGCAAAAATTGGAAATTTACGTAATACATATCCAAGCGGCAAATTTGCATAAAAGCTGGCAATACAATTATTTTGTTTATTCGGGCATGCTGAATTCAAAAAATTTAGCTGTATTTGAACCCCGCGACCCTAAAAGGACTCCCAAAAACATCTACATGGTCATACACCGGGCAAAAATTAAACATGCTCCAAATTCACTAAAAAGCATGTCAAATTATTTGTCCCAGCTAACAATTTTGCGTTAAGTTACAACGTCGTATAAAGTCGTATCAACCGTAATATATGCATGGACGTTGTATAAGTCTGATGAAATCTGTGAACTCGTATTCGTGTTGTGACAACGATATTCCCGAACGTTAATGTAACGTCATTATGACGTTGTTTAGTTGTGAACGTCGAAACAACGTCACTGTCAACGTCCGAAAATAACGTTGTCACAACGCAACGATGATCAAGCTCAAAGAGAGAGCGTATACATTAAAAGTTTAGATCTTCAGGAAAAGAAGTCGTTACTATGAGTTTCATGCTAAAGGCGATCGTCAGACGACACGATGGAGAAATTTTGGCTGGACAACCATCTCCTTGGAATGGAAGAATTTACATTCCATGGTGTCAACATCCAAACTATTCCGTGTAGTTTCAGTGTTCAGATACGTATTTGTTTAACGTTTTCTGAATGTATTAATCAAACGTTGTCACCAGGACTGGTCAAACGTTGCATCAGTCGAAACAACGTCATTGCAATGTCATAATGACGTTATATCAACGTCCAAAAATCAACGTTAAAAATAACGTTGTCACAACACGAATACGAGTTCACAGATTTACGTGTTTACAACGCAAATGACAACATAAGTCCAACTTCAGCGAACGTCGTGAAAACGTAGTGTGTAAGCTGGAGTACGGTATACATGTGCCTAAGGACAACGCCCGGGGATAACGAAAATGTAACATATTTGCGCGTAGGACATACCAAGTTATGAGGCACAACAGGTCAAAGGTCACTTTTGCATGGTGCACATGGGTGAAAAATTAAAGTTGCTCCGATTTTTGTGAAAATGTATGCAAAGTTCAAGGGATGCAGGAAAAGAATAGTTTTTACTACATCTGCGAGATGAAGGTCAGAAGATATATAGATGATAAATAAATACAAATGTCATAGCATCCTATGAAATCTTTGCTATGACACATGCTAACTAGACATCGCAGATAGTGCAAACTATTCTTTTTCTGAAACCTCTAAGCTAGGCGAACAATACGCCTCAACTTTTACGGAAATCAGAGCAACTTTGGTCCCGCACGCCGTGTACGTAGGGGTGTTGACATCGCATACGCGTTCGACTAATATTTCTATCGTAATAAGAAAAACGACGGTTCAGCGGTTTATTCAAAATCTCGGATTTTGACAAAACTACAACACATAAAGTCTTGATTTTTGCAGAGAATCTTTGTTTACTAAAGTACATTACAATCGTGTAAAAACCTGAATTTAAATACATTTTTTGAGGGCGTCCTCCTCAGCAACTGTTATAATATGGCTTTAACAAAATTGAGCTGGTTACCCGTTACCAACTTTTACGCGAACTTGCCGGTTGGAACGCGATTTTTCCAAAATAGAACCAGTTTATGTATCCCAATGAAAATGAGTGAAATTTTACACCCACGATTCACCAAAGCAAATAATCATAAAATTTCTCGATTTTGCAAATGTCTCCACGACGACAAATTCCATTGGAATGTCACAATTGTAGCCAATTTTTTAATTTTCTTCAAATTATTTAAACAAAATACAGGGTCTGTCAAATAGGCTTTGGCGCAATCATTGCGCGCGGCTAGCAGACGGTACTGCGGCAGGTGAAAACCTCCGATTCCTCTGAAGAACTGGAATATGCTGGAGTTGGGGTCTCCGATCTCAAACAACCATGAAGGCCTACACTCATGCAACAAATCGTGCAGTAAGCGAAATGGAGTCATGTCTTGAGTCCAGGGGCGTAGCAAGCGAGTGGACAGAACGAATTCCAGGGGCCGGGCGGGCCCCGAGGGTGCAGGGGCCCCGAGCAAAAGCGAAATGAAATAAGGGGGAACTGATCGGAGAGGTAAAAACTAAAGGAGATGTTAATAAAAATTTCTTTAAAAAAAGGAATGGGGCGCCCAAATTATGTGAGCTTGGACGTGATATGGTGAATTCCATGGCATGGTGTTTAGATTTGGTCCCGGGGATTTGGTATCATAATGATTTTTTCTAGGGAGTAGAAGATGATCAAATGCAAGAGAAATGTGTTTGATTGGGGAAGGTGTATCACAGGACCGTTTTGGATGAAATAAATTGAATTGGAATGAAGCTGTCGTGTCAATTTGCGATTATGTGGGGTGGGGGAGTTCAATTTTGGGGCATATTGTAGTGATGATATTGCTTTGGATATTGAATATTGTTGAATTTCGTTATGCAGGGGGTATATGATGGATAGTATAGAAGAGGATCTACCCCTATGTTGACCAAAAGAAAAGTTTTTATGAATGTATAACGTCTGTGATACATATACATCATAACGTCTGTGATACATATACATCATCTACTTGCTAATACACTGAAAATCTAATAGAGAAGAAGGATAAAAGACAATTACAGAACATTCATTCTTCATAAAAGTAGCTATATGGGCATACAATGTTTACAAGATAAGAACGTTAATGTTTTGTACATGAACGTAACATCTTTGATACATAGTTGTTAACACACTGAAAATCTGACTAGAGATTTACAATTTGATGATATCCAAAAGAATACTTACTAACTTAGCATTGAAGAATTAAAATAATTACAGAACTTTCATTTGTTAACATACACGTAGCAATGATTAACAATGTTGAAAAAACAAACGTAACGTTTTGTTCATAAACATAACATCCTCGACACATCTAGGATCCGCATAATTTGTTGATTAATGTCATAAACAGTCACAAAAGATTTATGGTCTGATCATTTTATCATTTTAAGGGGACCCGATATTGCATTTGGAAGAACCAGGCTTTTCAATTACTATCAAAACTGCTGGGTACCAAACTTTTGATACAGCTTGTATAGTAATTTGTTCTAATTTCCATGCAAAAGGAGCCAGTTGTTTCATCCTTAAAACAAATAGGCTACACCATAATTTCCAATTACCCCATGCAGATAGATAAGACCTTGGTAAGATAAGCATGTTAATTGTTATTTCACTATCACTATCTTGATCTTGATAAGATGCCTGACTTTGAAACTTTGGGTACAAAAACTCATACTCTGCAAGTTAGGTCAAATTTTGCACTATGATTGTTTATTTGAGGTTATTGGACTATGCCATTCAGATTAGGCTATTGTAGTCCATAGTGTTGGTCACCGTCTATCGGGTTCTAAGAGGCGGTAAATTGGTTACAAAGGTCAAAGTGGTTACAAAGGTCAAAGGTCTCGAATTATTTGGTGTTTTTACAAATCCATTAATTTTGTCTTTTAAACAAAGAATATACGCACACCATTTTATCCTGTGCATAACAGAAAACAATAATAAAATAAAATCCAAGCATATTGTGGTTTTATTTCTGAGCAAGGGCATAATTTTAGCAAAACAATTGCGGAGTAAATCTAGTAAGAGTGAAATTAGAAGCTTCTCACAAACTCATGCCTATATTGTGGGCCGCCTCCGTAGAGGGCGCCCCAAAAACTTAAAAGGGCCTTGTCTATGGCCCCGATGCTCTTAATTGTGCTGCTTGCCTCCCCTGGCAACGTCGCTGACTTGATTAGTCACGTTGTATGGCTACACATTGGAATGGTTTGGGTGCATTGGTTACTCCTAGAGTGCCGTCCATTGACAATTCAACATCCGGCGGTGACTTGAACGTGAATTGATGCAGTAGATGAGAGAAGATTATGAAGAGTTCCATCTTCGCTAGATGTTCTCCAAGGCATTTACGGTGACCTAATATAGAATAGATTAAAAAACATATTACAACAATTTGAATCAACAACTTGAATCATTATAATTCGCTCGCGGTTTAAGTATGAGATTGTGAATTTAATTTGCTATGACAAAATTTAATAAAAATAAAAGTAATAATTCGCCAGTCACCATATAGGCCTACGTTTTGTAAAGCCTTGTATTTAACCCCGGGCACACGCTATACATAATTCTCCCAGCCACATTTCCCTAATATGAAATTTAAAAAGAAAAGGTAAATTGAGCTCAGACCGCTCGCCTACCTAACTTATTGGTAGCCATCTTGAAATATGAACATATATAGACGAATCCAATTTCACGCATTCCTACACCTCAATGTCAGCCATAGCTGCCCCCCTATTGGGTCTACCCCCCCTAAAAAGTGATATGATATGATTGTGGGGATAATTTACTGCATGTTTACTCTTTTTTAGATCTGCATACTTTAACTTTCAAGCAATAGCTTCAACATTTATATTAGGCCTACTATTTATACCATGTATATACTCATTTCCAAACAGTTCTAACCAATGACCAAACCTCTTGTAACTACATTATTATATCAACTTCGTTCAACATTTTCTGACTAGTCTGAATGATTATAACAACTTCAAATGCCTGCCAATTGATACAATGTATATAATGTACAAATTAGAATTACTATATATTTTTGCACAAAACATATCTCAACATCAATGCCAAGCTTTCACTTTCAAGTCTTTCATCATGATTATTATTGATTTCACAACCAATGTAACCATTCCACCGTAACAACTCTGCATGTAATTTCAAACATTTCTTAGCAATTTCTTAATATTTTATACAATCATCATGTTTAAATAATTCTGTAATTCAACGTCTTCGGATCTACATTATACTTCATATGCCAACCACCAGTAACCAAACAAAATCTACAACACCAGCAATATCATCCATTCCATCTAATGACATTCATATTTAGCCATGGATATTAATGATGCACGTACACTTATTTAAATGATTATGTGTAATGGTGCTTTTATGTTATCTCAATCTACATGTATGACATTCATTAAAACTATAAAACTACATTACATGCGTACAGAGTACTTATTCGTGTCTTCTATCCTATCAATCTTATACCCCTGCTTTACAAGTTCAACAGTAGGCCTACTCGATATCCAATGCAATATCCTCACTACAATAGGGCACAAAAACAAAATCCCCCACCCTGCAGGATCATCCCACATTAACATTAAACCTTCCGTCAAGTCCAACACAATCCTGTCGTACACCTTCCCTACTCGATTTCCACTTGCATTTCATCGTATTCTCTTCTTCCCTAGAAAAAAAAATCATTAATGTTGAATCTCAACACCATAGAAATAACCCTGTCACATCCTGTCTCACCTTGGGCGCCCCATTCCTTTTTTAAAGGAATTTTTATTTAGATCTGTCCCCAAAAGTATAAGATTTTTTGGTATAAGTTAACAGGAATACCATTTTTTTGTAAAAACCAAGTTTGCATCACCTTGTTACATTCTGTGAAAATGTGCTCAATAGTTTCCGGTTCCTCACTACAAAAAGGACGTAAATTTTTGTTTCTTTGGTTAATTTTATACATATAGGTATTTGTGGTTAATATTCTTTTAGAATCCTGCACTGAAAGTAATCAACTTAATTTCACGTCTATCGAACATGTAAAAGCAAAAGGTATCAAACAGTATCTTCCATTTCTCATTTTAGAAAAAAAGGCCCAAAAGAAGTACCGCTCATTATAATGAACCACTTGTCTTGAATCACTGAAATTTTAGTGAAGTAATTGGATTACTTGCCCCCTATACATAAATGTTGTTACCAGTGTGTAGTTATTTTTTGAGAAAAATGCAAAATTAGGGACCGTTCACAAACACTTGTAAGGGAGAGACCTGATGCAAAAAGGGGGCCCCTGAAATTTTTTGACCCTCCTAAGGGGGGAGGGAATTTAAATGATTTTCTATGGGGTTGACCCATAATTTTCATGTCAAAAAGGGGGGGCCCTGAAATGTTCGAGGTCTGTAAAGGGGTTCGCGATTTTAAAAAATTGCATCAGGCCCCCCCCCTACAAGTGTTTGTGAACGGTCCCTTAGTTACATAATTTGTCAGGGGGTACGGTAACTCGAATGAATAGAAATAAAATGCATTGGGATTGGATACATTTGAACATTTGCTTGCATGGAACATGTGCCTAAAATTACCTTTAATTGCACGAAGGACACCATTTTATTCTAAAGGATTCGTTTTTAAATGATATAGCTTCAATTCCATACAAAAAAAAAAGAAAACGATAATTATCGGCTTGCGCAAGATCCGAAATGAAACAAATACCTGCTGTGCGCCATATAGATGATTTCTTTGCCACCAATTTCAAATAACTTGTTTTCCCACAAACATGATTTTATTATCAAGGTTTTGAGGAGTGTTTTTCTTTCTTATTCGGGACCACGATTTGGAACCTCTTTCCAGAAAATATTTTGTACCTTTTTCGCTACTGATAATATATGATTTGCTCCGTTTTCAAGATCTTCAATGTTCATGCTAGTCTACTGTAGTAGACCATTTAAATTTATCATCCCTCTAATCCCACCATGGAAAATCCACCAATCCTGATCCAACAGCTACATGGTGTCCCAGAATGATTTATACAGTGTTCGATCAAAATATCAAAAATACATAGTCAACAGTGTATCTAATCTTCATAATAGTTAAGTCAAAAACCTCAATTTGGTGACCACTCTCTGGCTAGTAAGGTTTGACGATTGATTCGACTTCTATGGACCATTTAGAAAAAAAATACCCTCCATGGACCATGTCCCTCGCGAAAATCCTGGCATTTTTCGCTAGAGGCCAAAATCCAAAATGGCCGCCGCCACCATTTTGAAAATCTAAGTTTTGAACCAAATTAATGTCAGATTCGGATTTCTTGGGGTCGACTTACCCGAAAAAGTGTCTTTGTACACGATTTTAGGTACTCTGGTTCAAAACTTATTTTTACAAATAAAATCGTAAAATTGCTTTTGCAGGGCCCAGATGGATTAGGAATAGAAAAGAACAAGATGATTAAACTTGGGCATCAAGAGAGATTTAACAAAGATTATTCTTCGCAATACAGCTATATTTCTTTTAGACCAGTGTTTTATCAAACCTGTCACTGACTCCATAACATTTTTATAACTCGTCCCTGGCGTGTCCATTAAATTTGTTGAAAAATCTACACCCAAAACAAAACTTTCCATTTTTTACCCAATTCATTTTTTTTGTTATGTCAGGATTTGTTTTTTGTTTACCTCGAAGTGAACCGATATTGCGATTTTTGGCAGACCGTTTGACATTTTACCCCCCCGGGGAGCTCATAATTATTTGCACATCCCCTCAGTGGCTTCTTGGTCCCAGTTGTTTTTACATGTTGAACACTTCAGTGAGCCTTGGCACTTTTTGGCTACATATCGAACTTTAGGCCTTTACCTTTTTTTTTACTTCTTTGCCTACATCATGACACTGGTTGTGTCTTAGTTTATCTGCGTATGTAGTACACAGTGATTTTCATATAGTCTCTTTTGTATCATTGTAAATTACTTTGTTGTTAGTGCCTTCCCCATATCAAATTGGTATATAACTTGCCATTTCTATTCAGTTAGGCCTAGTACTATGATAATATGCAATCATCGAGATGAAAACTCATTTATCTAACCTGCCAGATTCACTATTGTGTCCTACTCGGTGTATGTGATATTTATTTCTCGACAAAATTCGCTATACATACATACATACAGCAACCCATTTTGCCCGAAACTTTGCCCCAAAAGTCCTGTAGGCCTATATTATCATGCGCGTATTTTTTTTGTGGGGGCCTTTGGGGGCGCCAGCCCCCGGGGTCAAAGCAGGGGGAGACCAAAACGTAGGGGCGGCGGGAAGAAGAAGGGGCGGCAAAAAGAGAGGCGGCGAAAGAAGAAGGGGCGGCAAAAAAGAATTAGTAAAGAAAAAAGGGCGGAAAATGTGAACAAATTGTACTATACATCAAAATGTGTTGCTTTTGGGGCGGTAGCGCCTATAAATCCTTTTTTTTTTTTTTTTTTTTTTGTTATTGTTTTGTTTTGTTTTTGCTCTTCACTTTTTCAAACGACCGTAAAAAAATTGGGGCAACCTTTTCGGGCTGTTATGGAAGGGCGGCAAAATTGGCTTCTTCTTCAGCCCCCGGGGAAGGGGCGGCCACGGTACGCCACTGATTATACCCTTAAATGTAGACGCGGTACCGTATTGTTGGTCGAAGCAGCCAAAATAGAAAAAAATATCGATTTTCATTATCTTATAATCAATATATAAAAAAGTATGGAAAAATAACACTTTGATGTTTTGCAAAAGTTCATTCTACAAACATACTTTGAAAACTTGCTTGATTTATTGTTGTTAAGGGATGGGGTATGAACGTTTGGACAGTATTTATTGTGGGACATTAGAGACATCAGGCATACCGAATTGCATTCTGAATACGACGAATGACCTTCTGAAATCAAATAATTTTGATTTTTTGAAATTCGCAATGTAATACACATTTTATGGCAAATCATTAAAAATTGATATTTTTATATTTAACAGTAGGCTACTCGAAGTAAACTTTATAAGTCTGATGGTTTATACTTAAAGTGAAAGTGTATAGGTAGGATGAAAGCCGACGATCAATTGAAAATTTTGACCTTTGATATTGAAGATATGGATTTTTCCAAAACGCAAAAAATAGGTCTTTTGGGGAAAAATCCATATCTTCAATATAAAAGGTCAAATTTACAATTGATCGTCGGCTTTTCCTCCCACTACATACACTTTAAGAATAGGTATATCATTAGATTTATAAAATGTACTGTTAATATATAACAGTATAAATAACAGTGTTATTTATACTGTTATATATCAAAAATGTGAAAAATAACACATTTTAATAATTTGTCATAAAATTTGTATTATAACGTGAATTTCAAAAAATGAAAATTATTTTATATCAGAAAGACATTCTTCGTATTCAGAATGCAATTCGATATGTCTGATGTGCTCTCATGTCCCATAAAAAAATACTGTCGAAACGCTCAAAACGCTCATTCCAGATCCCTTAATGAGTTGTGCACGTTTTACCAAATTGTTGTTGTTTCAGCCCTCTTTACAACACTAATAACTCAAGAACCACAGGACCTTCTACTACTAAGTTCTACACACTCGCTATGAAATGATCAATGCAGTTGCCAAAGCTCACTACCATTCGCAAGATGCTGTGAACTACCAAATCGCAACAGTTTTAAATAGTTGCTATAAACCTTAGTAACCTTAAGAACATTATTATATCACGCCGTGAAAAAAACAATAGGATCGCACGAGTCAGAGTTCACATCCGATTGGACTACGTCACCGAGGGTCCGGTCATTATGACTCGGCAGGGCAGATATTTTACCCTTGGTAAGTCAAATCACATCATATCAAATCAAATTAGTATTTGGGTTCCTGCATCGGGCTTATATAGTTAAATCCTCAATAAAATTAAAGATATCATACAATTTCAAAAGAAATGACAGCGATTGATTATTTCAGAATCATTAGAGAACAGCAGAAACAACGGCGATTCCAATTTTGCCATTTTTTAAATCGTGGTTTGTCTGTCGACATGTTAGACTTAGGCCCTATATCATTATTACTAAAAAATTATGTTATTAATCATCATGATGAATGCATTCAGTTCCATATACATATGTTGATCACAAACAAAATATTCAATAAATGGTCATTAAAGGCCCATTCAGTGATTTGCTCATCCGGACGATCTTAAAAATCTTCAAATTCAGATTTGGGTACCTTTGTTATTCCTCGCGCGCGCAAGGTATTAGTGTTTACTTCTGAATCGAACGTGGGGACATGGGGAAAGCCTGAATATATTATAATTACCTTCATTTAAATATTTATGATACTTTTATTAAAACAAAATATTCAAGCGATGATAGTGTAGGATATAAAAAACATCAAATTTCACTATTTTCAGAGAAAATAGTGTTTTTAGAAACAACGATAATTTGTTTTCTGCAAAGAGGTTAATTTATTAATTGAATTGAGCATGCGTGTTGAGAAATTCGTTCGTTTGGGGCACTGATCTGACGCTTTGATAAAATTCCCTTTAAAAGGAAAGACCGGAGGGAAAGCTTAAAAGCAATAAATATGTTACTTATACGTCAATTTGAAAATATCAATTATTGATCAAATTCCTTTATAAAGGGACGTGTCTGTCATTTTTATTTTGGATCTTTGGTTCTCAAGCGGGTTCTCAAGTGCCATGATAAGGTGTTCAGAAGGTGAAGGTGTGTCGGGGTGGGTCATGGGGTGTCATGGTTGGTCAAGAGGTGTCATTGAGAGTAAGTGGTGGGTCAAGGGTTTCATGGTTGATTAGGGGTGTTATACTGGGTCAATCTATAGTTCTTTTTGACGTCGGTGGTCAAGGCCTAATATCATTGGTTTAAAGAGATATGGACACTTTTTGTACTCTTGTGCACTTTACCCTCTTTCTTTTTAACCAATCATCATATAGAGATTCGTGCGATATGTCAAACTTTTCCTCTGGTCTTAAGGAACACAAAAGTCAGCGGTCGCGTATCTGTAGGATCATTGGTTAATGAGATATAGTCACTTTTTGGTCTTTGTGCACTTAACCCTGTATCTTTTTAACCAAATATCCTACAGAGTCGCGTGTAATGTGTCGAACTTTTCGTCTGGTCATAAGGAACAAAAAAAGTCAGTGGTCGTGTATCTGTACGATCATTGGTTAATGAGATATAGTCACTTATTGTACTTTGTGCACTTAACTCTGTCTCTTTTTAATCAAATATCCTACAGAGTCGCGTGTAATGTGTCGAACTTTTCGTCTGGTCATAAGGAACAAAAAAGTCAGTGGTCGCATATCTGTAGGATCATTGGTTAATGAGATATAGTCATTTATTCTACTTTGTGCACTTAAGCCTCTATCTTTTTAACCAAATATCCTAGTAGAGAGTCGTGCGATATGGCGAACTTTTCCTCTGGTCATATGGAACACACAGGTCATATCTGTAGGATCATTGGTTAATGAGATATAGTCACTTTTTTTTAATTTTGTGCACTTAATCCTCTATCTTTTTAACCAAATATAGAGAGTCGTGTTGTATGTCAAACTTTTCCTCTGGTCATAAGGAACAAAAAAGTCAGTGGTCGCGTATCTGTACGATCATTGGTTAATGAGATTATAGTCACTTATTGTACTTTGTGCACGTATCTTTGTATCTTTTTAACAAAATATCCTAGTCGTGCGATATGTCGAACTTTTCCTCCGGTCGTAAGGAACAAAAGGTCAGTGGCCGCATAACTGTAGGATCATTGGTTAATGAAATATATTCACTTTTTGTACTTAGTGCACCTAACCCTGTATCTTTTAAACCAAACACGAATCGATTGGCGCGAGGTTCATATTGGTGCGTATGCACCAAATATGTATTTTGTTGTCATAGATGTGCTAACATATCCTGTGAGCGGTTCAGCCGAAAGCCGTGTATCCAAATAAGACGTTTTACAAGAATCTGTAAGTTAGATACGGACAGTATCTAATTTAGCTACATGTATTTGAATGGGGCTTCAACTTCTTCAGTACTGCTGTTTTATTCGTTTGTTGCCAAATTTGTCATTTCAAAAATACCAAATGACAATTTGAATGACTTATCCTTCGCTTTTAACATGTTTAAGCAATTTATAAACAATTTTTTTCGCAAAATATGCAAATTAGCTACCTTATTTGCATATTCTTTTTATTTTTAAACACGTTTTTAGCTAGAATAGAAGGCTGACAAAACACGTATGTAAGTGTATCATTATTTAATGATAAATGAACTACCACTAAATGTTCCTGCCAGTGCTGCAGTGCAAAACTTCTCATGCAATTCCATCTTTAACATTACATTCAAATAATAATTACATTGTAAATTGGAACTGACACCAATTTTTTTCAGGAATTCTTGCTACACTTGCGCTGGAATTACTGAATGGGTCTTTAAGGTTTATATAACATTAGGAAATGAATTTGGAGAAAACCTTCTATTAATAAAATACTATGCTGACTCACGCTCCAGTAATTTCAGATGATTAAGCTCAGTAATACATCAAAGAATGTCTTTCAATTCTTATCGGATTAAAAGCTTAGAGGGTAGGTCTTGCTGCTCAGCGAGTGTTTGTAATTATCAGAAGCTTTTCTCCCAATGCATTCTCTAATGAACAGTAAAAGTACAGTATACGGGGAGCAAAGTCACATTTTGGTCCTATTTTTATTTTTTAGTCGTTTTAATGACACTTAATTCTTTGCCGTCCCCATGTTATCCCTAAAAACATTTCTGTGGGCCACTGGGAGGGGGCAAAGCTCCCGGGCAAAGCTGCACTGCTAGTTAGTTGACATCATGCACTACACGAAAATGTGTATAGCAATTGAACCGGAGCACTTTTTGGCTGAAAAATGTCATAGATGAACTTTGTACAGGGTCAAATTTCAAACTTCAATGCGTTTGAAATGTCAAATTGTGTTGAAAACCATACCAATGTATTTCTCTATCCATAAGGATTCGGAAAATGTAAAGTTTGACCTTTCTAGGATGTACCGTTCGTGAGTTATTACCAAAAAACTGCATAGGTCATAGGCTTCAATGGTACTTGACATAAACTGCTCAAATAAAGAAAGTCCGCAGTCATGTAACCCGTTCTACATCAAAACCTGATATTGTTATGACAATTTGATTGATAAAGTCGTGTGCAGAATCTTGTTAGCTCCAATTTGGTACCAAATTTGGTACCCAAAACTCTAAATTCACAGAGATTGATACCTGTATATGAAATTTGGTGCATTTTCAAAAGTTGCAAATTAAAAACGGAGCACGCGGATCTGTAGGTGAATGGCAGAGTACGACCATTAACATAGCCCGAAACTACCGCTTGGTCATATCGATCGCATCGTGCCCTAGTATTCATCAGCAAAGCACTGTAACAATCCATGCGTTTTAAATTAACAATTGAATAAAGCGCGCACTTCGGATAGTCGACATGGGTTCATCGTGGGCAAACAAGCTTGACCACATTGCCACGCTAAGCAATTTCGACCGCGTGTATCGTTTTGATTTGCAACTTTTGAAAATGCACCAAATGCCATAAACTGGTATCAATCCTTGTTACTGTTGAGTGTTTGGTAGTAAATTTGGTATCAAACTAGAGCTAACAAGATCCTGCACACGACCGTATCAATCAAATTGCCATAACAAGGTCAGGTTTTGAAGTAGGACGAGTTACATGACTGCGGACTTTCTTTATTTGAGCAGTTTATTTTGTTGTGTTACTTAGACCTATAACGAAATATCCAAGATTGTGGAATCCTGTATTTGAATTGTAACATCAAAACGAACATTTTGACAACTCTTTTGTCAAAATCGAGCAGTTGATGTTTCTGACCCCATAGAGCCAAACATTTGATATTTGACCTTTTTGGTAGTAGTAATGGTACATAGATAGGTCAATCTATACATTTTCTGAATCCTAATGACTTATGAATTCATTGGTATATGGTTTTAACATACACAAGTTTGAAATATAACCCTGTTCAATGACCTTTTCCTGCCAAAGCTACCCGGCTCAATTGCATTTTTGTGTATCCATATAGGCTATCTCTGGTAGCTCATCCCAACTGGTACCACCTCCCCCCCCCCCATTTGATGAGGGCGTCCGAGGGACACTGTCAAGAATCACGGGATCGAGAAGGTGTACTTGGCAAATACAAGTGATATTCAACCAATCAGTTTCCGGCGATTTGAACGCCGTTTTATTCGACCACGGAGTGGACATCAGTATCGCGTTCAATACGATGCGAGCAACATGGTACGTGATTAGGTGTGCGCAGGGTGTGCGAAACTGTTTCAAAACCCATTCGGAAATCATCGGGAATTGGTTGAGCAACCAATCTCGTACGATCACATCAGGCTAAAAATTCCTCAGTATTTATACAGTAAGCTATAATTAGCGGGCAGGAAATGTCATGAATCCAATCACCATTTTGCGCGAATTAGCCAATATGAACATGGGTTATCGATATAAATGTTTTTCTGGCATATTGAGCTAACACCTTGTTTTTTCACAATATGATACTGGTGGAAAGAAATTCGTCAGTTATTGGGCGCCCCATTCCTTTTTTAAAGGAATTTTTATTTATTACAGAATGCCAAAATATGCAATACCTCTTCCACGTGTCAGTCTCTTACACAAGACATACCAGTGATACCACCCCAAGCTTGAATGTGCATTGAATATCCTTGGCAAAAGTACCTCTCTCATGAGAGCGCACCACCATTAAATGCGCCACACACCGTCGACGTCCTATACGATAAATATAAATTTAATACTCCGTTGGTGAGCGACGGGCGAGTGGTAGTGAGCGACAGGCGAGTGGTATTTCACTGAACGCAAGAAAAGGAGTTCTATCTGATTGGCTAGCAATCGATCGCTTAGGTCGCTCAGTAGTCAACTACAAACTCATGCATTCAATTCGATTGAAATCGATTATTCTATTATTGACGAAGATAAAGAGCGTGATAGTGTGTCAATAATGTACATTGTATTGCACCTGGCTTTACCAGCATTCCTTTATAAAATAATTTTCTCAAAGAGTTGAATATTATCAAAATTTTTACCCAGGATTTCAAATTTTTACCCGCAAATTGCAGTTAAACATATCCACAGCAAAATACCGGTCCTCACTAATTAGTACATTTAATTTCCAGTTAGTACATTTAAACGAAACCTGTGATTTACGTGACAACAAATAAAATTTTCTTACAATAGAAATATCATATGGGATACTGATATGGTAGGCCGCAACCGCCACAACGTGAAAATTGACCAATCATGTTAGAGTTTTTCATTACTCGGAGGTAAAACTGACCAATCAAGTACGACTTACTCATTACGTGAAGCGAATTTAGTCATTAAGAATTTGCCAGACGAGCTTCACGTAGTTGCAAGATATCCTCGGTCACGATAGTTATGATTCAAAAAGTAATTTATGAAAAGTACGAACCGACTTATTATTAAGATGGACATGCACTCACAAGAAACTCATACAGTATTGTACACAACTATATAGCTAGGCAGAGTGGTGGTAAACCATGCACACAATTCAGGCTGATTTGTACATCTTGCGCGGCGTGGCCTGCGGAATTCGACCTTCAGCAAACCAGTTCGGATTTACTTTATATACTAGTAGTAGGCCATACATACTGCAGTTACGGTACTGCCCGTTTTCCTATACACAATACTCAGTGCGCTCACCATTGACGCGTGACCTAGTGTATGTTAGAAGTATTATGCCATTGCCTATATGACGTCACTGTGTAAAAAATAACCAGTCAATATTTAAAGTATTCTCTGAAATTCTAGAAAATATAGTTTTGTAACATTTCCTAAATTTTTAGCTAATTTAGGTGTTTGGAAATATTGGTACTTTTGTGTTTTAGGAAGGATATGTAAACGACAGATAACACCACAAAATATGAACAAATTATTTCTAAACCGTGTTAAGTCTGCAAACCATTATGCTTCTCATTTTCAAGAACGCTGGTTAACAATAAGCAGACTATTGTGTCATTTCGTAAACAAAAGCCCAGACAGTATTGTTACCTTGCGTTCGCTTTATAATCATTCACCCAACTGAAACTATAATATCAGCTCATTGTTCATTGCACAGGTAAAACAGACACAAGTGCAGTGTGTATTTAACCAGAGAAGATCTGATGTAACATAGTTGAGCTGTTTTCATTGAGTGTTATCTTGGTTTAATAGCTTTTAATGGGGTTTAAGTCCTTCAAAGGTCGTGGTGAATTCTACTGTAGACATGACTGCATCATGATTATTTTAAAGTCAACAACATTCAACAATATGATCACCGTGATAGTATGACAGTATCAGTACCGTGGGTGTCAGTGATCCTGGCCTGACACAGTAGACAAACAAACAAACACGCCACACACATGGCACATGCATGCAAGGTAACATTGACTATACACTAATCAAACAATGGTATTGATCCTGTACAACTGTTTGTGGTTTATTTACATTCGATTCATTTAAAATCCACATAGTAAACATTAATTTTGGCAAGAGTTTTCTCTCTCTGGAACGATGATGCATCAACTGGCTCCGCGTAATGAAAAGATCTAACATGATTGGTCAATTTAGCTCCGCGAAGCGAAAAGTAAGCTACGCGTAGCAGCTCCACGTTGTGGCGGTTACGGCCAGCCATATACTGATCATGCGAAAATCGTAAAACATAGAATAGAAACAGTGTGGCCGGCTCTCAAAATCTCAAATTGTATGCATAGCCTGAGTCGCACGGCCTATCTCAAACAAAATAGCTCAAAATCACCATGCGTAGTTGTTGAAAAACGTGAGGATTTATCGTACTACCACGGCAATTTTTAACACGAAGATATAGGGATGTCGACGGTGTGCGCCATTGAGGGAGCACATCACCATAAGATTCCGCGGCCAAAAGTGTAACCCGCAAAATAGTCCTCATAAAACGTAGAAATTGAGCTTTTTGTTACATTTTTCAGCAAATATGTGTCTGAGATACGTTTGTTTGATGACATTCTAAAGCTGAAACGGTTTTGATGAAATTACGTGCAGAAAAAATGATTTTAAATGTGTTCTGACGGACTAATCGTGCCTATCATGTATCGATGTCAAATCCTAAGAATTGAGCTTTCAACAGCTTTGAAATCACGGGATGGGGTAAAAATGTCCAATTTGCAAAAAACTGACATTGGAAATCTATGTGCAAAAGAAAATATATTAAAGCTTAAGGATCGTCCCATAACCATGCCCAGTTTCATTGCTATATCTAGCTCTTTCTAGTACGATAGTACGACTTTTGCTAGTTGAAGCTGCCGACTTAACCGTATCCAGATCCAGATCCAGATCTATTGCAGGGAAATAATTAGAGGAGATTTCCGAAAGGCTTTTTTGCACGTATTTCAATGGGGAGCGTATGGTGGTGTGCCCCCTTGAAATACACAGGGAAAGACGCACTTTTGGATCGCGCTCGGCAGTTCAAAAACGTAACTCAGCTATCAAGTTTGGTACATAATCAAATTAAAGCTAATCATGTATAGAATATTATTCTTTTAACAGAATATATTGGTGACCATCTACTTTTTTGCTATTTTGCCGCAAAGAAAAAGTGTGCAAATTTAACCTTAAAAAAATCACTCAATTTTGGAAACCGGACATTGTCCAAATTCGCGCCAAAACTCCATCTCTGAAATAAAACATTGGGACTTTTTCTCATGTTTTGTCCTGTAGACACTTGTGGGAAGCAAATGAGCTGAAAATGGGCAAATTTTGACTATACGTTTTGAAAATAAAGCCGCAACAAGCTCAAAAAAAGCGGTGGATTATTTTAACCGAATTTCACTGGTACATAAATCGTGGAGTGATTTGGTGGTGTGCCCTCTCATAATTCGCTGTCGTATTGCACGTTATAATATGACCGTTGCTAGGTTAACTGGATCACGCTTTCTTTGTTACGAACCACTGATCGAAATGATCACAACACAAAGCCTATGGCATATCAAAATTCGGAACAGGTGTATGAGGAGCAGTAACCAATGGTTAACCGGTTACTAACGTGCACTACGAGAGCGAATAACCATGCGAAAGTTCATCGTGGTTATGATGCCTGTTGCACATTTAACTTCACAATGATGCTAAAGAGGTACTTTTTTATGCGCGTAGTGAGATCGGGGAATTATTTCATGCTTCGGAATGAATCGGTTTAATCGGAATGAATCGGTTTGAAAAGGTCTGTGGTGATGCTCTGTGAGCATGATCACTCAGAAAAGCAATAATTACCCTGTGTATCCTACTTTTTAGAGCGGAAAAACAGCCGTATTTTGGGCCAAAGTATGGATTTAGCCCGCACTCGCCCACTTATAGGCCTAAGTCTTACCGGTAGAAAACGGGATATATTCTTTTGGTTGGTACACCTTTCCATCTTCGCTTAGAAACCTTTCCGGACGGAATTGGTCCGGATTTGTCCATACGTCTGGATCATGATGTACAGCCCAGATATTGCAGAACAGAAGCGTTCCTTTTGGTATATTACGTCCCTGTAGAGTAGTGTGTTCAGTTGCTACGTGAGGAACTCCAAGTGGTGCTATGGAGCTGTATCGCTGCACCTCCATGATGGTAGCTTCTGTCAACGGAAGAGCATCGCCGACTCGTGGCAGACGATCTCGACCCACAACACAATCAATTTCGTTCTGAATACGAGACTGAATTTCGGGATATGCCATCATGTAGAGTAGGGACCATCTCAAAGAGGTGACCGTTGTCTCGGACCCAGCGCTAAATAACTGGCTCACGGTTTGGTATAAAGTCATGTCCGTAGCCAAAGCCTGCTCTTTGGTGTTATTATTTTTGAATGCTCAAGTTCGGCTAGATACACATCAATATAGTCGGTTAACTTACAATTGTCGTACTTTTCTTTGTGATCATCCACAATCTTACGTATAAAAGCTTTCATTTGTGTGCTTATTTGGCGTATTAGATGCCTAGATTGAAAATAAGCAAAAATTGGGATTATTAAATTTATTGCACCGGATCCCGCTAATTCAAATTGTTTATCTAATAGAGTGATGATACACTGAAAATCCTCATCGGAGTAGTGAAATCTTTTGCCGAAAACCACCGAACATAGGACATTTGACACGGCGTATGAGATATACTTGGCGGGGTCCGCTGGTTTTCCTACACTACGGCGGACTTCTTGAAGAAGGAACGATGTTTCTTCGATAATTTTATCTTGAAAGCTAGACTTTCCAATGCCATGTTCACGAAATTGGTGCAGAGTAAACCGACGTTGGAATTGCCATAATCTCCCAGAAGACATAAGAATACCTAAAATAAGAAACCAATATGCAAATTATTAGATTTGAACAATTCCTGTATTCCTACACCTACAATTTATTAATTATGCATGGTAGTCAGATAATTTGTATCTCAATAACCGGGCTCAATAATAATTGAAAATTGAAAACAAATATTGGCCAGTTACCATGGTTACCGTACTGACTCGAGTATAGTCCCACCCTTTTAGGTGATTTTTTTTCAAAATTTGAGACTATACTCGAATTTTGTATTAGTTATTTATTTTTTCGGTTATGGAGTGTCCTTGCTACGATCATTCATGATCGAATTAAAAAAATGTTTGTTTGTGATCATGTCATACTTTATCAATGATTTCAAAATGCATTGAATTTGTATCCATTTTGAAAAACGCAAACATCTTTTTTTTCAAGTCAACCATGAATGATCCTACCATTCAACTCTAGGCCGGGACTCTAGGTCCAAAACCGAAAAAATAAATAACTTACCATCGTATTGACCTTGACCTATAAGGCGTCGGCACGGATGCTGATGTACTCTGCCTTGCCATCTGATCCATGGTGATTCCATGCCATGCCACTCTGTCTTTGGCCAGCCTTCCTGCTGCTGCTATGGAGGTGATATTTCGAGCTGAGCGGTCGGTTTTGATAGTGTCCATCAATCTTTTGGGAGGTCTTTCACGTCCATGTACATTTCCTTCTAACATGTCTAGCACAATTTTGGGGTATATCAGTCATTTCGCATTCGATATGTGGCCAAAGAAACAGATCCTTTTTTGGGTGATTTTATCAATGACTATGCTTCAGTCCCAGTGTGTCCCGTATTATGGTGCTACGTATTCTGTCCAGGCGTAATACGCCCATGATCTTTCTCAAGCACATCATTTCAAAGACTAGGAGGAGATTTACGTCTTCTTTCTTGATGGTCCAGGTTTCGGCTCCATACATTAGGATTGATAGTACTATAGATAGGCTACTATTGATAGTATTGTATAGTTTAATCTTGGTGGCCTGTTGAATGTCCTTGGCATTCCATATGCCATGAAGTCTTTGGACTATTCTGTGTTTGATGTCTTCTCTGCTTGTACTCTTTTGAGATATGATGCCTCCCAGGTACACAAACTCGTCCACTTGCTTGAGCAGGTTGCCATTAATGTTCATGTTAACTTTTTGGCTGCTGATAACTTGTACTTCGGTTTTACCAATATTGATCTTCAGTCCGAGGTTCGAGCTGTTACGAAAGACGTTGTCCACTGCAGTGTGCAGGTTACAAGCAGAGTCAGCCAGCAAGCCACTGTCGTCGGCGAAGTGGAGGTTTGAGATCAGATGTCCCTGGATCAATATTCCTATGTCGCGTCGATGTCATGGGTTGCGTAAAGCATAACAAGTTCAAGAAGAAGAGTTGTGGTGATATCACACAGCCTTGCCGCACTCCCACTATGTGTGAAACCACTACCAGTCAGTTAGGTCGCCATTCACGCGCACAGCACTGTTTGAAATACTGCATAGTGCTTTGAAAAGCCTGATGATCTTACTTGGGAAGCCGAAGAATCCCATTACTTTCCACAGCCCACCCTGCCATATGGTGTCGAAGGCCTTTTCAAAGTCAATGTAGCAGCAATACAGGAATTTTTCTGTGAAAAGAATATCATTTAAAAAAAATCCCCACCGGGGGTAACACTCCTCATAAGATCTGGGTCAATATTCATATTGTGGGTCCTTTTTCATATCTCGAAATCCCAAGAAGGTATGACCCCCCCGTGGTGTCAAATGAAAGATAAAGAGTAAAGAATGATGGGTAAAGAATGGGTCTTTTTCATATCTTGAAATGCAGGGGCGTAGACTGCCCCCCCCCGACACTAGAAATCGGAAAGGGGAGAAAAAAATTGGGAAGGGAAAGAAGGGGGAAAGGAAGGGAAAAAGAGGGAAAAGAAGAAAAGAAATGAAGGAAAAAGAAAGGAAAAGGGAAGATAAAGAAAAAAAGAAGAAGAAAGGGAAAGAAAATGGAAGAAAAAAAGAAAAGAGAAGGGGAAAAGAAAGGCAAAGAGAAAAAAGAGGAAAGAGAGGGGAATTAACGCTGTTTTAATAAAAATTCAAACATTAATAATGACATGAATTTTGCCTGGAAGTATATGCACCAAATTGCACGAATTCAGTATAAAGATTCCAAAATCTTCCAGCTTCTGAGGGCGGCACACCCCCAGACACCCCCCCTGTGCTCGCAAGCGCGCACTTGGCGCTGACACGCCACCGGGAAACATAGTTTACCCAAACTTGCCCCCACCCCGGACAGTTAGGGCTCCCTACGCCCTTGTTAAAATGTAAGGTGTGACCCCCTCCCCCGAGTGGTGCCAAGAGAAAAAAGTTAAAGCCATATTATAACATTTTCAAACAAAATAGATTAGCATTTCTTTGCCATAAAATGTTAGCTTTAACTGTCAGATATATCCCCTTTTATTTTTGAGCCGAACAACTACGCCAAAGCAAAGAAAATTGGAATTTACTATATACCAGCGCACATGTCGCCAATACGTACCAGTCCTTCGGTCATGTTGTGGTACGACCCTTTGGTGTGTATATCACCGTCCCGCACGCCGTGTACGTACATGTACTGTGTGTTATGAACATCGCGTATGCGTTCGACTAATAATTCCATTGTAATAATAAAGCGCCGGTTCCGGCGTTTTATTCAAAATCTCAGATTTTGACAAAACTACAGCGCCTAGAGTCTTGATTTTTGCAGGGTATATTGGTTTAATAAAGTACAATTTAATCGTGTAAAAAAGGAATTTTAAAAAATTCAGTGAGGGCGTCTTCCTCAGCAAATGTTATAATATGGCTTTAAGAATATAATAGAAATAATTTTCCCACCCGGGGGCAGCTATGGTGCAGTAACCGCTCTAGTTTTCGACAGCCAAAGGGCTGGCTATATATGTAGGACTGCGGCTTTGTGGACATAAAAGATTATAGAGTACTGGTATTGGTGTGAATTATTTATTGTATTTTTATGGTGAAAATGTCTAAAAGTAGGGGAGACCGGGGATGGAAGTTACACGGGGAAGTTGTTACACCTCTCAGTATGCCAAGCTGGAATAAGAGAGGGCAGGCTAACTGACACTCATTTGTTGCCTACAGACGATGGTGGACTACATTATTCAATGTGGCAACAGCCAAAAGCGTAAACAAAACAGACAATATGACGGCAACACTGCCTGCACGATGGACGCAATTATTTTTTCCCGGAGCCAAGATCCGTTCTTAGCTCTATTGGCCGGGTGGCCCCATTACAGAAAAAAAAAAATGCACAAAATATATTTCCCAGTGCAATATATACATTTTCACATGAAAATAAATAATTTTAAATTCAAAGAAAAAAAAGAAGAAGAAAATTTTTTAATTATCGCCGGGGATGGGAATCGATCTCGGGACCCTATGCGTGGGCGGCGAGATCCATAACCACTACACTACGTAAACTCATTGATACAGGTAGGGGAAATTTTCAGTATATATCGTACGATAGTGCGTTATTCATAAAAAAAAAAAAAAAAACAGTACTTACAATGAGGTTCACTGGCGAACCTCAACGGATTTAGACTGATAAAATAGTGCTTAATAACATACGTACAGTTTTGGAATAATTTGAGACATTTTTGTGTTTACGTGTAAAACCAATGACAACGTCAAAATTGAGCCAATCTTGGCCGGCCCCCCCTGGTTGCCTACACATCACTGGGGTATACTGCCAATCGCGAGCTTTCTCCATTGTTCTATTAAAAAGTTAAGTCAAAAAAACTTTTTTTGTCTTTTCCTAGTAACTTTTTGACAAAACTGTAATATTGCAATAGCTCTAACAACTGGAGGTGCATAATGCTAGCTTGTTATGGTAAATATAGTATGCGTAGGCATGGCGTAGGTCACTAATATATCCCCGAGTCATGACCTGTAATTCTGCCTCAGGGTTGTGTTATAATGGCTTATGTGTGTAAACCCCTATTGGGATAGTTGTTACACTGTAACAACCTACCCCATGTAACAACCTACCCCAATTACATTTTACATGTGTTGAGCTAAATTTTGTTTCAATTTTCAGGTTTAAGTATTTCATATGTTTACTGTGTATTTTGCTTTAAAATTGTTCTACTGTTAATGATGCCAAGAACCTGGAAAAGGAAGAGAGAGAGGGGAAAAACACCTCTTACTGTAATGGAAGGCTGCTGCCCAACGTGTGTTGGAATATGGTGATTCTTTGCGAGTTGCAGCGGCTGACCGTAATATAAGAGCATCATATAGTTTGATATAAATGAACTTATTATAGAATAAAAATGATCTAAATGCTTCTAAAGGCCTATAAAAGGACCATAAAATTTTGTAACATTGTAACAACTTACCCCACTTGGTGTAACAACTTACCCGGTATACGGGGTAAGTTGTTACAAAAAATTACCTTCATTAGTTAATTAGTAGCTAATTAGTTGTTTGATGTTTTCATGTTTTGTATGGCCTAAATTTTAGTAAACATAATGTGCTAACCACAGACTCAAGATGGAGTGTTTGAGTTCTTTCATTGGAATTATATGGGGCAAAATGTAAATTTTGTAACGTCCATCCCCGGTCTCCCCTACTGCTTTGCGATTTATAAGAAAAAGAAAGTATGTTTTGCCGTTCAACGAATGAAAACGAGTGAGTATTGCCAAAGTTATGTTTGAATTAATTATGACTTTAAAAGTTATTGGCCAGGCATGTTAGTTTCCACAGCATATCAACATGATCAACGAAAGAAAATTATATCACTCAAAATGTTATTTATGATATAATTGATATCTTACACACCAGAGGTTTTTTGTCTTCAACGGGAAAAATCCGATGCAAAATAAAGTTTTTACATGTAGCCCTTAATTATGATGTGGGCATAATTAATACATGCATGTATAGGCCTATAATATTGAACAAGTATATCCCATTTGACATACACTTATAAATACTAGTAGGTAGGTAAATAAATATATTATTGTATTATTTTATTAATTTAACGACTTATTTATTAATCATAAATAAAATGACACAAAACGAAAGTGTCTTTCTATTTGATTATGTTGACCATTAAATCATTATTATGACATTCAACAAAATGATTGAAGAGAAAACATGCAGACTATAGAATGGTCAATGGAGTAGGTCAGATGCCATGTCCATAGTTTCGCAGTTCTTTTTGATTTTATACATTTATAATGTGCTTGCCACTAGTAAAATATACATTGGGAATCAACATACAACTAAACTGCAGCATGGGTAAATGGAGGAAAAGACAAAAAGACAGAACATTTGGAGTTAATGTTTGGTTTGCTGCATGTTTCTGTGTGCATGTTTTCATCATTGATGGTCTGGTGGACTGTCATGAAACACGGTGGATGTAAACGTGATCCTAAAACTGCCTTCAATAACCAAAAGTAATTACAAGACCTCTTCTACATTGAAGCTGCCTTTCCCTTTTAAAGGGAATTTTTATTAAACACGTATCCACACCACAAAAAGAGCTACAAAAACATGGTTTTCTATCAATGATCAATGGATAAATAACCCCGGGATAAATAACATGAATAATGCACGATTGAATGACAAAGTAAACTTGAGCACCTGACCTTGACTGCATGCAATTATTACTTCCAAAATGTCTGCTGCTGTATTTGACCGTCATTACATCCATTCATGTGTCTGCACCGCTATCCACTGACGTCACAAGTCATTCACCTTTACATTCTATTCATGATCAAATTCATCAGTTCATACCAAGAACGTAGTCAGCCTTAATCATTAATGTGGAGGGGAAAACACAAATTTCGTCCCCATTTGTCAACTTGTTTTGTCCCACTTTACTCTTTGCCGTCCCCATTTTATCCCAGAAAATGTTCGCCCCCCCTGTTTGTACTCTTATCTTTGCATGGGTCAAATTTAGCACATACCGATCAGAGTGTGTCAGGGGTGGTCATTCTGAGTTGAAATTGACCCCACAGAAATAGTTTTTTTAAATATAATCCCGGTATATAAATTCAGCAACCTTCCCTTAGAAAATGAAAATTGTTTAAGGTACTGGAGGATTGAATAGATAATAATTCTGATCCTTTAAAAATTGAGTATGAGCTTAATGCATGCATGGCTTTCTAATTGTAACACTTTGGGTTGGTACCTACAGTACCTTCCTTCCTTTCTTTCTTTCTTTACATACTTTTTAATTAAGGTATTTTTCTTCAAAAGCACTACTGTGTTGTTAATATTGAACGACATTTGACAAATGGGGTATCAAAATGCGCGTATGATAAATCATCCTTCTCTCTATGTTGAAATATTGTAAAAACAATTATTAGTTCTGAAGCTATAGGCGTATTTATAACAGATGCGTTACTCTTTGTGCAGACTTTAGGCGCGTGAAAGTCGATTCCGAGTTTACCGTTCCCCGCCCGCGTCACTTTTTGGAAACCAAAAACACCCGCGTCAAATTTTCAAAAATGCCAAAATAATTCATTATTTTCAAAGTATCAGTGTTTTCACCAGTTTTAGCAATTGGAAACATTATATTTTTGTTTGTAAAACATATAAATTCACAACTTGGAAGCAAAACCAGGCTCTTTTCTAGTCCGTACCTTTCGTGAAAATTTCTTCGTCGCATTTATTTCCATTTTGCTTTAAATCAACACACATTTTAGGTCAATAATAAAATCTGATGAAATAATGAAAAATGAAAAAGTCACCTCACCAACCGGGGAAAAAAAGTGACGATAAACTCGGAATTGACTTTCATGGGCCTTACATGTAGGATGTATAGCTTACGTTAACACTATATACTAGAAAAACGCGTGCACATAAACATCTCAACAGAAAAGTAACTAACACCCTTAAATAATGGCCATTATTCTAAAACGGGTTATTGTATTACACATCTGTAAAATGCGTTGGAAGCAGAATTTATTTCTGCGTATTTTGACACCTCATTTGATACGATAGCTTAGAAAACAAATTAAAACCCCGGGGGGCACTCACATTTCCCAGCTATACGGGTATATGTGCCGCGGCGACGACCCCCTTTTTCAGAGCCGCTGACCGTTCCTTAGACCCTCTGAATTCATTGTTTGCCCGCTCTGAAGCCCCAAAATTTTTCTAGCCGTTCCATAGAAGCTCATAGACCATCAGATCATCGAATTCCGCTCTCATCGGCATCTTGAGAGGCGTGTTTTCTGTCCTACTATTTCAAGCCCAAAAGCAGACCTACCCAAAAGCTACTTTTGCGAGCCCAAAAACTTCAAAGGGAATTTTCCATTAATTTCTTCCCCATTGAAACACATTGTAAGGAATAAGGTGAACTTTGGGCGGGATTTTGGGCTCCTTTTAGTAGTGGCAACACTGGTTGACTGTTTATTGATTTGAATGCTGTTTTGCTTTGTTGAGGTTTCCATCGTAATAGGCCAAACCAGACCTATTTTGCATTAATGGTTTTCCCGATTAATAATTTAATGCACAATTCAAAGTGAAATCGATTCCTTCAAAAATCTGTGGCAAAAACGCAACAAAATTGAACCCTGGTTTGGCCTGCGGGTTTAGTTTCCAAGATTTTTCAGATTTTGGCAGCCGATCAGTTCCCAAGACCCCCCTTTTTTATCGGCCGATCAGTTCCCTAGACCCTCCTTTTTGGCTGGCCGATCTGTTCCTTAGACCTCAAGTTCGAAACTGACGGTGGCACACCCCTACCAAAAAAAAAAATGTGAGTGCCCCCGGATTAAAACACCGGTCAATTTAATGTAGTGAGCTAAAGTGAGGTCCAGATTTAAAAGTTGCACTTACCATGCTTACAACAATACAAAAACACTGATATCATTACACAGATTTCCTTCCATTATCATGATTATACTGAATACAAATCAATAAAATTTACTGCAACGTTCACATTTTGGGTTACATTGATTTAAATGTACGCTCGTACGCTGTGACGTCAATATTTAGACAATTGCTACAAATGAGGTGTCACAATGTGCAGAAATAAATTCTGCTTCCAACGTATTTTACAGATTTCTAATACTAGCCTCCGTTTTTTAATAATGACCATTATTTAAGGGGGCTAGTTACTTTTTTAAAGATGTTTATGTACTTCAGGGTGTTTTATATACTTTAATAGCTAGTTAAATTTAAAATGGATATAAGGTTTTATGTTCTGATGGATGGATTGGTTAAAATTGCGTCAGTCATTCATTATACCAAAGACATCTCTGATTCCTTTAAATAGTTTTTTTTTATTATGAGAAAGTGATCCCTTAAAGCCATAATGTACAATCCTATAATATGATATCAGTTGATTTTTTCAAACCTGACTTTTTTTGGCATATTTGTAACGTTTACACATCATTACACATGCCCCAACTTACAAATGGAATCAGCCAAATTTGTTGGGTTTGTTGGTCAACAGAGCAATTTGGACATAAAGTCACAATTATGACTTTAAATCCTTCATAGAACTCCATGTTAAACGGCCAAAATGGCCAGTGGGTTTCTTTCACTTAACTTGTTATTTCAGCATTTTGGGTATAAAGCATAACAAAATATCAATTTGACAGAAATCGTACATAATAACTATAACGTGGTAAGGACGCACCATTTGACTGGGGGCTGGAAGTTTTAAAGTCTGCTGGAAGTTTTGAAAAAAAAATTCCTAGATTACTACATGAGCAAAAAACAAATCCCCACTTTGCACTAAAAATACCAATATAAACTTTCTCCATCATAACTTTAAAAATTAACTTTCCCCACTAAATGTTAATACAATAATAGTAATACAAGAATTTAAAAAACAATCCTGGCCAACACACCGGACCAATACTAAAAAGAGCACCTGCTGAAAAATAAAACCTTCAAGAAATGCACTTACCTAAGTAACCATCCGGGAACGAATACAACGGTGGTCGACCATTAAGATATGGATTCTTAAAGGCTTCACGAGCCACATCGGCACTGTTGATCATTACCACCAGCTTCCTCCCCATATAAAGACTATACACCTTTCCATATTTTGCCGAAAGTTGGGCAAATACACGATATGGCTGCATTCCTGTGCGGTAAATCTTCAAACCCAAGTTTGGAAGATATCCGATGAGGGCCATCCTTGAGGTCCAGGAGGTAGATTAGTCGATTCCCAAACCCACACAAGACAAGCTACGACAAGGAAGACTAAGGTGATGAGAAATAAGGTTTGGATGTCGAAAATAGTAGAAATCGGTTTTTTGATAAATGCGGCATCCATGATAGGATCTCCTAGTCGCCCACCTGTATGCAAGAGATGTGCCACTCCTGGTAAAGCACTATGCACAAATCGAATGAACCAAACACACCGAAACTTATACACTTAAACTAGGATTTGGGCGTATGTTACGTTTCCTGCTGCTCGGTCGGTCACCTGTCTGTCACACACTGCGCAACTTTGATTTTTTTAAGCCAGACAATTTGAGACAAACTGTTACCATGGTTAGGGCAATGAAGTGTGTTGACCATTATTATACGTTGATTTTGGTGTCCGCGAACAGCTGACCACGTCAACTCTCGACTTGTAGTGTATTTGAATGGGGTTTCAACTTCGTCAATACTGCTGTTTTCTTTGTTTTTGCCAAATTTTTCATGTCAAATATAACAAATGGTAATTTGAATGACTTATCCTTAACTTTTAAGCAATTTATAAACAATTTTATTTTTTACACAATGTGTGATTTGCATAACGAATAGATTCTTATTTAAATGTTTGTTTTCACTGATCACATTATCCCCTTTTAATTTCGAGCCAAACAAATGAGGTATAGGGGGCCTTAAACTTACGAAGAAAATTGCGATTCATTCCAACGCCTACAATGCGTGTACTACGCTTGCCGATCGTATTACATGTAACTGCACGGAGCATCGTGCTCGACGTGTGTATACAAGCTGACATTCACGGTATATGTTAGCAAGTACTCGATCGTTGAACTGTGAATAAAACCGGGTCGACCCGGTTTTAATACAAAAAGTTAAATTTTACTGTTATTAAAGCACTTCAGGCTTACTCTCTTACGTGGTATTTTAGTATACCACTGGGCATTATAATTATGCAAAAAGTAGACATCCGAGTAGAATTGAGGACATTTAGAACATTCTCGTTATCACTGAGAAAATGGTTCGTGTGTGTGGGAATAAAAACGTGGTCTTCGTTATTAACGCTGGAAGTACCGTCACATTTTGTGATGACAAGGATAAAGTGACAACTGTGCATGTTGATGAAGATGGTGGTGAAGTTGTAACCATCATTGAAAGTGCACCAACTCAAAACAATAAGAGAAGAGAAAGACACTTGTCGAAACGACAAGCTGTAAACCAGAGTACACGCCCAGGGAGTAGTACAAGCAGACCCAGCAAACACAAAACGTTTTCGACATCATTCGCAAAAGGTTATAAAAGGTTGTCAGAAAACGTTTAAATGTCGGGTTATATAAAGGGTATATTATGAGTATAAAACGTTTTCATAACCTTAAAAAACATTTTTTGATAATCTACTTCTCAGCAAACAAAAATGTTTTTCAGAAAACGTTTAAATGTCGGGTTATATAAAGGGTATAAAAACGTTTTAATAACATTCCAAAAACATTCCTGAAAACTTGATACAAAACATTCGAAACAGAATGTTATTTTGGGGTTGAAAAAATATTTTGCGAAAAATGTTTGCCCAAAATATTTTTAATAACGTTTTAAAAACGTTTTCATGACCTTTATATAACCCGACATTTAAATGTTATTAAAAGGTTTTGAAAAAAACATTTTAAGAACATTTCTGTGTTTGCTGGGTTCAAATATTTTAACATAATGTTATTTAAGTATTGACACAATATTTGGCAAAGATGTTTGCAAAAATAGTTTACAATAACATTTTCTGAAAACATTTAAAAATATTGTTGTAGTGTGTTTTCATACAAAACGTTTTAAAACGTTATCATGACCTTTATATAACCCGACATTTTAATGTTATTAAAACGTTTTTACCTAAACCAAAAGCCAAAATATAACTTATTTAAAACGTTTTTAAAACGTTTTTGTGTTTGCTGGGGAGTCTCAAAAACGAAAAGCAGTGATACCGATTATTCTAACATGTCAAAGGAGGAACTAGACGCTTGTATCGTTGACCTTTTGAATCAGATTGGTTAACAGGGTCAAATCCCTCGTAAGAGCAGCAGGAGTGTCCAAAAACTCAAGTTCCACGAATGATAGGCCTATTTGGAGAGCAATCCGTGTATATAAAGTCGAATTGTGTGCATGTAAAGTTATTATGAATTGTGACAGCAACGAAGGATTATGGATCAGAGACAACACCCAAAAGAATCATGCCAGGTTGATGGTATGGCAACAGAGGAAGAGGTGACAAGAATCATTGAAGACCTTGTACGGTATAGTCTGTGTTACAGACCGTGTACCTATATTATCCATAGGGAGAGAAACTACTGGGAACCACACACTCTCGGAAACCATAATTACCTGTGTACCATGGAGGAGAAATTCAATATGGAAATGGATTGGGTAACCTTCTCGGTGGACTTTTCAGGTCATCCATTCCTCTACTCAAGAAAGGAGCAGCTACTTTGGGAAAGACTGCACTACAAACTGGAGTTGAAATTGTAGAAGATGCCATGAGAGGAAAGAACGTCAAATCTTCCATCAAGAGGCGAGTCAAACAAGCTGGAAAGAACCTGGGATCAAGAGCTGTTCAAGAGGTTAAATCCAAAATGAGTCAAAGTGGGAATGGCAGAACTGCTCTGCGGAAAAGGAAATTGGGAGATAAACCTAAAAGAAAGAAACTCTCTGAAGAGACCATCATTCGACGAAGAGTCGGCAAAGCAAGCAGACTTACAGCACCCGATATTTTTGGTTATTAATTAAGGGGTGGGTTTGGAATGGCAGGCTGGTCAGGGGTGAAAAACAAATTGTCGCCTTTTTGACAAGAAGACATGTGTATTCATAATGTACAGTAAAAACAACAACATAGTAATACCTCAAAGTATCTTTTTTGGGCCAAATCTATAAATCCCGGTCATGAGGCACCCCCCCTCTGTTGTTAAAAATGACATGCGTTGTTTATCATCGCTCGGCAACTGTCGCTAGAGAAATTGATTGACAGACACGCAAATGATTGACAGCATATATTATCATAATCATGATAATGGGGTCAAACACACCCCAGACACACCCCTGCTTTTGGACCAATCAGAATTGGCGATTCCCGAATGTTTGTACCGGGATCGAAGTTTACACGTCACACATCATGGCTGCGGTAAATGCAGGCCGAAGAAATGCCAGGCGGCAAAATATCCAGGTCAAAAGGCAGATTTTTATAGAGGCCATGCGAGAAATAGGGTAAGTTTATGGGGGAAGAGATACACACGTATCCTCCTTTCTATTTTTCCAACATTGAAACCCCTATACAAATGTTTAAGCTTAAGCTTAACAATGACAATGTGTATTCCACATACGCATACGATACGGGACCTGAGTTTGAGATAGTGCGTGATGATAGAATGGGGGTGGGGGGTGAGGGGGGGCAACAAAGCAGTCTTCCTACTACAGATAAGTCAATTATATTTGATATATTTTAAAGAAGTATTTTGTTCTCCTAGCATCCTCTTTGTATGAAATTAATTTTTCCGTGCATATCCACAAACAAATTTCAAAATGATTCTGATTTTGCTTTTGATAGTTATGCATGATTATGTGTATTACACTGCTCCATCATGTCCATAGACAATTTGTTGTAATTTCGTTCTGGTGTATCAGAACGTAATTCAAATTTGACGATATTTTTGGTAATGAAATTAATTTGTAAGTAATTTTGTGTACATAAACATTATGTAGCCTGAGCTTAATTCCATGGTATAAAAATCTTTTTGTTTTTTTTGGTTGAGAAAAGTGGGCCAGGTGTGGATCACGAAATGCCATTTTAAGTAAGATATAAGCAATGCAATATTCTACAATCTGGTAGCATATCTGAGCTTCTGAGGACTCCATGTATGATTGTCATTCTAAATTCATAATGGATCATTTTCTTCATGTTTATACATGTGTGTTCATTAAATACAGCCCGTTGCAATAGTCATCAAAAGTGTATTTCTTTATTGTTCAGATACAACCAAATGCAAATAAATGCATGGCTTCAGGATCTAGTGAGCCAAACAGAAAGGCACCGCATGATGGGGCGGTCCCATCGTCAAATAAGATGGGCCCAATATTGTAACTGGGCCCACAAACTAAAGGCAGGTTATATGAAGTAATTAATCAATGACTTCCAACCACAGAGGCACATTGCACAACATATACCACTGTAACGTCATGCACTGAAAGTGTGGGATGTAGGGTGTCCACTAACATGTATTACTTACATGACCCCAAGCAATTCTGCGTCATACACAAATATGTGTATGAAATCAGCACTATAAATATTAATATCGCTAGAAGCTTCAGAACCCCATCTCCCATAAAGTGAAGTATTAATTCACTCCGACATTGAATTCAGCATACTCTGCACCTCAGGACCAACTCTTTCTTTTTTAGGTACTTTCTTTCATCATCTTTGCTTCAATCTTGCTTCATCCTTCAATTGCTGTTTTTAATTGGTGTAGCACATTTTCACATCACTGTCACATGTGTTGAAAAATAAATCACTACAATCTTTTCAATAATTGAATCTGTTTTTGTTGGCAACTTCCTTTGTCTGAAGCCTCTTAAAGTCTTAGGGGCAGTGATTTCAGTGATTTCGTCAATCAGTGAAGCTAACAAATCACCAACAATTATCACAGTTTGTATATGTTTGTCAAGATATTGTGTGCTAACATATAATCTCTATTCAAATACAAACATAATGTTAACATGACACATTTGACTGAAGAATGTTTTGGGAGTTTGTCAGTAGCCACAATCAATGTGTGACCATCCAGCACAACTGAGCCCTGAAGTCGCCAATCATCATTTTGGGATATTCAACCAAAATATTCTGCTTGAAATTAGCTTTAAAATGATGTATATCATGTCTGTAGTACTTGACATTTAAGTAGTGAAAAATCAATAAAACAGTCAATCAATCCTTTGTTTCCTATTGTTTATTGTTTATTGTTAACATCAATGGAGCATATCTCAATAGTGGCACTGGCGACATCCGGGCTCAGTTGTGGTGGATAGTCACATATAACTTCATATTTATTAACACTGGCATTATTTCCTTCTTGCCAATTATTCAGTTACATCAAAAAGTACCTTAATGCTTAACGACATATGTTTTCTCTTTTATCTCTAGGATGCACACGTGGGAGACGTGAACGATTACTTTGGATTTCCAGCTATTATTTTGGATTTAATTAGGGCTATGTTTCATTTGAACATTGTGGGGGAGATTCGTGAAGGTGCCCTCCCCATTTTGTTTCCTTTATTCTGCCAGGTCGTTGTTGGGCCCATTATACCATGATTTTAACATATTTAATTTGTGACCTGGCAGTTGTTTCTTCCATTTCAATGAATTTATCTTCATACACTTATGTCATAATTTCTGTATGATTTAATTTTATATACATGTCTGGTGTATGCGTCCATATCAAAACTGCTACATCAAGGCTGGTACATGTGTCTCATTTCACATAATAGTTAGAATAAATACCAGACTCATCTCGAATGGAGGTCATTTCAAATCATCCCAAATCACATGGTTTAAGAATACAGAGAACATTCCTAAACCATGTAACTTGGGGATGATTTGAAGTGACCTCCATTTCGAGATGGGTCTGGTATTTATTCTAGCTATTATGTGAAATGAGACACATGTACCTTTGATAAGTGCATCATTTTGATATGGACGTTACATATATATGATTATCAAGTAAGTCAAAAGTGGAAAGAGATATGACAGCCAAAAACATTTACTGGACCACAGTTTATTGTAAAATGTATTTGGTTTTATTTACACACATATTACAGTGAACACATTTTTTCAATACACAACATAATATTTCAGTAATTGGTATCATAATAATAATAAAGTACTTTTTTAAACATGTAGTCCGGCTGCAAGCCATTGCTTCATGTGCAGATGGTTTTAAGTTTTTAGTTTTCAATTCAGCATAGGCTTTAACAAAATGTGACCATCTTTTAATTTTCACCCTTGTAAAACTTTCACCTTGGATATCTGAAATTGGTTTACAATTGACATCCCCTGAAAATATGTTTTTGCAACACCCATAGAATTCTAACAACAAAGACTACAATTTTAATTAGCAAAAACAGCCTGTACACCTTTTTTTTTAATTGACCACTTTGTTGTCGTTGCCTATAATTAGGCTGTAGTTAGCGAAGCGGAAAACTGAAAGCGAGGCTACAGATTTCAAATGAGACTGGGTACATGTGTAGTACAAGTACAATAAAAGTATATTGTGTTTAGCATGTCCCCAATTTTAATGTGTATAATTAATTAGGGTTAATTTCTTGAAAATAATTAAATGAACTCTAATAGCCTTTAATTACTTATGCAGATTAAAATGAGCAAAACGCTACACATACAATTTTCCTTGTACTACACATACCAAGTGTCACCTAGATAGTCCTTATAGTTACTTATGTAATTTGTATGTAACTTACATGTACATCTTTAGCCTTTAGTATGTAACTTACATGTACATTTTCTGCTTCACTTAACTCCGTCCTAATTGGAGTCAGCACATGCCAGTTAGCATAGCCAAATGCCGCCAATGGCAGCAAAGTGGTCAATTACGAAAAGGGTGATTGCTTTGCCATCGGACTATTGGGCTATTCCACTTGAAATTCATGTTACCCATATAGAACATTTTTGAAATATCATAGGGGCAGAATGTTTTCAAATTTAACTTGTCAGGCTTAATCATTTGCAAACTCATACTTCCCTGTATTCTGGCTATATCTTCCACAACTGGAGTGGGTATTACAAATTTATGGAATTTACCCAATTGTTGATTATATTCAAAACTCATACTCCCTCTGTGGAAAACTTTAGCTAAATCTTTAGGGGTAGTGTGGATTTTAAATGGAATAACCGAATGGTTGTCAATATGTCATCAAAATGTGTTGATGGAGATAAACTGTTTTCAATGCCTTTCATTCATCTAATAATTCGCAGCACTCAGATCAAAACTTCAGTATCATAATGAACATATTGAAATGGCAACTGAATGCAAATATATGATGTGATCAAAGAAAATCAGTCAGAACTCTGAAATTTGACATTTTAACTTTCTTATAGGTAACAAGCATTTATAAAGCTGCATTTTGCATAAAATTCCAATCAAATTCAATGACCAGTTCCAAAGATATGAGTATTAAAGAATTTCCAAAACAAGAGACTGATTGTGCTTGATCGCATCACATATTACCACACATCGTCACAGGAAGTTCCAAGTCTATCATGTACTGTCATGCAGTCATTATCCATTTCATGAAAAGTATCCAAAGTATTGAATTGTAAGTTATCGCATACCAAAGTGAATAGAAATTGACCAAATGACACAAAAATGATAGACAATATGCATTCATGAAGTTTGATAAGAAATGGTTTGTACTTTTAAGCGAACCCTATTGCATTTACTCATAAACAATAACAGGAGTTATGTACTGTTTCAATGACTTCTTGTAATACAGCATGTATCGCCTAAAATGTTCAAATTTCTAAATAATTGTTTTCATCTGTTTAAAATGTGATACACAAAATGAGTTTTTATTATGAAACTATCATGTCACTAATCTATAAGCAATCCTTAATTGAAGTTCTTCTTTCAAAGTAACAACTGATTAAATGAAACATGTTCAACTGTATCAAATTTCAACTGTATGACTATGTATATAAATTGCCCAATAGGCCTAGGCAATGTAACAATTATTGATCATCCCATAGCAAACATACATGATATGGCCCAATTTGGATTCTTTACATTAAATGAGCGTAACTTTCGATGGACTATGCTAAAATGATAATGATAAATAACATGACGGTAATTGCCATAAAGGGACAGGCATGCAGGCAGTGGTAGCATTAAGGCCCGAAAGTTGGGGGGGGGGGGGGTTTTTCACTCCCGCGCTTGCAGAAAATCCAAATACATATATGGGGTGAAAATTAAATCTCGGGGGTGATAAATATTTTGCAGTGTAGTCAGGGGTAGGAAGGAGTAAGGTCCAAAAGTAGAGGATCAGAGTTCACCCCCGAGCTTGCACATTCCCAATATATGGAGGGTGAAAATTAATATTTGTTCAATTTAGGGGCTCATTCACCCCCGATCGGGGGTTAATGCTACCCCTGCATGCAGGGTCACTGTAAATGGGAATCTGTATACATGGTTAATTGCATAGTAATTCATCAAAAGTAATGCTGCTAAGCACATACAAGTATACATTTTCACAAAGAAAATACTCTAGTGCTGGCAATATACATAGTATCTCCACACGGAAAACAAATTGGCATAGAAAATCTAAAGTAGGAGTTTTTTAAACAACTGCTCATTTCGGAAACTCGTTTTTTGAGAAAAGTCCCAGATTTAATTTTCCATGCAAATTTTTCCTTGTAGGGTAGATATTCTGTATTTTGCACACACTATTACCTTATGAAATTTGTAGGGAGGCCCAAACACTGGCCAGCTTCAAAAAGCTTATAAAAACCCATCTTTTTCCAATTTGATCCATTTCTTGTCATTGCTATTTCTTTCTTTGTTTTCTCTTATTGTAATGCGCCTAGAGCTAAAATTGTATATGCGCTATATAAATCGATGTATGTATGTATGTATGTATGACATTTATCTTCAGGCCTACTCATTGATGGTTTCCTACTGATATTTATTATTGGATTTTACATTTACAAGCTGTAATTGCAAAGTTAAAGCCTGAAATTATTTCCTTTCAAAATTTTGTCCAGGTATGCTAAAAAGTAATGACTGCACAAAAGTAATGCAGTGCAGTCCATTCAATCAAATGTTGTCATCAACCTATTTGATCGTAGTGCAGGGTTATGTGTGTGAGACGAACTGTCACGGTAGATTGCAATCATGCTTTTGTTGAATGCATTTGAGTAGTCCGCCATATTTACGGGATGATACGTCACATGCAAGGCCTCTATTGCTTTTCAAATGTCAATACATGAGTTGTTACCCTTGATTTGGTTGAAAAAAGAGGTGAAAGGACTGCAACTTAATAAACCCAGCAAAATTCTAAAGTCTCCACTGTTCCATCCCCATTTAATCAGAGTCTGATGAGTTTATGGCAAAATAATTTATATAATAGTTTTCTATACACTTTCATTCGAAAGTTAATACCAAATTTGATATCAAAAGTTTAATCATCGGGACCATAGGAGCGGTTCTTTGGAAATTCGTGCAATTTGAAAAATTTCAAATTACGAATTGACCACGCAAAAGCCAATGCATTGTATAGCCTTATCATGTGGCCTGAAGCAACCCGTACAGGGATCATTGTACACATGCCTGTGCACAATTGAAAGAGCGTGGTATTTGATTTGGATTTTGACATGCATGGGTACACCTTTAACCTGCCGGCCTATTTAGGCGACGTAATTGTTGGCACTCACGCTAGCTCCGCTACGTGATACAGTTACCTATGTTTTTCAAATTGCACAAATTTCCAAACAGCGGTTCCTATGCTCCCGATGATTTAACTTTTTATATCAAATTTGGTGTCAACCTTCGAAGGAAAGTGTATATGAAATTATGATATGAATTATTTTGCCATAAACTCATCAGACTTTGATTAAATGGGGATGGAACTAGTGGAGACTTTTTATTTTGACTGTGTTTAGTTTCTAATCACATAATTAACACAACTCCTACATGTAGAGTACAACAAAACTACTCATGGTATATTGTAATACTGCTCTGGGTATCAGTGTGAATAAAATTATGTTTATGTTTTTTATACATGTACATTACAGTGTGTTTTCTTTAGAGTACCATATTACCGGTAATACATTTTCAAATATCTTCATAATAATTATTTTTATTGTCGCATTACATTATGTGATGGTGCTTGCTAAACACCTCTACCCTGCAGTCATACACTGTAATGAAATGGGGTGATAGTAAGTCATAAAGTAATAGAGGATAGTTTGGTACATGGATTTTCAATCTACTTCAGCAAGGTTGTGTCCTGTATCGAACAACCTGCATAAAAGAAACAGTCATGAACAATATTAAGGGGCACTACACCCATGTGGTAAATTTGTGACTATTTTTTGCATTTTTCTCAAAAATAAAAGGAATCCAATTACTACACTGAAATTTCATTGACTCAAGACAAGCGGTTCAGTATATATGGTAGGAAATGAGGTACATCCTAGCGGTACCTTATTTCTGATCATAAATAACAAACCGCTTGTCTGAAATTCCAGTGTAGTAATTGGATTCCTTGCCCCTATATATACATAACTTTTGTTACCACTGTGTTATTACTTTTTGAGAAAAATGCAAATTTATCGAGGGGTGTAGTACTGTGACACATTTCAGTGGTCCCAACACAGAATGCCGTATATGAAGGACAAAATATGTTTCTGAGAAAAACGTTTTTGAAGGATGTTACTATAAATATTGGAGTCGACTCCACTGTTACCTCTCAGTCAATTCCATTTGAAATAGACGTTAAAGATTCCAACTATTAAACTGTATCTTCAAGAAAAACTTTAGATATCACTAGCTCTACAGTTATGTCACATCACATGTGAAATGGAAATATTTTGAACAATCACTCTACGCCACTATATGTTGCGACAGATGATTTGTTGTGCATCTGTGGAAACCCTGAACAAATATAATGATTATTATAGTACTACACCCCTCGATAATTTATGTCTATTTTTGCATTTTCTAAAAAACTAATATACAGTGGTAACAAAAGTTATGTATATTATAGGGGCAAGAAATCAATTACTACACTGGAATTTCAGTGACCCAAAACAAGCGGTTCGTTATTTATGATAGGAAAAGAGGTACCGCTAGAATGTACCTTATTTCCTATCATATATACTGAACTGCTTGTCTCGAGTCACTGAAATTTCAGTGTAGTAATTGCATTTCTTGCCCCTATAATATACATAAGTTTTGTTACCACTGTGTTATTATTTTGTGAGAAAAATGCAAAAATAGTCACGAATTTACCACAGGGGTGTAGTACCCCCTTAAAATAACAAATAATGAAAATAGCAATTACTAATAATCATAAATTACATATACCATGTCCACATCACTTTGATTATTACTCGCCATTTTATGGAAGACTTTAATTTGTCAACCGTCAGATGTACTCAGCTACTGATGTTGTACTGGCTACCTGATGACTCCTCGTGATAGTACAACTTCAACTTATGCATCAAAAGGAAGATGCTTTTACACTTCCAGATATATATAGACCATTCCTATAATTGTACTTTCCTGCTGTTGATGGAGTGCACATCAATATCACATATTACAAAATAAGAAAAGCAAGGTGAAGGATATTACATCAATATTTCTGTATTTTATAAACGCATGATACCCTTATTGACCATGCTTTGTTTCTATATAATTATGTGATTTTGATGTTCATCCAATCAATGGCAGGAAAGTGCTAGTTATAAGAATGGTGTATAATGAGTTATGGCCATTTTAATAGCAAGTACAACATCAGTAGGTTTGGATATCTGATCCAAGTAATCCAAGTTATGTAGACAAAGGTTCTTTTGACTTTACCATTATATAAAATTATATATTTACATAGTAATGGGAAACATTCATTTTGAGGCAATGTGGTTGCTGATGTGAGTATCCAAGTATGGCATGGTAGAAGAAAAAAGTAATTGCCCTCAAGGCACACACAATATATACAGATCATTTGCAAGTATGGATTTCAACTGAAATAGTCCATTACAAAAAAATCACACAACATACTAGTGTATGTAGTATAAAAACCTAACAGAAAGCCAACATAAGCAGTATTTTGTGATGGTTGCATGCATTTACTTCTTCCCTTAACCTTCTATATATAATTATTAATACACATCTTGTATGTTTACATAATAATAACTTGAAACTGATATAAACGAAGGTAAAGCTACTCCCTATTCCAGAGAAATACAAAGCTAATTTTTTACGATTAAACAAATATTATTGAGTTCTGCCAATTTGGTACTAACTGGAGATAACAGAAACAGTGCACTATTTTGCTAATTTCCTGCAAAAAGAGCCAAAACATTACATTTTAAATTATACTTTGTACAAGTCTTTAGACTTGATTGTCACAGGATGTGAAAACACCCCAAAAATGCATGTTTTTGGCCCTTCATTCATAAATTTGGCCAAATAGTGAATTTTAACTTTTATTGCCAGTTAGGACTAACTAAAGCATTACTGAGGATAATATTTTGTAATTCAAAAAACTTAGTGCTGTAATGTTCTGGAATAGGGAGTAGTCACTCTCATCTTCCTACTTGGAAAACTAGAATGCAAGGGCCAGTAAGTCAGAGAGATGGAGGACGAGGCTGTTGATGAGTTGGTAGCTTCTCGTTGAGGTGCCCTCAATTGATGGCACATGGAAGAACCGGGGTTTAAAGAATATTAATGAATTGCATAGAACTAAATTAAGTGTTTGTTTAATGCAAATAATGATAATAACATATCAATATAATTTTATTTTGTTGTTATTTACATTTAAAAGCAATGCAAGTAAGTCTAAGTTTTGGTGTTTTGTTAAAGGACCTAGCCAGGCAATGGAGGCATTTGGACTTACAATGAATCTGACTTATAGTAGATACATGATAGAGTATTTCTCCAACCTTTAATAACAGAATTCGTTAAAGAGGAATGTGTCGGCCACATCATGTCCCAAATATAACATGGGGGGATATTAAACAATTGTATAGTGTTGTACAACAATATTGTACTTCACATGATATGTATATATATAATAGGATATTTTGTACCAGAGTAGATGCGCTGCAAAGATTTTATGGCAAAGGGAACCCTGAAGCAGCGTCAGCTGCTTTTGTGACTCATCTATACCTATGCTGGGGACCACAGTCACTGCCCTGTCTGGAGACACCAAGTTGTTATTAGGGGCATAACCAGAGGAGGGGGTGCACTGAATAATCAGAAGGCCTAATTTTGGTGCTGTGAGTTGCAATGGCTCACTTCCAGCAGAATCCTAAACAAAATATTTCCTGGTTATGCCCCTGTTTGCATTGACGTACAGATGGTCACATTTGCAATCGAAGGTTAATTTCATAGTCTAATTTTGATGGACATAATTGTGTACATCCATATCAAAATTATGCACTTGTCAGCTGCTGCATGAATCTTATTTCTTTATAATAATTAGAATAAATTATTAGACTCATCTAAAGTGCAGATAAATTCAAATCATCCCCAAGTCCCATGCTTTTAGGATTTTCTCTGTATTCTAAACCATGTGATTTCAGGGATGATTTGAAGTCAACACCACTTTAGATGAGTCTGGTATTTATTCCTAGCTATTATGTTAAAAGAGACACATGTGGCAGCCTACAAATGCATCCTTTTGGTATGGATGTACATAATTAGTTGGTGTGATACAGAATAGGCCCAAATTAAGTTGAAATGGAAAATGGCTCCAAAAGAGCAATACAGCTCTGCAACACTTTCATTCATTCATACATAAAACCATTCCTTCATTCACTTGTTCAGTCAATACCTAAAGAAAAAAATCTTCATTCATTGAAGAAGTAGTAAATGAATGACATAGCAAGTGAATGAATGAGTGAGTAAATTAATAAATGAATGAATGAATGAAAGTAAGAAACAATTATGAACTAAAAGCAAGTAAGAATTTGCAAATAAAATGTTATAACATTTGAAAATAACCTTTGATTGCTTCTGTTGCAAGGTTGGAGAATGATCAGAAGACACTCTTGGACTGAATTTGTGTAGGGGATGGGGTGATTTTCACCTTAGGATTGATTGAAATAAAATCTGAAAACTATATTTCTCTATCATGTAGCTGCTCAAATCACCTGCAGATTAAGTAGCTGTAATGAATTATGCAGAATGAACATAAATATATTTCTCTTGTTAGATGTGAAGTAATGTCAAATGTTACAGATGTAAACTGTCTGCATTGAATTATCATTAGGAATGGAAGATGTTATTTCCATAAGTCATAAATTCTTCACCAGGAGGTGAACATATCGGCATGGAAGATCGGCAGCATTCACCCTAGGCTACTTAATCTGTCAATGACCTTATTTGCTGCATGTATACAATGCACAAGTTTTCCAAGTACACCTATATAAAGTATTCACCCAGTTTTATAAGCTGCCAATGTTCACAAGTTGTTCATGCACTACAACAAAAATCCTATACCTTTTGTTACAGGATACGTTTTCTTGAATATGACACCTGAAATCTGCATGCAGAAAGTTTGTTATTATCCAAATCAAAAGTGACACTTGATAAGATTCCCAATAGCATATCACAGCAAAGCTATTCTGGGTAAAATGATTACATGCATGAATGTAGACCCACTTTCTGTTGTATAATTAAGAGGCTAATAACTGTGCATGGGTTATTCAAGGGCATTGTAACAAATTTAACATTTTGCCTTTGGAACCGAGGAATATCCCGAGGGCACATCCCCTAAGGGTATTCCGAGTTCCAAAACAAAATGTTTAGATTTGTCACAATCCCTCGTAACAACTAATGCGCAGTTATTAACCCATAATTGATAATCTGCTGAAGCATCCTTTTGGATTTGGACAATAACAGGCTTTGGGGAGAGATCTCCTTTGCATCCTGCTCAATTTCATAAATGGTGTGTAAAATTATGTAGACATCTTCTGTATCTAAATTAACTTGTCTTAATTGTTGTTTCCTTGAAGGACTTACGAACAATGGCAACTGAGGAAGAGTTGTTACTTAGTATCCTAGGTGTAGAAAAGAATAAGCGGGTGACTTTGCTTTAAAAATTGACATGATCATGGTGCTATAAATTACAGATTTCTTAACAAGCAAACCATCATGATTTTCAATGTGCTGACAGGAAAATTGGCAGACACATTATGGGACATTTCAATGCAAGTGAAAGACAATATCAGCAGAAACCCACAAAGCCGAGAAACTACCCATTTTTGGGGAGAAATGGTGTGGCTAGGCGAGAAAGGACCAGGAAAGGCAAGAAAGTGTATTTAAAAATGTGAGGAATGGAGATGTTAAGATAACTAAATTAAGTCTTGCTCAGATCATGGGCAAGGTTGGCAAGGAAAGGTTAGAAAGAGGCAGGTAAGGCGAGGTACAACCAGACCTGCCACAGACATTTTGTCTAGAATACGACGCAATTAACACCCATTGTTATCATGTTGACTCAATTGGTCATAACCAATTTATTACACTCAACCAGAAAGCCCAGGAAGATTATGACCAATTGAGTCAACATGATAACAATGGTGTTAATTGGGTGCTACTTCAATTCCGGATAAAATGTCTGTGGCAGGTCTGGATGTGCTGGATGTACCTCCCCTTTCCTTGCCATTTCCTGCCTTTTCTCGCCAAACTTGACCAGGATCTAAGCAAGACTTAGTTATCTTAAACTTGTCATTCCTCACCTTTTTTAACAGACTACCTCGCCTTTCCTCACCCTTTCTCGCCTAGACTCGCCACTTCTTGCCAAAATGGGTACTTTCTCGCCTTTGTGGGTTTCTATTGATAAGAGCAGCAGAAATTTAAGCATTACAGGACTTACCATGACCTTTCATTGGGGCCCGCATGATGCGGCATGTTGGCATCTTATGTGGTCGCTTAGATGTAGAGCTAACATGATAGCCACCAGACAAGTAGTGGCTATGGTCCGAATGGCGGAAAGCGTGAGCGGTTCGCTCTAAACGCTTCAAGACACGCTTTCTCTTATTTGTCAGTAATGCTTGGGCTTGAGCTGCTCTTATCCTGAGTTTGTCTTTACTTGCTAAAGTAAGCTGGGAAGAAGTAATGCACTCATTTCCTACTACCTCTGCCATCACGCGTTTACCTGCATCTAGCCAACCAACATTAAAAGAAATAGTTGACAAGCACATTGCTGTCCGAATCTGTGTTGCAGAGCTGTATTGCTCTTTTGGAGCCATTTTCCAGAGCAAGCTGTTGTAGGACTCATTGGCGTTCTGTGTCAGACACTGACTGCAATGCGATAGTAAGTCAACATCAGATAGGTCCTGTTGATAAATACACAGTTTCACATTCCATTATTAAGTAATGTCCATAATGTGTGATCACTTTGCGATTCATGTTTAATATCAATACTGTCAACATTATTAACATTCACTTGTTGCGATGAAGGTAATTTGTGGTGATATGAGTGGTATAAACTGCACTGAAGGTTATGATGAATACATCTCATGTCAAATATTTTTGATATACAATCCTTTCTTGGTATATACTGCAAAAGATTATTAGTGCTGTTAATAGTCACACATCCATTGAGGAACAGAATATTGAAACTTTCACTCCATTTAAAGCTTATTTATAAACTTTGCTTCAGTGCTGTGCTGAAATGAATGGGAGATATGTTGTAATGATCTTACAGAAGATGCCTAGATTTTATATAGTTTTGTGTAAATTAAAAGGAAATTTGATTTAGTTGCTTGGTGCTGTGGTGAAGCTACAAAGTTGCACTATCACATATATATCCTTACATCATATATGGGCTTCATTACTGCTACCATGGCTGGTGTAAATGGATCATCAACTGGTTCAGAGTTGTTAGTACCACTAAGCTCATCTTTCTTAAAATTGCACCAGGTGTCATTTCTTGTCGGGCAGTAACTGTGGTCCCCAGCATAGTGATACAGGCCAGCCATGGTTTCTGCTGACGCTGCTTCAGGATTCCCTTTGTTGGTCCTCAAAGCCTTGCCATAAAATGCTTGCAGCGCATCTACTCTTTTACGGTGGAGACGACCCTTCCCGTCCAATGTCTTCCCGTCGGCAAGTTTCACTCCTTTCACCACACAAAAGGAAAGGAATCAATGAAATCAGCTTGCTTTATGTAATAAATTGAGGTTTTATCTTATTTACATCTGTTTTATGATGTGTCCTGTCAAAATTTAATGACGTTTTAAAAACCACATATGATAAGCTTTTACACTTGTATAAAACTGTATGATACTCCATAGGTAGTTATTGCTACATGATCCTATGGCTGTGGAGCAGGCGTCTACAGGATTTCTCTATGCACAGCAATCATTGTGAAGTACGACTCTGGTCTCCAGCTATATACTGTCCTCTGATGGATGACCAGTGAAAAGGTTAAATACAAACTTTAATTATTAATACCTTTTTCTTCTCTACAAGCTTTCTGAGTCTGCATCCCATCCTCTTCTGTATGTGGCCGACACATTCCTCTTTAACGGTTGTAACATCTGGCCCATATGGCTGCTCCTGTGTAATTCTTGAAAATGAAGACGAATCACCATCCCCTACATAAGTTGTGTATCTCAGTCCAAGAGTGTCTTCTGATCTGTAAAATGAGTTTCAAATTAACGTCTATGTGAATACACAATATAAAATATAGGACGGAGTACCATCAAATTCCATCAATACAAAAGTTAATCACTTTGTGCATTGCAAGTTGACAACAGCAGAGTGTACAACAGAAATTTTGACCCCAAACTGACATCACTGAAATTAAAAGAAGAAACAAATGTTGTACACATCATACAGAAAAATCAAAACAAATGGTGCTTGAGAAATAAATTCATGATTGGTAATAACCTGTTAAACAACCGAGAAATGCCTTCTGCCTCCATTGCCTGGCTAGATCCATCGAAGTTCTTAGGGCACACATCTGAGTGCCCTACAAACCAATCTAAATATTCTTTTAAGCTATGCTCTTCCTCTTTGTGTTTGCTACATTCTCTGTGTGAAAAACAATATGAAGCAAATCAAAATGTAAAAATGAAATCCATGTGAGCAACTACATTGACTCATGATCAGTGTGAAGAGTGTTTATAGTGTTTGTTGAGGTTGTGGAAACTTGCTTGCCAGATTAAATGAAAGCAGTCACTCTGCATGAAGTTCCACAAAACAAAATTGAAGGTATACATGTTGCTCATGAGATGCACAATAATCACGGTTCATACTGTAACAGAGACACATTCAATGTTTGTTATCAAATTGTACATGACTACAATAATACAATTTCCTGACACTTTTCTTGTTAAAATAGAAAATGCTTGATAAGGGAATGTGATGGTTACTTACTTAACATAAATTTGAGATATACTCCATGTCCAAAATTTCCCCTGTATCTACACTAATGGCTGTCACCACACAATGGTGTGATGACAGACCCCGGTTCTTCCATGTGCCATCAAAAGATGCGGCACAGTCTACTACCAACTCATCAACAGCCTCGTCCCTCCAGGATGGTCTCAGGTGCCACATCTGGCACACTATCATCCAGGATTAGAAATCTTTTTAGCCGCCAAGCGTTGCTTGTACTTTCATTTCCTGAGTTACTGATATAAGCTGTTGTAAATAACATTTTGTCATGGATTAAGGAACACATTTTTCACATAGAAATGCACTTAGCATTATTATTACACCCCAAAACATTGAAATATATTGTGCAGTTTGTGAGTTACCAACATCATTTTACACTGTTGTCAATGTGATATACAACAATAATGTGATGGTTTAACCAGACCTATGTGATAACTTAGCTACGACACATTATCTTCATGCCTGTGTTCATCGTGGTTTCTGTAAGTTGCAAAGGTATTGTTTTGCTGCAATTTGCTCTTGCGTCCATCATCGTGGAACCTACAGGGTGTGACATGGGTTAAGGCTAGGTTAGAAGTATTTGACCTATCAAAGCATGTGTAAAATGTCTGATTATTTATTTTTTAAAACAAAGAAAGATTACATACACTGAAAAAAAAAAAGGCCAAGTGAATGGCTTTGCAAAATAATACACATGAACCCATTAAATAGTGTAAACTGATATAAATTGGGACCATGCAACATAATCACAATGCTCATAGCTCACCAATATAACATTAACTGAAGAAGGAATATTGACATTTAGTGCACTGTTGACATCCATCACCTTTGCATTTGTGGCTGACATTTAGTGCACTGTTGACATCCATCCCCTTTGCATTTGTGGCTGACATTTAGTGCACTGTTGACATCCATCACCTTTGCATTTGTGGCTGACATTTAGTGCACTGTTGACATCCATCACCTTTGTATTTGTGGCTGACATTTAGTGCACTGTTGACATCCATCATTTGTGGCTGACATTTAGTGCACTGTTGACATCCATCACCTTTGCATTTGTGGCCGACATTTAGTGCACTGTTGACATCCATCACCTTTGCCGTTGTGGCTGTGCAAAAATGATGAAGGGGAGGGGGATTTGCAAACCGCATAGCAAAAATTGCCCAGCCCATCCCGTGTGAATTTTTCCAAAAATTCTTTTCTTTCAATGTTACCCTCTCACAGGGCTCATTATTATTGCACAGCCTCGGGCTAAAATTATGACTAATACATTACTAAATTTACAATGTACATGTAGTAGCAATACGAAATGACAAATTCTGCATGCAAATCAATACCAACTGTAGCGCCTAATACGCTACTGAGGACGATGAATTGGTACTAGTTTCTACGGCTTCCAAACGCTGTTTTTACATGGATCCCTTGTTTACGTATAGAAGTTTACCTGACCGGACTCCAAGACTCACTGCCTAACGAGATGAATAAAGTTTCTTTGTGTCTTTAATACAGTGTAAATCTTACCAAGCAAACATCCATAACATAGCTGAGTTATTAATCCTTATGATTAGCAGCCTCATTTGTTCGTAATCATGCAAATATTGATCCAAATCAAATCAAACAGGTAGAAGAATTGTAGATGTTCCGAGATTCACAAGTCCTCCATATTAGAAGCAAATTACGCCAGCAAGCGAGGCGCTATTTAAGGCGTACAACCAGGGGAGTGCGAATGCAAGGAACCTCCACTAATCTTGAGAAATATATATAAAACTGCCAAATCTGCACTAACATTCCGGTAGCCTAATTGTGACACCTAGAGCACAATTACCAAAGATTGGAACAATATAGTGCTGATTTGATGCTTTACCAACCATCATTAACTTCAGTTCTAAGTTTGATCTCATACACCACAATAATCTTTGAACTAACAAAATTCAATAAATTTGAACTAACTATAATCAATGTGAATTACAATGTGTACAAACATGTGTTGACACTGGTCTGTATATAAACTTAATACAAAACTTTCATGAACTTTGAACTATTATACAATAAGCTTGTGTAAACTAACAATTACTGGCTTCCATTATAACCTAGAAGTGATGTTGAAACCTCAATTTGGAACCTTAATTGAAGTGCTCTATGCCAAATGAGCATACCTAAGTGAAATATGATCACTTGTTTTAAGTGAACTGTACATGTACATCAAAATACCAAAATAAACTTGACTTTGAAACCAAAGTATTTGTGACAATAAGTGACTTTCTTACTGTGACCGAGCACATGTCTAGTAAACTAAATCAACATTACATGAATCATGAATTACAAAGTTGACTACAATAGTACAATCATGAGCTTACATTATCAAGTGAGGTAGGCAACAGCAAGGTCTAACTTATAATGATGCTGGGCTAGCTGAAACAACAGCAAAACCTGAAAATTGCCAAAAAAGGTGTGTTAATTAACACACAAACACAGAGAAATGAGCAACAACATTCTTTAGAGCTGGCTGTTCCCTGCAATCAGAATAGCATTTTACAAACCATTTTGCTCGTGCTAATGTGCACACAATATTTCCTCAAAAAATTTAATAGGCTGGCAGTCTTTCACACAAAGTGGCAATATGGGAGAACTTGTGGCCACAAACTTATCACACCATAAAGCAAATTACAAATTCACAAATGATCAATGCCTGCAGCAGATTCCAAGCAACACAGAATGCTGTAACGCAACTTACAAAGGAAGCCCTTGAATTACACATCATCCTGGTGGTGAATGAAAACTACTGCATCCATTGTGAGCTTTGGGAATACCTTATAAATGATACACAAATAACAGTAGAATCCCCGCTGGCCACATTAATATTGTTTCACTGTATTCAGTGTCCATAAGATGTGCTATCCATGGGTACCTATGAGTTATCCAGTAAAATTAAATTCACACAATTACTGGAACTTAAAGAGGTACTGTAGTCTCTCAAAATGTCATAAAAATAGAAACCTTCCTTGAATCTTCATGCGTCACACAGAGGGTAGATTCCTCATCTGACTTAACTTCGCTGATCTGTGGACACACCCAAACTTCTGAAATCTTCATGCGTAGCAGAAGGTAGTTTCCACATCTGACTTTGCTGATCTGCTGACGCACCCAAACTTCTAACAGAGCCTGACTGTTAGTTGGACTTGCATCGTGCAAGTAGTAAGTCTGTACAATGTAGGCACTGGAAGTTGCAGTACAAGCCTTAAATGTCACAAAATTCAATGATAACAGCTGTGACCTTTCACTAGTCCACATGTACAGTGTAGGGCACTGATTGCACCATACATGTAATTATCTCATTGAAATCACCAACTGCAAAGTCTAATTTTCTTGTTTTCTTCATTGGTTTTGCTAGTTACATACAAAGTGCGAAAAAGGTTTGGGATGCACCACGAGGGGCAGATCAGTCCTCGCCGTGAACCTTGCACTAGGCTGGGCCGCTTCACCGGTTCTTGAATCATATCTATCTCTTTACTTTCAGATTCCACTAGTAAGCAGAGTTTGCTGATTGGACGTACTAATGTTGAAGAGGCGGTCTTTACTTGCACCTGTCGAACTAGTCCATCATTTCCTGGCATAGCTGCGATGACTCTTCCAAGCTGCCATGAGTTTCTTGTTCTGGAACTGTCAACAATTATCACAATATCCCCAACCTTGAAGTTCTCTGTTGGACTAACCCATTTCTGTCTTTTCTGGAGAAGGCACAGATATTCTTGACTCCACCGCTTCCAGAAAATATCCATGAGGTATTGTACCTGCTTCCATCTCTTTCTTGCATAGGGACCGGTTTCGCTGGCTAAGATGGGTGGCAACGTTGGCTTTCCCTTGAGAAGCAACAGATGATTTGGTGTTAACGGTTCCAAATCACCAGGGTCGCTTCTGACACTGTGGTGATAGGCCTTGAGTTGATTATCGCCTCAACTTCACAAAAGAAGGTGCTCAGGCTTTCATCAGTAAGTGGCTGTTGCTGCATTATCGACATCATTATCTTCCTCACCGTGCGAATTTGTCTCTCCCAAATTCCTCTTTTTTTGATTTTGCCGGTGGGTTGAACTTCCAATTGATTCCATTCTGCAGCAAGTAATCCTGGATCTTTGCTTCATTCCACTTATGTATTTCGCTCTTAACTCTCTTGCAGCGCCAACGGAGTTAGTCCCGTTGTCGGATATTAGTTCAGTTGCTTGTCCTCTGCGGGAAACGAACCTTCGAATTGCGTTTATACAGCTATCTGTGTCTAAAGAATCTGCCTTCTCCAAATGAATGGCTCTTGTAGATAGGCATGTAAACACGACACCGTATCTCTTCACTAGACATCTTCCTCTCTTGACTTCAAAAGGCCCAAAGTAGTCTAGGCCTACTCTAGTAAACGGGGGGTCATCTGGCATTAGTCTTTCAGATGGTAAATCTGCCATCATCTGCATTCCAGGTTTAGCTTTGTTCTTTCTACAAGTTACACATTTGTGTACTATCTTCCTGGCTGCTGAGTTAGCTGCAATAACCCAGTACTTCTTGTAAAGGCATGCAAGCATGTGACTTCTGCCACTATGACCTGTACAGCGATGAATCTCTTCTAGAATCAACTGTGTCACGTATGACCCTTTTGAAGTATTACAGGAAACTTAGTTTCCTCGGGCAGGGCTGATCTGGACAACCGCCACCCACTCTCAACACGCCATCGATCAAGACCGGATTTAGCTTAGATAATGGACTTGTCTTCTTCACACTATGTACAGGTCTCATACTCTGGTCCTTCTGGACTATCTGATCCCCTGGTAGCTGGCTTATGGTCTTTAGTTCTTCATGAAAGGCTCTTCGCTGAATGTACTTTATAACAGCTTTCTCTGCATCTTGAAGATCAGTCAGAGTTGGGCGACCAGTAGTGATGTCTGGTTCTTTGTTGTCTTCAGTAGATACACCTGCATTGGTGCTTTCTTCGTCTTGTTGATGTTCTTGACAGGGATGTTCTGGTAGTTGTCCCTTTCTCTTGTCTTTGACTTTCTGGAGCAAATGTTTCTTAACTCTGAGAATCCAGGTGATAGCCAGTCTAAGACGATACCAAGAAGAGTAGTGCTCAATTAACTTATTCAGAATATCTGCAGATTCTTCAGTGTGCACTGTAGCAACTTTAAGCTTCTTCTTAACCTCAGGATCATCTGTGAGGTCCATGCCTGTATCCCCAGGACTTTCAGCATTCTTAGGCCATTCACTTTCAGGGCCATATAGGAAATCAGGGCCTTGGATCCATCTTGTATTCCTTAGGAAATTCTCCACTGACATTCCTCGAGAACATTCGTCGGCAGGATTTAAGGCTGTGTTAACATACCTCCACTGTGATGGTTCTGATCCATCGTGTATCACTGCTACTCTGTTAGCCACGAATGTGTGAAATCTTGCTGAGCTGTTATTGATATATCTCAGTACGGTCATACTATCAGTCCAGAAGAATGTCTCAGTAGGAACGCCAACGTCCAATTCCTTATGTATCATCTGGTTCACTTTGACAGCAACGGTGGCCGATGTCAACTCCAGCCTAGGAATTGAGATTTTCTTAAGAGGAGCCACTCTTGATTTACTCATCACCAGTGAGCAATGTACTTTGTCATCTTCAGTCACTGTCTTCAGGTATGTGACTGTGCCGTATCCCACTTCACTGGCATCACAAAAGTGGTGCCATTGTGCCTTTACAGTGTGTGGGGGCTTTAGGCATCTGTCTACTTCAAATTCTGTCATCTTTGGTATTTCTTGAAGCCATTTTTGCCATCTAATCAGGTAGTCACATGGAATAGGCTGGTCCCAACCTAGTTTCTGCTGACACAAGCTCTGTAATATGTGCTTTGCTGGCAGAATAACCGGTGCAATCAAACCCAGTGGGTCATACACCGAACTAACGGTTGATAATATTCTCTCCTTGTTGGAGGTTTCTCCTGGAGATCAATGGAGTACCCAAAGGTATCACTCTCAACCTTCCATTTCATTCCAAGTGCTCTGTCTGGTGGCAAAGGATCTTGACTTAGATCTAGGCTTCTAATGTCTTTGGCTCTTTCTGCAGGAGGTACAGTCTTTAGGACTTCCCGGCTGTTACTCAACCACTTAGTGAGTCGGAAACCTCCACTTCTGCAAACTTCTTGTAGGTCCTTGACAAGACTTACTGCTTCTGACTCTGTGGGCACCGACCGTAGGCAGTCATCCACGTAGAAGTTATGCAACATGGTGTCGATCACTTCTTGACTATACTGAGAACTTGCTGCTTCTGCTGTTCTCCTTAGGGCGAAGTTTGCAATCGCCGGTGAAGAGGTGGCACCAAAGGGGTGAACACACATCCGGTATTCTTCGACTGGTCTTTCAATATCACCTTCCTGCCACCATAGGAAACGTAGGAGATCACGGTCTTTCCTGGATACTTCCACTTGATGGAACATGGCTTCTATGTCACCCATTAAAGCCACTGGCTCCTGCCTGAATCGCATAACAACTCCATGCAGATTGCTTGTGAGGTCAGGGCCTTGCAATAGCTCTTTGTTCAATGAAAAGCCCTTATAAGTTGCTGCGCAGTCATACACAACACGGAGCTTGTTCTTCCTGGGGTGAATCACGCCATGATGTGGTATGTACCACGTTCTTCCAGGTGAGCCTTCCAACTCTTCCACCGGTACTCTCTCTGCGTAGCCTTTCCGGATCATGTCATTGACTGTCGCCTTGTAATCTGTGTAGAAGGTCTGATTCTTGGATAGTTTTCTCTTAAGGTGTGCAGCTCTGACTTCTGCCTGAACCTTATTATTTGGAAAAGTAACTTCTTTGTCATCAAGTGGCAGGCCTATTTCATACTGTCCATGGTCAGTGAACTTTATGGTTTTTTCAACATTTGCCAGAAACTGCTTATCCTTCATGCTCTTCTCTGGCATGTCATCAGCTAGGCTCTCCTGAAAGTCATGATTATAGAGTTTCACTAGTTGACTATCGATGCTTTCTTGCACTGTTATTCTGTTCACTGATATACCTGCTGTTGAGTTGATAGACTTATGGATTCCATACACAATCCATCCTATTGGAGTGTAGCATGCATAAGGACCTTCCTGTTGGCTATTTATGACCTTCAGAGGCTCTGTAGCCTTTGGAATGTTGTTTCCAATTAGGATTCCCACTTGCATGTTGCTTGGCTTCGAGCAAGTTTTACTTCTTGCAAGTACTTCCATTGTGCAATGTCCTCTGGTTCAATCAATTGCTGTGGATTAGCTGGAATATGCTTAGTTGTGAATGCTTCTGGGAGTGTTATTATGTTCTCTCTATTCATGTCTGAAAGCTCTAGGCCACTGAGTATTACACTGTCTGTCAGGTTGTCATCATTTATGGTCTGAATTTCCAACCTTGTGGTCTTTCCCTTTGCATTTAGCTGTCGCTGAAGTTCTTCTGAAATGAAGACAGCATCACTTCCGTCGTCCATGAATGCAATTGTTTCCACTGTAATTCCAGTCTCTCTTGAATGTACCAAGACTGGTACAAGTAATGGCGACGAGTTTGATGACATCTTTCCGGCGCCAGTAAGACCACACATCACATTGCCTTTACTGGTATCTTTGGTTGGTTGATTGGTTGCACTTGCATTTTGTCCAGCATTTTGTGCATATTGCTTAGCTTTGTTCTGTATGTGCAATACAGTTGGGTGAGATTTCTTGCATTTTTACAAGTTAACTTCTTCGTGCAATCCTTGCTCATATGTGTAGCTTTTTCAGACACCAAACACACTCCTAGTTTTCTCAAACACTTCAGTCTTTCACCTACACTCATCTCCAGTAGCTTGTTACAGTCTTCAAGAGTGTGATCACCTTCACAGTGGCTGCATGGCTTACTCAATTGCTGAGTATTTATAGCAAAGGAGTTTTTCTTCACAGCTGGCTTTCCTTGTTTTTGTGGTCTTCTAACACCTGTGTCATCCTTTAGGTTTCCAAATGCTGGATTGTTCAAGATGCTTGCTTCTTTCGCTACGAATTGCACCTGGTCTCTGATAGTTTCCCGGCGATCTTTCTCCTCTAGTATTTCATCAGTCTTGCTGCGCCCATTTTCTTCTCAGAAAGTACGGCATTTTCTTACTTAGCATCCTGATAGTGCTGTTATGTTCCAATTCACTCATGAAGTCCAGTCCCTCCATCATCACCTCCGTCTCCTTTATGAACAGAGCAAACTCCTTCAACGCACCCGCGTCCTCAGCCTTTACCTCTGGCCAATTGTATGCTCTTTGCATAACTGCCTCCGCTATCTTGTGCTTGTTCCCAAAGTTTTTCTTTAAAAGTCTTTTGGCTTCTTTGAACCCTTCTTCTGGTTTAAGGTGGTGGCAGCTTTTGACCAGACTCTTGGCTTCACCTGTGGTTGATTTTTCTAAATGATACAGCTTTTCTTGATCACTGGGAGTATTGTTTTCGATAATGAATTCAAACGCCCGTGTGAATGATGCGTATTCTAGTGGGTCACCATTGTAAGGCGTTATGGTGTGTCTTGGTAGCTTAGTTTTCAAGTTCTGCTCTAGTAACAACTCTGTCAGATCACCTTGTCGTTTCACCACCCCTGCAATAGTGTCTTTATAATCTTTCTCACTATCCTGCTCCGTCGCATCAACATCTAATGAACTTGATACGTTGACATTCTGCACCGTGAACGAGCTAGGATGTTTTCCTTGTGATGTAGAGTTTGGCTGGGTTGAAAACGCTGATCTACTAACTTAGGAGTAGGAACTTGCTGTCTGCTATGATACTGGTAGGTTGGCTGATGAACTGAATAATTCTGGTGCCATAGCTGGTACTCTGTGTCACCACTTGCATGCCACGGTTGTTGACAAGCTGAGTTGTGTAATATTGTTTCGCCTTTAACACCATGCATACCAATGTAATTTGGAGCTGGGCCCATGGTGGTACCTACTTGAAATGTATTAGATCCAGGTACCTTGATGCTTTCTGTAGGCCTACTTGGCTGAATAGTTTGTTGTCTTGGGATACTCTCTCTTGCAGCACCAAACATGTCTATATGATCTGGAGCTGTAGACCTACTTGGCTGCGTAGTCTGTTTACTTTCCATGTTAAATGGAATCCTTTCTGTTGTAGCACCATATTCATGCGCTTGACTTGAAGCTGGCCCTGTAGTAACTGCTTGACTTGGAGCAGGATACATAGTCTTTATACCCTCTAGGATTTGAGTTGGTACCTTGGTACTTGGCTGCAAAGTTTGCTGACCGGTCATGTCATGTGAGGTATTTTCTCTCTATCGTCATCTAGCTTACTGGTATTGTGGTACCTATCCAGCCATTTTCTGACGCTATCTTTAGAGTTCACTTCCATCGAAATCATCAGTGACGATGCATCACCTTCGACTACAGAACCTCCTTGTTGCTGGTATAAGCAATTTACTTCTTTCGCAGCATTGTATTCTCCTTCTAATTTTATTTGTTCCTGCCTTCTGGTCAATTTATGCTGCTCATTCTCTATCTCTAGTTGCCGTCTGATTCGTGCTGCTTGCTCCTGGCTATTTCTTATTATTTCCTGTGCCTTTCTCAAACCCTCATCTTCTGCCAACTTAGCCTCTTCTTCATTCAATTTATTCTGTAACTCTCTCTTTTTTCTTCCAACAAGTCATGTTCCTTTGTTATCTTTAATCGTGCTGCCAACTCAATTTCTTTAGCTTGTGCACTTTGCTTCAATTTCAAGGAAATTTTGCTTGTATTGGATGAGCGAGTAACATGTGATTTGGCTGATACGTGAGATTTGGCCGATACAGGGGATTTGATTGATGCACTTTCCCTTAGGTCAACTTCATCTACTATATTTTTCTCAGTTGTCATGATTAAAAACAGTTATTTTCCGTTCTGCAATCAGTCTATTCGACTTTTTGTTCTTAGTTTTCTTTCACCATTCGATCTCCTTATGAAATCGCTTCTTGCACCCTTTGCGATCGTTGATCAGGTGACTAAACATGTGACCGTGTCCATGCGGTGCGAATTTGCAGTGGGGCGATTTTGCGTGACATAGTGACAAATTGACACTCAAAAGTTTTCAATGTTTACACTAATTGTTTACGCTGTAAACTTGACCCTGACGCACGCTTCTTTCTTCCAAGGCTTCTTTAATATCTTGACTTTGATATCCTTAATTCTTCTACTACAATGTAGCGCCTAATACGCTACTGAGGACGATGAATTGGTACTAGTTTCTACGGCTTCCAAACGCTGTTTTTACATGGATCCCTTGTTTACGTATAGAAGTTTACCTGACCGGACTCCAAGACTCACTGCCTAACGAGATGAATAAAGTTTCTTTGTGTCTTTAATACAGTGTAAATCTTACCAAGCAAACATCCATAACATAGCTGAGTTATTAATCCTTATGATTAGCAGCCTCATTTGTTCGTAATCATGCAAATATTGATCCAAATCAAATCAAACAGGTAGAAGAATTGTAGATGTTCCGAGATTCACAAGTCCTCCATATTAGAAGCAAATTACGCCAGCAAGCGAGGGCGCTATTTAAGGCGTATAACCAGGGGAGTGCGAATGCAAGGAACCTCCACTAATCTTGAGAAATATATATAAAACTGCCAAATCTGCACTAACACCAACTAAATGTGGTAAAATACTGCTCTGAAATTCTGTGGAAGTCTGATGATACATAATACAAATCAAATAAAAAAGTCAATATGATTAGTAATCCAAGTGATGCCATCCTTTGCCATTTTATGTATTAGTTTGACTATTATTATTTCTTAGAGACATTAACACCATGTTACTTCTTCATTGTTGGGCATATATAACCTACACTTTCTGCCATGCTGGCCTCATGTGACCGCCAATGAGATCGCACAAGTGGCTGCGGCAAACTCAGGAAGGCACTTAAGGTGACTGCTGCACTTCTCCCCTTCCCGATACTCCTCATGCCTAAAATAAGGCTCCTTTATACAAAGAAATAGAGGTATGGTACAGCACATAAAACAACAGTATATTAATGTAACAGTAAATGAGGAACTTCAACTTATGGGAAGTTGACATGATGACCATGAAGCATACTTTGCTATTACATTACTGCTGAACAGATTTCCAAGTAACAGATGAAATTTGTGTTTAAAACATATGCAAGGATCATTTCAAACAATCTAACCTTTATCTTTATAGTTAATATTGCACAGTCTAATAGACATGTAGATATGCAAGTGACATTAGTGAATGTGGACTATTTATTATTCCCTCTTTACCGATTAATTTCTTCAGAGTTATGGAGTTTCTCAACAGGCTTTGTGGAGTGATTAAACATATCCGCTTCGGTGTATTTGCGGCACCTAGAATTAGTGCACTGCAGCCCCAGGCGTGTAGCCCATCCGTGATCCTGTTCCACCCAGAGCTGCAGTGCACATCCTGTAGAGAGGCAAAACTTGCACACGCAAGTGTTCTTTATGAATGTTTCCAGCAGATCCATCGTCCACAAGACGATTTCCACATTTGCCATCGCCTTCTATTTGAGGCTCTGGTATCTGGGAAATTAAGGACCAAATCAAAATCAATTACACAAAACACAGTAAAGTTTCAGAACAATAACAACTTAGAATATTTATTGTATATCCAATGATGCAACATTCACAGCATACAGTGAATTAAAAAAAACCAACAAAAACCCACAGCAGCACTCAATCTGGTGAGATTAAACAAATTATATGAACCTGTTGGGCTAAATAAAAAAAGGTGGAATATAATATCTTCTTGTAACTGTAACTACCAACATATATTGAATTGTGCAATATTAGGCCAATTTGATAAAATATGGGCTAAAACATGCACTTTCAGTCACAAACTCAAATACTTAACACAGGTCTATAACCATTCACAATATTGAGCAAGACCCAAAGCTGTAAGAAAGTACTTGTAATCTTACTATTTTATGCTGTGATGATTGCAATACACGTTGTGTGAAGTGAAAAAACACATAGCAGTTCCTAAATCTAAAAGACAATCACATACAAATTAGCTATTTGTTATTACACATTCTGTAATCAAGAGTACCTCTGTTGATATACATGGAGGATTAACATCACATCCTGGATGTAGGATTGGGATGTAGGGTTGTGATGTACATCTTTTCAATGCTCAGTATAGATGACAGACAAGTGTAAATGTTAAGCTCTTCACTATGTCCCTATGATGTGAAACATGGAGATTATGAACTCACAACCAAGATATTATTATTATATATAATGGTATAACTTGTATTTTTATACATACTATTCTAACCAGATATGTTGGCCTCATACTATAATGAACCAATTGTTTTGACAACCGGGTATTGAACCAGGAACCTTCTGTGAGTCAGGTATTGAGGCCTTGATAACTTGTTGGTAACAGCATCCGCTAAAACAACTGGAAGATCCTGGGTTCAATTAGCGGTCAAGAAATTGACCATCTCAAAAGAAAGATTAGTTATTGCACAATGATTACATAAATAATGAGAAAGGGTATGTATACAAGTGGATATTCATACATGTATGTACTGGTAAATAAAATTGAGCAAGGCTTAGTACATACCCCATTTGAGCCCTAACCCCCCGACAGTAGCGTGCACCTGTGTGTGATACATACAAGACTGTGTATCTGTATGGAGCAGTGACTTTGCACAATGGTGCTCTCTGCAGATGCACTGCTTTTAATCTGTCTCAAAATGTAAACACACAGGAAAGTAACTTGCTGTGAGGAATGTCATACAACATACTGAAATGTTTTGTTGCAAATATTTCCGTCTCCATAACAAATTGTACATTGTGTTGCAAAGTTAAAATGACACTGAAGATTTGCACTGTATTGCAAATTAATAGCAATGCACATGGTGTTCTAAGTTATAGTTGTAAATTAAAATGAAATATCAGTTCTGTCTTAGTGTCTTTTAATGTTGAAGAAATCTTCAGCATTTCAATAGCATGCTTACCTTGGTTTCTGCAACGAATAGTGGTGGGTGTGGATCTGCTGGAAACCCCTTTATGTGATGGTGGTTGATTCTGCAATTATAAGTTTAATTCATTGTTATTAAATGTATTCCCAATTTCAGTTGGCACTTTTTGGTGGGTATGTTCCCCCAGAATTTTGAAGTGGTGGGTCTTTACGAGCTGAGAGCGTACCGGTAAAAGGGAAGTCTTTTGGACCTGTTAGTGTTAACAGTCAAAATCATTGGTCTTTTTGGGTTTCTGGTTGAAAATCACCTGAAAAACATAAATACAAGGAATGAGCAATTTTGGGGTCTTTTAGAGCTGAAATTATCAAAATCAAGGGTGTTTTGGAGCTCTATTTTGGTCACTTTCAGAGCTGCAAAATCCAAAAAGGGGGGTCTTTCCGTGGGAGCATACTTGTATGGCCATTTGTGTTAAATGCCCCCCCCCCCTTGCTGATTGTTTGGCGCTACTCAAAAAACTTGGCAACTTGCCGAAAATTGGGCTAGTTTACAAGAGTCAGGTCTACTTTAGCCAGGCTCAGTAGCAAGCGGGGGACAGGGTGGATTTAAGTCCATGGGCCCCGGGGTTCAGGGCCCCAAGCACAAAGACGAAAAATTAAATAAGAGCTGATAATGGAGAGCAGGGTCGGATTTTTATACCCCTAAAATTTTGGGGCCCCAAAATTGGCATATGCATCTTTCTTTTAACCTCAATAACGGCATGTTTTCTGGTCAAAATAGGGCAAAATTGTTCAATTTTCCATGCTTTTTGCTGCAGCTTTCAAATAGCAGAATTCATGTTGATCTTGGGCCAAAATAGTCTGAAATTGAATTGAACAAAATATGATAGTCCCCCTTTAGTTAAACCAAAAATTGACAACTGACTTGAGTGCACATGCTTTCCTCGGCACGTGAGTTCGGGGCCTCAAAATTTTGGCCTGGCCCAGGGCCCCCATAAGGTAGGCTAAATCTCGCCTGGTTAAAAGGGCCTGTACTGCTCCTTGTCCATGGCCCCTGAGGCTCTTGCTACGCCCCTGACTTTAGCGCTGAAAACCTTTGGCAACACTCCACAGAACTCAGTCATCCAAGAAACGTAGAAAATAAATTATCAAACAATGATGACAGTCACATGAAGTATGACCATGCTGGCTTTACCTTTTTGGAGGCACTGGGCCAGGCCAAAATTTGGAGGCCCAAACTCACCGTAAGGAAGGATATGCACTTAAGTGGACAAGTTTGGTTTAGGTATAAGATCCATAATGGCAGCGGAACCATTACAATTTAGAGACAGACACGCATATATTTAACCAGGATATTTGCGCCAGAAGAGCACAAAAATGAAGTGAAATTTGCTATGGGCCAGTGCCCAAGAAGCACTCAAAATTGTGCAATTGCCTATTTTGGCCAAAAACATGGTAATTTTGGGCCACAAAGCAAGATCCATAACTCAATTGTAGAGGCCCCAAAATTATGGGGCCATGGAACAAGGTCCATGGGTAATAGCCAAAAATGTGTCTTTACCTTGCTAGTATTCCTCTTCTCTGGAACAAACCCACTGCTTGTTGATGGTTCATTTTCCATTCTAGCTGACTTGATTATCTGGCATATTCAGAGAAAAACAATAAGATAAATAACAGAATTTAATATGTACTAGACCAGTTGAATGTCAAAAAAATAAGCCAATAATTATGTATGAGATAAGAAACCAAACACAAGATGCAATCCACATGCCAACATTGACAAGTTTAGATTTGTGACTGAAAACCAGTGAATATGAAACTGAATGACATTGACTACGGTACATAGTACAGCGTCAAGCACCCTATGTTTGAACATAGCCTCTCAAATGATGTCATTGCAAATTCAGTCCTGAAATAGTTGGTGTACTTTTACCCACTGGTGTAATTATAACTGGATCAGGTTTTACATATAACATTTGTAAGTGCAGGGAATGACCTTTTTTTCGCTTCCCATTAATAACTGCAAGTTCTACATGCGATGCCCCCCCCCCCCCCAAAAAAAATAACCTGTTTTTTTTAATATGGGTTGAAGGACATTTGAAGTAGGGTCAATTTGGGATTATTGTGGTATTTTTGATGAAATTTCTTTCCTGAAGGCTAAATATTACCCTATATGTGACCCTCGCACAACTGAGCCCTGAAGTCGCCAATCATCATTTTTGAGATATTGAACCAAAATATTCTGCTTGAAATTAGCTTTAAAATGATGTATATCATGTATATAGTACTTGACATTTAAGTAGTGAAAAATCAATAAAACAGTCAATAAAGCCTTTGTTTTCTATTGTTTACTGTTAAGTTTGATGGAGCATATCTCAATAGTGGCACTGGCGACATCCGCCTCAGTTGTGCCGAGGGTCACATATTATCACCGAAAGCTTGAAAATTGTGCAAATGTAATGATTTTTTGGCTAACATATCAATTTTGAACATGTACAGAGTATTTGTGAAAAAGTAATTTCTAAAAATCAATTAAATGTTAGCCCCAAAATGGCTTATTTGACCTGATTTTAGCCAAAACTTGTTAAAAACAAACATTTTCCGTAAAATCTGGGTTGGTCACTCCCGTAAAACCGAGGGTTTTTTTCATTGCCTAATGGAATCTGATGCATCCGGCTGATGCGACTCATCATTTTGTGCAACAAAGGTTTGAAATAAAATATTATTCAAAATCTGACAAATTATAATTTTTTAAACTTACATTCTTCTCAGTTGCTCCTCACTGCAGTGCTATGGGATAACGCAAAAAGATGACACGCTGAAAAGGATTGGAAAGATTTGGCATTAATAAAAGTGCAACCTTCCCTGACCCCTATTTTAGCACCAAAAATTTGATTACCCCCTACCACCGATACACCTTACCCTCTAAACAGGCAACAATTGAATTGAAATTGATCAGTTATTTTAAATAAAATAAACACACTATCTGTAGTCATCTTGTGACTGAATGCCTACATTTTGGTCATCAAACATGTGATGACCCTCCTATTTTTCTGTGCAAATATTAATACACACGTCACTTGTATGACCCACCCTAGGACCCCCGGGGGATGTGCGTCATGGTTGGGTCATTTACCAACCAATTAGTGACGCAGGGTACGGTCATTTACTCAATATATGCGTCTACAAACATACCCCGAGGGGTGCGTCAGTGTCAGTCACTTTACCTAGGTGCGCCAATGGTTAGGCGCATCAGTGTCAGTCAAAATACCTAAATGCCTAAAATGGTGAGTCAAATTTGCGTCATGAGGACAGTCATAATCCTTAACATGTGCGATTGTGCGTCACAATTTTGACCAGGGGCTCAGTCATTGTCGGCAAATGTCAGTCATTGTTTAGACGCACATGTGGGTCATGGTATAGTTAAATCCGACGCACCTATGTAAAGTGACTCACCACTCCCGGGGGTCATAGGGTGGGTCATACAAGTGACATGTGTATAAACCCCCTCCAGTATATTTGGGAGTGGGGACCCACCCCCTTCCAAAGAAAATGCCAGCCCCTTAGGTTGACAGCTAGTTATAAAAATATACTACTTAGGACTCAGCTTTCAATGCTTGTTGTGAGTTGAATTCAAAGCTAGACACTTCTCGATAATAATTATGTACCGTACTGATGCCTGCTCAACATGATCATTCGGACATTCAATCAAATTCAACTAGTATGCATATATGCAATGATGATGCATGCCACGTGTACATGCATCTGAAAACATTTTATGTATCAGCAGTTTATTCAACACGTATGATATGTACTATACTAGGTCTTCATACATGTATTGACAACTGACTGGTTCATTGATTGCGATATTCCAAATTTGTAGTTACTACAAAGTACAACTGCTTCATAAGGCCAATGAAAGTCAATTCCTTGTTTCCCGTTACACAATTTTTCATGACTGTGTAGGTGACCATTTCATTTTTCATTATTCATTATTTTATGCCATTTCATTATTGCATCTGTACGTTACAGGTGAAAACCAATAACTACCCATGTATGTGATAAATCACAGTTTGTAGTTAACTGATGTAGTTTACAACCACATGAAGGTGATTGTACAACTATTATCCAAAGTTTCACAATATTTTTTACGGAATAACATCAGAGCAGATAAAAAAGTGCGGGACATACGACATAGAAGTGAGTAGGTATTCATGATTAATATAATTAATTATTTTACCATACTGCAAAGAAAATCCGTGAAAATCAACAGAAAGATATTTATGATATATTTAAAACCACAATTATTTATTGGTTTGTTAGAAATCAACATTATATTAAAAAGAATGAAATATTTGGCCAGCAATTGGTTTTGAGCGGAGTAGGGTAACGGGAAACTAGGAATCGACTTTCATTAGCCTAACTAGGCATGTTCATAATATTTTGAAATTGAATAAATTCATCTAAAATTGCTTTCATTCAAAAGAGAATCATTTAACTTAAAAAATGAGGGGTCAATCATGTATGTAGGCCTACTATTGGCAATGTTATGAGGAAAAGTATGCTCGCCTGAATGTCCCAAATTTGGTGTCCCAGCATTATAATTATATCAGTAGCTTCCTATGTCTTATTATGTATATATTTTATGGCTAAATTTTTGAGCACGAAGGGCCATTTTACAAAAATGCACTAATGTTTCATGAAATGTGGCTTCTCCTTCTACTGCAATACTTGGCATAGTCCATCAGCTTGGATTTCCGCCAAGGCTTTCACTACTTGAATAGTATAGTATTCCACAAGTGCATTTTCACTCAAATTTATGCAGATTGGAATTTTTAGGGTCAAAATCCAAATTTTCTTCATTTCCCTATTGGATTACACAGTTAAGGCAGGATCTTGGATCACAAGATGCTTCCCAGACAAACAAGAACCTATAATTAAATTAGGAAATTCTTGGCCAAACTGGAACATGCTTGTTGCGTCCGTGTAGTGTACTAAGCGTGTACGCAGTGTAAGGCGCGTGTATACTTTCTTCTGTACCGCGCTATATTCGCGTGTGTCTATCGCGGAGCCACTAGCGTTCACAGTGTTCCAGTTTGGCCAAGAATTACTTCATTTGATTATAGACCAGTGACTTTGACTCGCGTAGCCGTAGTGAAGCTGACACTGCTTAGCAACGAATTTGACAAGGTCAAGGATGCATACTCGTACGCAAACAAGCAGACATGTCCGCGTCTCTCGGAACATGCTGCATTTGACGCGGGCGACAACGGCGCAGTAATCACGCAAGCGAGCGCGTCAAACATGTATGCAATATTTCTCCGTGCCTAGCCCTAACCCTGTCAATCCGTCAATATCACCTTGGATACGGGCCGGGCTTTGACCCCCCGCTGTGGTAAAGGATGGGCAGTCATAGGTCTAGGTATGTCTATGAGATGCTTAATGACGCCCGCCCTCACATGTTAGAGAATGTGATCATGCCTAGCCTAACAGGCTAGCAGTGCAAACAAAATTCGACACACATAAGATCAAGTTTGGCGGTTTTAGGTCGGTCTGATTTTTAGGGCAAAACTGAACTCTTTCGACAATTCTTAATTTATAGTTCATATTGTTTTTCTTACCTTAAAAGTTACCTTTGAGCTTGTAAATATTATAACCCACGACGCGATGACTTTACATGTATTTACTTTGGCAGCTATACGTACGTAGACAGTAGTAGTAGGTTTACCGAGTAAACTGTGTGGCGATCAGCTGTTCCACGACCACGTCAATAATTTACATAATTATTAGCAGGTCAACTAATTTCAATATGAATAGTATTACTGATCCGCCCACTAAATGGCTATAAATCAAAAGTATATCATGAAAATGGTAGTTTTTAAGATTTATACGTATCAGAAGTCAAATAAAATAATAATGAAAACAAAATGAAACCTAACAAATAAGAAATATGAAAATAAAAACGGGAAATTGTGAATAGCTCCGCCTCTTTGTCACGCCCATTTTGGGCACCTTTCCATGTCGTAACTTCCGGTAGCTCGCACAATTTATAGTTTTATAAAGCGATTTTGAATAAACCTATTATGAATGACATCTCATGATGTGACGTTGTGTTCCCATTGTTCATTGCCTGGGAGCATGCGTAATCATGGTGCTCATTTTTTTTTCATTTAGGACCTGTGCTTTGTAAAGTCCACCACAGTAAAATAAAGCTGTGACCATGATGACAGTGTCAGTGGTTGTATGTACACACCAGTCCCTTTGCCTTGTATCTAGACCTGGTCGCGCCGGAGTCGCGAGGTAAAGCGACCAGTCATCGGCATCCCCTAGGTCAATTAGAGTTTCATCGTTTGTAATGTTGGTTCACAATGTGAACTTAATGTGAACCGAACTTAGTCTTTAAGTTGATTTTGAGCTATGTTGTATTTCAAGTATTTTTTCCACTGAATGACATGTGTTTGTCAGATATGGGATGTTGGATTCAACTTTTGCAGGAAAAACCTGAAATAATCAACAGAAGATGATAATCGTGAGTATAAATCAAACCACAGAGCAAAGCATGTCTTGGCTTTGAAACGTGTCCAATTTCGGGTCGATACGTTCAATAAGTAAGCTTATATTCAAGGATTTTTTCCTCAAAAACTGCGTAGCACGAATTCGGCAGATTTGACATAAATGAGCTGAACGTAGCACTAAACGGAACGATTTAGACAGGAAATAACTACTGAATGCACGTAAATTTACTTTTCCTCGCTCCAACCAATGCTGCAGAACTCTTTTTCGTTGAAAAAGTGGGAACATTCGTGAATTTTCATTGACAAAATAGCATGTACACATGATCGTTTTCCCAAGATGCAAAATCACATGAATTTTCTGTCTTGACGAGACTAATTTAGGCATTTGTTGAACTCCGAAGTTCGAAATAAGTATCATAATTCTTTCTTTGGAGTTTTCAACATTTTATACCGAAATGATGCGGAAATCGGTAAAAGGGAAAGATATGAAATCTGGGGTGAAATAAAAAAGTGCGTGAGCCGATGTGGAACATTATATATACAGACATATTTACATAATTTCCTAGGACCTTGCACAAGTGATCATGCTCAAATAATAAACTAGAGAGGTTGGTGATTGATATGCACCATAAATTTTGAACCTATGATCAGTATTGCTAGGCAAAAATTAACAGCAAACATGGCCGATTTTTCCATTTTGGACCAATTTGAAACCAAGCTTGGCCCGAGCCCTTAAGTACCACAACAACAAACATTAAAATGGCTTTTGTTCACGATCAAAGTTGTGAATGTACATTATCTCAATTAGACCTATTTACCGTACCACCCACACAAACCACCGTGGTCAACGGAACATGGACAGAATTTTTCCCTGTGTCAAGCATCACTTCAGATACAGCTCCTCTAGAATTCAACATAAATGGTGGTCATGGTGGTGACGAGTATTTAGATATGAGTAGCACCATTCTTCAGGTTCAAGCCAAAATTACCAAGGCTAATGGAGATGATCTGGAGGCTGAGGAGCAAGTGGGCCAGTCAACCTGTTTCTTCACTCTCACAAGCGGACATCTCTCTGAATGGACGTCTGGTATCTCATTCTAGTAGCACCTATGGCTACAGAGCTCTATTTGAGACTCTATTGAACTATGGAAAAGATGCAACAGAAAGTCAGCTTACATCTAGTTTGTTCTACAAGGACACGGCAACCAAGATGGATGTGGCAAATCCTCTTGCCACCAACAACACAGCCAACCTGGGACTAAAGAAACGGGCCACATTTACAGCCACCAGCAAGGTGAGTGACATGAGTGGTCCTCTTCACGCCGACATCTGTTTTCAGAGCAAGTACCTTCTTTCAGGTCTAGATCTTAAAATAAAACTGCACCGTGCCAAAGATTCATTCTGCCTCATGAGCGACGAGCTAGCCGCAGACTTTAAAGTGAAGATCGTTGGAGCCTCTCTGTTAATGCGGAAAGTCACATTAAGTCCACCCATTATTCTAGCACATGCTAAAGCTTTGGAAAAAGGCACAGCCAAGTATCCCGTCAAGAGAGTTTTGGTCAAGTCATTTACGGTACCACAGGGAGATCTGTCCATCACTAAGGAAGGACTATTCACAGGTCAGCTTCCTACTCGTCTTGTAGTTGGATTGGTCGACAACAGAGCTTTCAACGGGACTTACAATTTAAATCCGTACAACTTTCAGCATTTTGACCTGAACAAATTTGGAGTCTATATTAATGGACAGCAAGTACCTCTTCTGGCTCTTCGTCCTTTCACACCTAAATTTTCTGCAGAAGGTGGACAGCAATTCGTTCTGAATTACCAAACACTCTTTTCAGGACTTAACAGACAATACAAAGATTTCGGTGGTTGTGTGAACCGAGAAGAGTACCCTAATGGTTATTCCATCATATGCTTATATTTAACTTCAGATTACTCAGGAGGCGGGCATTTCCAGTTGAGAAAGAACGGCAACCTGCGGATGGAACTAGGTTTTGGTGCACCTCTTCCATCAACGGTCAATAGCTGTCAATGCTGTTGTTTTTGCGGAATTTGAAAATATTATTGAAATTGATCAGTCCAGAAACGTTTTCCTTGACCAGGGAAGTTGAATACGGAGATAGAAACATGAATACTAGTGAATTGAATAATACTTTAAGTAATGTAATGTAAAAACTCATTTGTGGGTGTATTGCCATCAGATAAAATGTCAAAAATCAAAATGCAGAAACCTTTATCATGTATAGTCAATACTGATCCATCAACAGCTCCAGGCTCCCACTGGTTAGCAATTTACATAGACCAGCATGGTAATGGAGAGTTTTTTGATTCCTACGGCATGCATCCTAGCCAGTACGAAGTCTGTTTGTTGACTTTTTAAATGATCGTTGTAAAAGATGGTCATTCAATCAAGTGGGATTGCAGGGACCATTTTCTGCCACTTGTGGCCAATACTGTCTATTTTACCTTTTGCATAGATGTAAGGGAATGCCTTTGAATGAAATTCTTGGTATATTCACAACTGATAAGAACATGAACGATATAATGGTCAATGAATATGTAAGAAAAAACTATCCATTAGCAACTAAAATCTATGACATGAAAACTTTGAAAGAGCAGATCGCCATAGCCTTAATAAAATATAAATGATTTGTTTCATGAAATGGTGTTTGACACAACAAGCCAGTCATAACATATTGATTTAGATTGATGTAAATAAGGGGGACTACTATCTGGCACGTGTGTCATTGATTGTCAATAAATAATAGTCATGTGCCATGTATCATAATCATAACAAAGTCTTGTGTAAATATTGTAAATAATTATGTTAAAGTTTGCAGTGTTTGAAACTTTTGTTTTGTATGTACATAATTGGTTTAATAAAATGAATTCTTTCTTGATTCTGAATAAAGATGTCTTTGTGTAATTTTGTTCTGAGTCTGTCAAATACATAATACACAGTGAACACACATTCAAATGAAAAAAATTAACACACTGTCTCAGCAATTTTTCAATTTTTTTTTTCTTTTATTACTACAACTAAAATACAGAATATTTAAGTATAACATATTTACATTTAAAAAGTCTCAACATTAAGACAAAATACACAGCAAGCCTATTTACAGTAGGTTATGTTTACAGTCAACCTTCCCATGTTGTATTGTACAATGACATCTAAGTAATGATTTTTCTATAATACAATAACTTTAATATTTTCCAAAATGCAATTGGCTGTTAAATCAATTTCCTCTGCTACAATCAATATATATTTTCCATGGTCCAAATACAAAATTTTCTATAATCGAACTGCATGAGGAATCAATATTTTCTGTATTAGAAAGTCTGGTGTATCAACTAAATATATACGTATATAGCCCTGGGTAAATAAATTACAATTTTTCCCAAACTAGGTTTGGAATTTTATCAGTTCTTGATTTATTTGAAGATTTGCGTTTCTTAGTTTGAGATTGGAAAGGTGGGGGTGTTTTTATATCATTGTTTACTTGTCCACTCCCCCTTTTTGCTTTATAGTCTTTTATCATTATCCTCCTTTGGGGGTTACCCACTAGATATTCTGGTACATTCATTCGTGCAAGACCCCGATTAAATTCACGCCATCCCAATGGCTCTAAGGATTTACCCCGAGAGCGCAAGGTATCATGTAACAAATCGGTCATATTAGATCCTGTAATAGTTTCATCATTATACACAAGTTCATTGTTTTTATTCCAGCTGATAATTGTGAATTGTGAATGTGAATGTTATAATGTCACAGTAGTTACAAATTAAAAAATTGGGTCAAAAAAAATTGACTCCTTCCACCCACCACATCCTCCACAGTGATATACCAACATGGATTTGGAGTGGACCCTGAGTGATCCCATGTTCCAAATACCTGGACAAAATTGATAAGTGCACTGATGTACATCTTCTCAATAGACCCATTTCATACTAAATATCTATTCAATTTGATTACACACCTCCAGGCGCCTGAACTTGTCAGGGGTGGTGCAATAATTATGTGTAACCCGGGGTGGTGAATTATAGGGGGAGGGGGGGGGCAAAGATTTTTTGGCAGGCCAAAGGGGGGAAGCATTTTTTTGGCAGGTCGAAAGGGCGGGTCAAGCAATTTTTGGCAGGTCGAAAGGGTGGGTGGGGGGCATGCAATTTTTGGCACAGATATTTTGGGCACCGTTTCCATATTACACCCTAAAAAGGTGTAGGAAAACGTTAGGAACACGTTCAAATATGCAACATTTCTTGCTCGCTGCGATCGCATTATATGAAAAGACATAAGGTTTTACATTCAGGTTCCCAAAAGTCTTGCGTGCATGTAAAGGGGGGGGCAAAGATTTTTGGCACATCAAAAGGGGGAAAAGGTTTTTGGCACGTCAAAAGGCGGGGGTCACAGATTTTTTGGTAAGGCCAAAGGTGGGGCGATTTTGGCAGACCATTTTGAGAATTCACCATCCCGGGGGTACACATAATTATTGCACCACCCCTCAGGAACGGACACATCATGCAGTGGTGGCGCCAAGGGGCGTGACATTTCCCCCAATCTTAGGCTTTGTCTTCCGTACTATCGCTTTGCTCCAAAGCCAACCTATTTTCCATCCAATTGAAAGAAAAAATGAAAAACCATGCCATATGCCCTCTGACACTAATAGTAAAGACCTGGCGGCTCGGTGAGTGGACTTTCGCGGTTGGTGGGTTTTGTAGACCAATATCTCAGGTAGACAGTGATCTTTACTTCATAGTGGTCCTACTGCATAGTGGTCCTACTTAACTTGTTGGTGACTTTGTAGCTTGCCTATAGTGAAGCTTGCCTTTGGCAAGCTCTGTACATGTACATGTACTGCTGGGAGTGGTATTAATTTTTTTACAGAATGGTCTAAACCAGGCAGGGATGGCCTATATACATTTTCTTTACTAATACTAGTCACTTGCTTGGGTTTATTTTACTTGAGATCACTGGATCTTCTAAGGTACTGCGAGGGCTCTGATCAAGAGCTACCGTACTACACAGTTAAATGTTAGAATTTGAACTTTTTAAGTCCAACTCGTAATTTTCTAAGAAATTTGCACCCATTGATATAAACCTATTAATTTTTGGCCAAATCTAACACAAATTGTCTTAGTTTTTACAACTTACAACCAAGAATTTTTGAGAAATTTCAAACATTTTGACTACAGTGATGCAAAGTTGGTCTATTTTCCACAAAAAAACCAATCCGAGTGACTACTTTAGGGGGCATTCATTTCTTCGAAGGGGGGTTTACAAAAGGCTGCGTCAATAAAATCGCGATCCTCCCCTTTTCGGTAACAAACATTTTATGACCCACCGCCCCTCCTCCACACACACCACAGCACCTTACACCCTAAGGGACTGTGCAATAATTATGAGCCCTGGGGAGGGTAAAATTGGGGGGAAGACATTTTGGCGAGCCGAAAGGGGGGGGGCAAGGGATTTTGGCGGGCCGAGAGGGGCAAGCAATTTTGGCGAGCCGTTTGGAAATTTTACCACCTGGTGGCTCATAATTATTGCACAGCCCCTAAAGGGAGCACACCACTAAATCAATGCGCCATTTGTGAAACCCTACTGAGTTCCGGTAAAATTCAGACAGTTTTTGAGGTATTATGGGCTGCTCTTTGGACTAATAATCAGAAAGAGTAGCGAATTGTAGCTTAAATGAAAGTGTAAAGCCTGCGCATGAATTTGAATCACCAAAAAAGTGACATTTTTACAATTATCAAGAAAATAGGTCCGCGTATTAAAAAATGGGCAGAAACAGGTTGAAGCATTGACCTTTGTCTGTATTTGAAACCTTTCTCTGTTTTTGAGACCTTTCTCTGTTTTGAGACCTTTCTCTGTTTTTGAGACCTTTCTCCGTTTTTGAGACCTTTCTCTGTTTTGAGACCTTTCTCTGTTTTTGAGACCTCTCGCTGTTTTTGAGACCTTTCTCTGTTTTTGAGACCTTTCTCTGTTTTTGAGACCTTTCTCTAGCTGTATTTGAGACCTTTCTATGTTTTTGAGACCTTCTGGTACTATTGAGACCTTATTGTGTGGTTGTTTATGCATTGTTGGTTGTTAATTAATAACTCTCAGAAGTAGGCCTACTTAACCTTTTCATGGGGGGGGGGCAAGGGTTCGAATCGCCCCCCCTGCTAGTTACGCCACTGGGAACTGCACATACACACAAGACGAGATGTACAGTGGGTAAGAGTTTTTATTTTTTATTGTAGTCTCGCTGAGGAGAATAATTAAATTAATGTCGCATGTAATAATTACTGTCGCATGTCCGAATGTAGATATGAATTTATTCAATTCAATATTAGGCCTACTATCGTTTTACTTTTCGTTTCATTTGTTGTAATGAAAAGAAAATATATCTTGGAAAGTCTTGTCCGAAAGGCCGGTTTAGTATAGAGGCCTATAATATTAGTATTGAATGAAATTAATTTTTATTAAAATAAATTTTACACGCCTCTTAATGATGACTATTATAATAATGATCAACTTGACATTGTGACCACATTCTATTAAAGTTCCAACGGTTATCGATTACCAATTCACGCAGATCTCAAATGATGCACATCAATAGCACCGGTGAGATCAGAAAAGGGTCCATGTTTACGGTAATCAGTGGTAATCGTCAGCACATCTCAATTCAGCATCGAAGTGGTTACGTAATTCTCTTGGTTACCGGATCACGCTATTTTGATATGCCTTCAAGTGCCATATACTTTGTGTGGTGATTGTTTCGATCGTGGTTCATAACTCAAGCGCGTGATCCCGTTGACATAGTAACATTACGTAACTTCGATACTGAATAGAGGGTATTCATTACTACGTCATTGATGTGATTGCTCATGCATAAAATTCCTCCACATAGGTTGTTTAGCTTAATCGGGAGAGTGACCTCTTGAAATGATGATCACAGTTATCTTTGAGTTATTACAGTGAGGCCCACGTACAATGTTCAACACAAAGTGAACAATGCTATAACTTGAGGACAAACAAACCAACACCGCCAAATTCGACTGACATGTGTACAACGTGGGAAGCTATGGGAAATTGAACACTTGTTGTCTGATCATGCATGTGTTTATGGTTCGGGTAGCGGTTACTTAGCAACTCTCGTTCCGCTTGGGTTTATTGCATACACTCTATAGCCACCGGTCTTCATATTATAACTATGATATACCATGGATATACAAATCATCTAAACCAATAAGTATGATATATTATGACGAGTAATAGAAAACCCCTGAAAAACTTTTTTCTTTATCTTAAGTCTGGTTATTTTCTTTCTTGGCCCAAATTAGATGACTGACAAAAATTAAGCGATTTCACTCAATTATGCAATTTAGGTATCCAATATGGCCGCCGGAAGGGCGAAAATTAGACATTTTTGGGACATTTTTGGGACGTCATTTCTCCTCAACCCTACCACCTACAGAGTTAAAATTTGGCATGTATACTGTTGAAATGTATTCACTGTTTAGTTTTTGCATTTTCAATCACATATTTGAATAATTCTAAAAAAATATTAAGCATGCGCATAGCTAATTTTGCATGCGGAAATGCCACAAACAAATTGCAGTTCCCCATGCGGAAATATATTGCAGTTCCCCATGCGAAAATACACCAAAAATATAGCAGTTCCCCATGCGGAAATACACCAAAAATATTGCAGTTCACCATGCGGAAATACACCAAAAATATTGCAATTCCCCATGCGGAAATTCACCAAAAATATTGCAGTTCACCATGCGGAACTGCACATCCCGACCTGCATCACCGCATGCGGAAATGCAAGTTGGGATATGTAGTTCCTCATGCGGAAGTGCGTGACGGAATGTGTAGTTTCGCATGCGAAACTGCAAGCTGATATGTGCAGTACTGCATGCGGTACTGCACATATAACGGTCGATTGTAATACCCGATTTGAGACCATAACGTGTTTTTGAGACCATAACGTGTTTTTGAGACCATAACGTATTTTTGAGACCATAACGTGTTTTTGAGACCATAACGTGTTTTTGAGACCATAACGTGTTTTTGAGACCCTAACGTGTTTTTGAGACCATAACGTGTTTTTGAGACCATAACGTGTTTTTGAGATCATAACGTGTTTTTGAGACCTTTTTCTGTTTTTGAGACCTTTCTCTGTTTTTGAGACCTTTCTCTATGTTTGAGACCTTTCTCTGTTTTTGAGACCTTTCTCTGTTTTTGAGACCTTTCTCTGTATTTGAGACCTTTCTCTGTTTTTTGAGACCTTTCTCTGTTTTTGAGACCTTTCTCTGTATTTGAGACCTTTCTCTGTTTTTGAGACCTTTCTCTGTTTTTGAGACCTTTCTCTGTATTTGAGACCTTATTATACTATTGAGACATTGTTGTGTGTTTGTGTCTGAGACCTTTCTCTGTTTTTGAGACCGTATTGTGCTATTGAGACATTACTGTGTGTTTGTTTCTGAGAGCTTTCTGTGTTTTTGAGACCTTATTATACTTTTGAGACCTTGTTGTGTGTTTATTTCTGAGACCTTTGTGTGTTTTTGAGACCTTGTTGTACTTTTGAGACCCTTGTGTGGTTTTGAGACCCTTTTGGCCCTCACGGCCGCCCATAGTAAAGGCCATTATATACGCACTCATGCATAGGGAGACAAACATGATAAAGTTAATCTGCTCTTTTCATTCTCGATCATTAACCTTTGGAACATTTCACATGCATACTGTTTGTCTCAATGCCTTCTCGGCAATCTCGGGCCATTATAGGCCTATACAGTACGACAGCAACTTAGCTCATTTCCGGTCTTTTTTACCGGCGTGACCTCTGCTGTTACGTAACGCAATGTTGAAAATCAGGTGGCAAATACGGTTTTTAGAAAACATCAAAAAATGGAATACACGAGTCGTTTCTCCCTTCATTTCCATATTGAGCCCATAGATAAGATATGAAACATGAGTATAAGGCAAAGAATAACGTGTAAAAGTTGAATTATGTGGAAAAAATGAATGCTTTTGGTGCGCGAAGTAGCCTAAAAAATTAGAGAAAATGCATGTCACGATCACTAAAATGGTTATATCTGCAGCTTTGAGGAAACGCAGCACTAATGCTTTTCTGTTGTGATAAACATTAATTAAACATAGCTTGTATTAAAATTTCAGCGAAAATGAGCGGTGGAACAACCTAGTCGTAGGTTGAAAAGTTGTGTTCTTTGAGTCCTCGTGCCGGAAGCGCACGTTGCAAGTGTCACGATGCTTCACGAAATGGATCCCAGCCGGCGCTGTCTATTATACATGTTATATTGATTAATATAGCAATTAAAAACGTCTATTGTTATATATTTTATAAATGCAAAATACTCTATTGTGTAACAAAATATTGTAGTCGTCAAAGAAGGTAGTATCATCTCATTTAACTGAAGTACAAGCAGTTTTGAAAAGATTGTTGTTGAGTGAGACCTTGAACACGTTGAACGAGAAATAAGATAGCAAAAGAATACCCTTTGCCCGAACAAGTTGCGATGGCTTAGTGGACAGAACGAAGGTGTGCAGTGCCGAAGGTTGAGAGTTCGATTCCCATGTTATCTTATCGATGATGTGGAATTTTTCAGTTCGTTTTTCTTTTCTTTTTTCCTCTCCCTTTTGTCTTTAATAATATAGGCCTAATGAATGTCGGCTTGAAGGCACACTTTTTTCATGATTTATTTCTTGTTCATGTTTAAGCCTAATCCTACATTCGAGTTCATATCTTTTAAAAAAATGCATTTAAGTTCAGTAGCTTTCAATATGATATAATCAAATAAAGCATGTCAAACTTAAGTAATTTTTAAAAGTTCAAGAATATATATAGGCCTAGGCCTATCAAATAAAGGAACGTCAACACAGATTTTCACGATTTTTTAATTGGACTAGACCCCTCCTATATCGGCAACATATTTTATGAGCTTTTATGCATACATATCAAATCATGAGATGCACGAATTTCAAACCTAATATTTTGGCATATTTGTAATTTTTACACAATGTTCAACTTACACCTCGGATTACACCTAATATAATTGGAATCAGCCAAGTTCGTCGTCTAGACAAATCCCCCATAGAACACCACAGTTAAGCGGTCAAGATATTAAGTGTTTTCTTTCATTTTATCTCGCTCCTTCTGCTTCAAATGTAACGTGAAAACCTTCCTGGCAGTTATTTACTAATATTATAAATATTGTTATAATTTTTGGAATAACAAAACTTCAAATTTGCCCGAAATCGTATATTATGGCTTTAATAAAAATATGAAAACTAGGATTTAAAAATATGAGTTAAAATCAAATCAAAAATCAAAGAGAGGTACTTGCGGGGTTCGAACCAAGATCGAACTTCCAAATACATGTATTTACCACTAAGCCATACCAGAGATATGATTAATTCGATGACAATAATAGCAATGTTATTCCCACTCAGTAGCTCTCAGTGCCTCACTCGTACATTCTATTTCTGGAATGAATTAACACCGTCCAAATAATGTAACACAAACCTTTATGCTGACTTTTAAAATTGTTTGAACGTTGGGAGTATTATTTTCAAGTTAAATAACCAACAATGGACAATTGACAATGAAAGTTTCTTTGCAGGAAAAACATCGGACGTACAATATATGGCGTGACAGTAGTCACGCACAAAGATAAACATTTCAACATGTTCAATATACGACTACGAATATATACCCCAACCAAAATTCACGAAATTTTCAGGCAAGCTAACTTAAGTTATTCTATAACATGACACCCATTTTTGATTCCGGCGCTTTTTCTTGCTTGATGATATGAACATTTTTGTGTTCGTGACATGCAATTTTTCTCATTTTCCGAGCTACTTTGGACATGTTCAAGCTTCTTTTTTCCATTTAATTCAACTTTTACACGTTATTTGTTGCTTTACACAAATGTTTGATGTCTTATCTGTGGTCAGGGTATATGAATGATGCAATATACGACCCGTGTCTTCCATTTCTGGAGCTATTTTGATAAAAAGCGTTTGCCGGCTAAAATTTCAACATTGTGTTACGTAACCCGTGTTCACCAACCCGTATAAATTTTCTGTCGAACAAAAGAGGTAACGAAGTTGCTGTCGTACTGTATAGTAAATCTTGAAACCGCAGAACGATCTGTTGGTCAGCATAGATATTGAATAAAATGGAATCCCATCACATCAATTCAAAGCTATACCCGTTTTTGAAATACTGGTTACCAGCGACTTAAAATGCAGACGGTGATGGAAGCGATATCGCCAATTTTGAGGTCGCCATTGGATTAACACATAATCATGAAAGCTTCACAAACAATTCTAAATTTGTTATGTGGTGTCAAAGCAAAATTATTTTACTCTAAAATCGTCGGGGTTCGACAAAGTACCCCACTGCAAGTATGATAATTTTCCATTTGTAATTGCTAACCATGTATTTTGAATGGGGCTGTCAGCCCTGTATCTTCGCCAGCCTCGTACGTCACGTGTTGCGCTTCCTATGCCGCCTGTTAAAATGTATGAAGTATGATCGCCCGCGATCACTAATTTATTTAAGTTTCGCTATCTCTTAGGTTCGCTATCACTAATTGCAATTAAGGTTCTATACCTAAGGTTCGCTATCACTAATTTTAATTAAGGTTCGCTAGAACTAATTAATTAAGGTTCGCTATCTCTAAGGTTCGCTATCACTAATTTTGATTAAGGTTCGCTATATCTAAGGTTCGTTATCAGTAATTTTCAATAAGGCCATATCACTAATTTTCAATAAGGTCCACTATCTCTAATTTTACACAAGGTCCCCTATCTCTAATTTTAAATAAGGTTCGCTATCTCTAAAATAAGGCCCACTATCTCTAATTTTAAATTTGTTTCTCTATAGAAAGCCCTTATTTAAAATTAGAGCCGGCGCGCGCGGGCTTTATTTTAAATTAGAGATACCCTGCAAACACAAAACGTTTTCGACATCATTCACAAAAGGTTATAAAAGGTTACCAGAAAACGTTTAAATGTCGGGTTATATAAAGGGTATATTAAGGGTATAAAACGTTTTCATAACATTAAAAATCATTTTTTGATAATCTACTGCTCAGCAAACAAAAAATGTTTTACAGAAAACGTTTAAATGTCGGGTTATATAAAGGGTATAAAAACGTTTTAATAACATTCCAAAAACATTTTTGAAAACTTGATACAAAACATTCTAAACAGAATGTTATTTTGGGGTTGAAAAAATATTTTGCGAAAAATGTTTGCCCAAAATATTTGCAATAACGTTTTAAAAACGTTTTCATGACCTTTATATAACCCGACATTTAAATGTTATTAAAACGTTTTGAAAAAAACATTTTAAGAACATTTCTGTGTTTGCTGGGTGCAAATATTTTAACATAATGTTATTTAAGTGTTGACAAAATATATGGTAAAAATGTTTGCAAAAATAGTTTACAATAACATTTTGAAAACATTTAAAAATATTGTTGTAGTGTGTTTTCATACAAAACGTTTTAAAACGTTTTCATGACCTTTATATAACCCGACATTTTAATGTTATTAAAACGTTTTTATGTAAACCAAAAGCCAAAATATAACTTATTAAAAACGTTTTAAAAACGTTTTGTGTTTGCTGGGTAGCGAACCTTTTTTAAATTAGAGATAGCGAGCCGGATTTAAAATTAGAGATAACTTCGGGCCTGAGATAGCGAATCTTAGAGATAGCGAAACTTAGAGATAGCGGGCCTTATTCAAATTAGAGATAACGAACCTTAGGGATACCGGGCTTGTTAAAATTAGAAATAGCGGGCCTTATTTTAAATTAGTGATAGCGAACCATAGATATAGCGAACCTTCAATAAATTAGTAATAGCGGGCCTTATTCAAAATTAATGATAGTAAACCTTATCTAACATTAGTGATATCGAACCTTAGAAATACCGAACCTTATTCCAAATTAGTGATATCATATCAAACCTTAGGTATAGTGAACCTTTTTTGTAATTAGTGATAGCGAACCTTAGAGATAGCGAACCGGCACCATGTCCAATAACTCAATAATCCAAGATTTGTGATATCCACAATCAGAATCCTGGTCCGGCAAGATTGAAAATAATCCAGTCCAACAAAACTTGACAAGCCGTCTGACAACCAATATGACCACAGTCCCTTTATGGGGTGTTGTCTGTACGACCAGGGATATGAGATATTTTATCCTTTTTCAGGGATTTTATCTCATTTCCTTGGTCTGACCCAGAGACTAGCTAGAGAGGCTGTTTAAAAAACAAGAACTGTCTCTAAAAAGAAACGCGTTTAATCAGTGTTGATATGGCTAGCTCACGGTTTGTTTTTAAGCCCTTTTTAAAGGTGGCGCCTTTACTTTTGAGGCATAGTTCATAAAAAAGTGAAATGTAACTCTTTGTGTATGTGTGTGACGGGGGTCTAGGTGTGTTTTGTTTGTTTGTTTTAAATCAATACTAGAGACTTAACTTTGTTTTGTTTGGTTGTACTTTTCCATATATCAAAAAAGCACGGGCAGAGCCGGGAACGTAGCCATATTTTAGGGGGGCCTTCAATCAACCCTTTGAAAAAACGCTGCCTTTGAACGTTTTTTTACAGGAAAAAATGGATTGTTTTCGGATTTGTGCATCGCATCCTCTGGCTACGGTTTGCCGATAGGGTCGGAAAAGCAACCACTTATTAGTTCTACACAATGGAACTGAACAGTATTGCTTTAATTTTTCAAAGTACCGGGCTGGCAAAGTAAATCCTGGTAAGCTAGCAATAGGAAGCCAATTGTGTCATTTTATTGCTATCATATCCTACCACGCATGGATAGAGCCCTACAATGCTTACACGAGAACAAAATTATCACAAATGTATGACCTTCTCGGCTTGGGTTTTTTTCTTCATTTATATCCTCATTATACTTTCCTGTGATAGCTAGCTACCTATTTTATAGCGTAAACAGTTCCCGGTAAGCCTGCATTCAATTCAATGCATTGGGCTCACATTTCCTATTAAACAACATGGCCGTTATTGAAGCATTGATCAGTGCATTGGATTTAACAACCGGGCTTATAGCTTTATTAGCCTTATTTGCAGTATTATTTTGGATTCAAACGCCACCGAATCTTCCACCGGGACCGAATGGTTGGCCATTCCTAGGTTGTTTCCCGAATCTGGCCTGGATTAAATTCAGAACTGGATTAGAAATTCACGAAGTGTTCAAGCAATTTGGAGATGGTTACGGCGATGTGTGTAGTTTGTACTTGGGACGGCGATTAGTCGTGTTACTTAATAGTAACCGGGCTATTAAAGAGGCGTTTCAGAACCCTGGACTACAAGACAGACCTCAGAGTGCAGTACTAGATGACGTAGTCATCGCCAGAGGTATGTCTATACAATTTTGCTGAACCATGAAATGGCATCAGCCTATATAGTGTTGTATGATACTTGCTTACAGAATAGGCCTACTTACTTACCCCGGGGGGATCACTCACAAAATGGTCTGTACGCATGCGTGACCAAAAAACAAGTAAAAGGGGGTGTTTTTTTAGGCAAGGCAAGTTACGCGCGTGACGCGTTTAGGGTCTAAAAAACAGTGATTTTCAAGAATAAGGGTAGTTTTGAAACTGGACAACTTGTTTAGGGTACCTTTTCAAATTTTCGGTAAATTATGAGTCCAAAAGGGTACATTTGTTGCATTTTCACCAGCCAAAAACTCATTTAGGGGTAAATTCTACACTAAATTACCTTATTAAGGGGCTAAATTTGCTGGTAGGGTAAAACTCGTTTAGGGGGTGTTTGAAAAAAATTTGGTCACGCATGCGTACACTGCCATATTTGAGTGGCCCCCCCGGGTTACTTACTTACTTAACCATGCCAACTGACTAACGAACCCTTTGGTCTGAAATGACCATATCTCGAAATGCCACAAAAGTATGACCCGGGAGTATGACCCCCCAAGTGGTGTCAAATGAAAAAGAATAAAAAAGTAAAATATATATTAACCAAAATATTTCCCCACCCAGGGGTGACACTCATCATGAGACGCGGGTCAATTTTCATATGGGTCCTTTAAATACCTCCAAATGCCAAGAAGGTATGACTATACCCAAGTGGTGTCGAATGAAAGAGAAAAAAACAAAGAATATATAAAAATTTATATTAAAAATTATTCTCCCACCGGGGATGACACTCCTCATAAGCCCTGGGTCAGTATTCATATTTTGGGTCCCTTTCATATCTTAATGCCAAGTATGGATTCCCTGAGTGGTGCCAAATGAAAGAGAAGAAAGTAAAGAATATAATAAAAACAATCTCTCCACCAGGGGTAACATTCCTCATAAGACCTGGGTAAATATTCATAATGGACACATCTTGAAATGCCAAGTGTCAAGAACTTGAGGTATGATCCCCCAATGGTATTAAATAAAAGAGAACAAAGTAAAGAATATAATAAAAAATAATTTTCCCACCGAGGGTAACACTCCTCATAAGACCTGGGTCAATAACTTACGCCACATGGTTCAGCTATGGTGCGGTAACCGCTCTAGTTTCTTTGTGACCTCGAATTGTTTGCTAATGTACATTTTCAAAGCATTCAACTGTACTGAACATGCTAAAACTGTAACTGTCTTCGTAAATATTAAAGCAAACATTGTGATTGAGATAGAAGACTAATACATTGCAACCCGGGGGGGGGTCACTCCCATTGTGGCCTATACACCATCCGCGATAATCAACTTTTGAAAAGGACCCTAAACAAGGATTTAACCCTTGGCTAAAACGATACCCTAAACACGGATTTTCTTCCTTGCATCAAATTTCATACCCTAAATTTCATTTCCGCGTATTAACAATTGCAATTTTGCTACCCTTTTTTTTTTATTTTTATGTTTTTGACACCCTAAACACGTTACGCGCGTATCGTGCCTACCCACGAAAAACTACCCTTTTTACGCGTTTTCATTATCGCGGATGGTGTACAGGCCACAATGGGAGTGACCCCCCGGGATTGCAACACAAAGGGGTTGCTACATGTACCTCTGAGCATATCACACAAACAATTTTTTCCAAGTTTTGAATTTATCTTAGATTCAACTTCATATTGGTTAATTATTGTTCGAGCGATTTGCTTTCTAGCATTGTCTAGAAGCAAAATGATGTACATCAGTTTACAGTAGAAAACAATTCCCAGCGGACAACAGCGAACCACCGGCCTCCCCCAGCCCCGGGGCTAGCTCGGCCACCGGACCATTTCCTGGGCTTTATTACCCAGTGATGTGCCAATCGAGTTCCTGTTGAAAACGCACTATGTAGCATTTTGTTTATATCAAAGATACTCAATATCGATAGTGAAAATTAATTGTGAATTGTGAAATGACCCGTAAAGTCTACTACAATATTAAAGTAAATCATGTTTGCACTATTGATTGTAATGATTGATGTGACTATGGAATTAAAGATGATACGATTATTGATTATATTATACGTAACGCAATGTTGAAAATCAGGTGGCAAATACGATTTTTCAGAAAACATTAAAAAATGGAATACACGAGTCATTTCTCCCTTCATTTCCATATTGAGCCCATAGATAAGATATGAAACATGAGTATAAGGCAAAGAATAACGTGTAAAAGTTGAATTATTGTTGAAAAATGAATGCTTTTGGTGCGCGAAGTAGCCTAAAAAATTAGAGAAAATGCATGTCACGATCACTAAAATGGTTATATCTACAGCTTTGAGGAAACGCCGGTCTAATGCTTTTCTGTTATGATAAACATTAATTAACCAGAGCTTGTGTTAAATTTTCAGCGAAAATGAGCGGTGGAATAACCTAGTCGTAGGTTGAAAAGTTGCGTTCTTTGAGTCCTCGTGTCTTATGCGCACGTTGCAAGTGTCACGATGCTTCACGAAATGGATCCCAGCCGGCGCTGTCTATTATTATACATGTCATATTGATTAATATAGCAATTAAAAACGTCCATTGTAATATATTTTGTTAATGCAAAATACTCTATTGTGTATCAAAATATTGTAGTCGTCGAAGAAGGTAGTATCATCTCATTTAACTGAAGTACAAGCAGTTTTGAAAAGATTGTTGTTGAGTGACATACTTGAACATGTTGAACGAGAAATAAGATAGCAAAAGAATACCCATGAGCTAGAACAAGATGCGATGGCTTAAATATTGTTTAAAAAAATTTCATATTTAGGCCTAATCCTCCATTCGATTTGATATCTTTTTAAACAATTGCATTCAAGTTCAGTAGCATTCAACATGAAATAAAGCATGTCAAACTTAAGTAATTTTTAAAAGTTTTAATTGGACTAGACCCCTCCCCTATCGACAACATAATTTATGCATACATATTAAATCATGAGATGCACGAATTTTAAACCAAATATTTTGGCATATTTGTAATTTTTACACAATGTCCAACTCACCTCGGATTACACCTAATATAATTGGAATCAGCCAAATTCGTTGTCTAGATAGAGCAACTAACTTTGATGTCTTATTATTTATTTTATTTATTTATTTATTTATTTATTTATTTATAACATTTGGCACAAGGCCAGCCAGATCCAATATTGATTACACAATAAATTGAAGGATTGCCCTTACATAAAATCAGAACATTACTAGAAAATACATATAATCAATACAGAATAAAATAAAACAAAGACATTAAATCCCCCATAGAACACCACAGTTAAGCGGTCAAGATGTTAAGTGTTTTCTTTCATTTTATTTCGCTACTTCTGCTTCAAATGTAATGTGAAAACCTTCCTGACAGTTATTTACTAATATTATAAATATTGTTATAATTTTTGGAATAAGAAAACTTCAAATTTGCCCGAAATCGTATATTATGGCTTTAATAAAAATATGAAAACTAGGATTTAAAAAAAATAGTTAAAATAAAATCAATAATCAAAGAGCTGTGCTAGCGGGGTTCCAACCAAGATCGAACTTCCAAATATTTACCACTAGCCATACCAGTGGTTTGATAGATTCGGTAATAATAGCAATGTTATTCCCACTCATGGCTCACTCGAGTATTCTATTTCTGGAATGAATTAACACCGTCCAAATAATGTAACACAAACCTTTATGCTGACTTTAAAATTGTTTGAACGTTGGGAGTATTATTTTCAAGGTAAATAACCAACAATGGACAATTGACAATGAAAGTTTCTTTTCAGGAAAAACATCGGCCGTACAATATATCGCGTGACAGTAGTCACGCACAAAGATAAACATTTCAACATGTTCAATATACGACTAAGAATATACCCCAACCAAAATTCACGAAATTTTCAGGCAAGCTAACTTCAGTTATACTATAACATGACACCCATTTTTGATTCCGGCGCTTTTTCTTGCTTGATGATATGAACATTTTGGTGTTCGTGACATGCAATTTTTCTCATTTTCCGAGCTACTTTGGACATGTTCAAGCTTCTTTATTTTCCATTTAATTCAACTTTTACACGTTTTTTGTTGCTTTACACAAATGTTTGATATCTTATCTAAGGTCAGGGTACACAAATGGAGCAATATACGACCCGTGTCTTCCATTTCTGGAGCTATTTTGATAAAAGGCGTTTGCCGGCTAAATTTCAACATTGTGTTACGTAACTCGTGTTCACCAACCCGTATACATTTTCTGTCGAACAAAAGAGGTCACGAAGTTGCCGTCATACTGAATAAAGCAATGAAGCTTAGAACTTTATTTTGGGACAACGTATCTATGATGAATTCATTCAAAAGTGCGTATATTAGGGGTGGGCAAGGTGGGCGAAATCATCCACCATTGGAAACTTTGGAGGGACGGTTTGCAGGGACGAAGCGAAGTAAGGGGAAAGGAAAGCAGGGGAAATGGTAGGAAAGCAGTGGAAAGGAAAGGAGAGAAAGGGAAGACAGAACAGAACAGAACAGAATTGGGGGGAAAAGGGAAAGAAAGAGCCCGGCATGCCGCGCCCCGGGCGGCATGCCCGGGGCACTCCCACTTTAGAGGTGACCCGTATTTAGCGCTGTTAAAACAAAATGTTTACATCGTCGCTGTCGGGGACAGGTAAAAGGCGAGTTAAAATGGGCGAGTTACATGAAAAGCGAGTTAGATTGGCGAGTTACCCCCTGCAGAGATTAAAGAGTGACCCCTGCTGAGAATATGACAAGTCCCATCGGCGAGTTAAGATTTACAACAAGTCCTGCTGGCGAGTTACGACAAGTCCCATAAGCGAGTTTCGTGGGGGGTAATTGACAAAAAACCTAATCTCTGTGGGGGGTAACTCGCCTTTTTAACTCGCTTTTCTTTAACCCGCCTTTTTTTTAACTCGCCTAGTTACAGCTCCCAAAGACCCCATATTTGTTTACGAACACATGCTCTGTCACCCGAAGACCCCTTATTTTTCCATTTGATCCGTCACCCTAAGACCTACGGAAGCTCTGAAGGGACATGACGAGTTGACGACTTGACGAGTTGACGACTTGACGAGTTGACGACATAAACGATGACATAAAAGACCCTTATTTTTCAATTTAAACAGCGACTTTCATTTATCACTGATGTTGTTAGTTATTTTGAAAATTTTTTTGAAGCATTCATGATTTAGAGCTATTAGAAATTCAAATGTTCGAGGTTTCTGTGGCAACTGTTTCGCCTGGCACCCAAAGGTTCCATTTTGTAAAAAGGTCATGTTCTCACCCAATGACCCCATATTTTTCACATTTTGCTCTCACCGAATGCCCCTTGCTGTGAAAGTGTCAGCCCTACAACTATATCTATTCAATATTGAAGCCCCCCCCCCGAGAAAGCCAAGATAAAGAAAACGACGAAAAAGAAAAAAAGAAAGTGAATAAAAACAAAAGGGAAGGCTAAAGGAAAAGGGGAAGAAGAAGGGGGAGAAGACAAATTGAGTGAAAAACAAACCCATTTAGGACGGGGGAAGCAAATTCAAGCGCAAGCAAAGAACGGGGGAATAGGTGAAAAAAGGGGAAAAAACCCTGAGCTTTGCGTATAGAACTGCTTCTTTTCAATCTGCATACATCATCCTAAGCTCAGTGGACAGAGTGAAAAACTGGTACATTTCTTTTTAAAAAAAAGCTGTGAGCCGATTGAAATATTTTTTTCCAGTTTATTAAGGGAACTGGAATGAGCGTTTTGAGCGTTTCGACAGCATTTTTTGTGGGACATGAGAGCACATCAGACCTATCGAATTGCATTCTGAATACGAAGAATGTCTTTCTGATATCAAATAATTTTCATTTTATGAAATTCACGATATAATACAAATTTTATAACAAATTATTAAAATTTGATATTTTTCATATTTTGGAGATATAACAGTCCTCGAAGTAAATTTTATAAATTTAATGATAGTCTTAGGCCTATGTATAATATAGCTGGGAGGAAAAGCCGACGATCAATTGAAAATGTTGACCTTTCATATTGAAGATATGGATTTTTTTCCCATTTATAATTAGGGCTTAGTGGTGTGTTGTTTTAATCTTTGGAGTGAAGGAGAAGGTGGTTTTAGCTCGAATTATTTACCCACAGATGGAACCCAGACGGTGGGACAGTCTAATATAAAATTGGGTATCACGAATCGTTGTATATGATGTGCAGTTAATATTCATATTTTCTTTTATACAGTGCTTTTATGCTTCAGTTTTGACACAAAAATAATTTCATTGAAAACCCTCTCACTCGGTTATTTCAAAAAGGTAACCACGCTTCACTAGAATGTGCAATAAATTAGCATCAAAATATGTCTTATTTTAACAGCATTCTGGAAACTATGGGCGTTTGGCGAAAAGAGGGGTAGTTATTGAATGCAACATAATCTTGCATAGGCCTAATTATAATGGCTCACATCAATACTGAACAATTCGGAATTTGGAATCTACCAGTTTATTGATCGCGACAGCCCAAGTAAAAATCACTTGGGAAGCTAACAAACAGAGGGAGTACGGTTAATGAAAATATCAAATGTGAAAATCTATCAATTGCACACAAATTAATACAAATCAGAATTTTGGGCTTAAATGTAATAGCCAGGGTATGTAAAATGGGCAAATGGACTACGGAGAAGTCTAGAGCATCATTCATGTGCTTAGCCTTGTCGAATTCCTTGTGCCTATGTCGTGTCGTGAAACTTAAATTTGTCAACACGCGCCCAACGACATTAAATCAACATTTCAGAAAAGTAGACCTGCATTATTTTTATTTTTATTAAAAGAATATGCCTGCATAAAAACTAACTGTTTTGCATGGGAACTGACATGTTAATATCAAAATCCCATAATTTATTCAGACTGTAATTCAGTCAATTTGGAGAATGGCCGGCTTAAGGGGACTCGATCTTTTGTGCGTAATTATAGAGGGCCAGGGGATTCACTCTATCATTTAAAAAATTATTTGAAGAAGTTAAAGAGCCCTAAGAATAAAAAACTGTAGTGTAATTCACTCCAGATACAATTTCTTTATATGACAAAAATTTATTTTTGTAATCGATCAAAAAACAAACGTTTTATATCAATTTTAAATTTAGCCTGAATCGGTAAATATGGTACCTCTCGCCCTTTTTTAGGTCAAGGCTGTTTTTACCATTATGCAGCGAACCATTGTTGAAGCTATTTCACATACATGTACAAAACATTCTAGAGGAAGAATGGGGCCATATACTGTTGAAATATCTTTTGTTGATTTCGAATGATAATGTCATGAAGTCGTAAATTTTAAGGTCAAATTCCTAAAACCAAAACAAAACATTGCGACGCAGATATTTCCCGACTTACGCAATTTCATCATCACATCAGTGTCTTTATTATTTGTTTGAAACCTTTCCCAAACGTTGGTGCTCTTTATGCATAAAACGGCTAATCTATCTTTACAAAACTCCTCCACTCAACTGCCACCGTGGTCGAGCGGTAAAGCGTTAGACGCGTAATCAAAGGAAGTTACGAAACGCTGGTTCGAATCCCAACGAAGCCTGTGGAAACTTTTTTTCTTCAAAATTCATGATCGCATTCCGAAATGAGTCACTTGTCGGTAAATCATGTATCGCACATCGTCATCATCCCTATTTCTTCGTGTCAAAAATTGCCGCGATAGTACAGCGAATCCTCTCGTTTTTCAACAGCTATACGCATGGCGATTTTGTTCGAGATAGGCCGAGCGACTCAGGCTAAGCATATACCATGACTATCATATGAGATACCACAGAGTTTCTATATTCTACACATTATTACGATTTGTGAATGCTCTAGTACCCCATATGATGTTTCTATTACAAGAAAAATCGATTTGTTTTCAGGTAAAACCAGGGTTTTGTTTCCAGTACACTAACTCGAAAAGCAATACACTAATTAGCGGGGCCTTGCAGCTTGCTGTGGATATCTTTTACTGCATTTTATAAGTAAAGATTTTGAAATCCAAAGTAAAAATTGTGATATATTTAATTTTGAGAATTACAATTATACTTTATAGGTATAAAGGAACACGTTTAGCCCATTCAGTTAAGTTCCAGGTGCAAGTCCTATAACACAATGCATATGTAAACTTTCTTTATCTGTGTCAATAATAGAATATTGATTTCAACGGAATATAGAGCTGTATGGAAAAAAAATTTATAATACAGGGTGTTGACACTGTGTATCGTATCCTTTAATAAGCATTCGTGTCTTTTGTATACAAGAACAATCATCAAGACCGAATAATTAGGCATATGCTTTGTGAGTTTTGGCTAACAACACGCCGCAAAAGCTTACAAAGCTCGTTGCGGATTATGTTTTAAAATTCACTTATCGTAGATCCAGTCACAGACTTTAAGCATCATATTTCGAGGCGCGGAAAGACACCAAATTGGTGTCGTATGACCTTTGACATTCTTTTGTGGCGAGTGACATGACCTTTCAATTCACGCCGAGTGTCCTTGACAGGCTTGATTATGCTTCATGGTCATGAAAGAATTCAAAAGATAACCTCTGCCCCAATAATCCCAAGCTATTGTCTGAAACTGCACCTCGGAAGATGTATGGTAAAAACTCAGTCCTCAAATGATAAATTACTGACTATCATTGAGGACTGAGTTCCGCAGTCTAATGTAGATCCACCATGAGCTGTTGTGCATATGCATATCGATATGGTGTGATACGGAGCTCAGCGAAATGAAATCGCAAAAGCGCGCCGGTTCGAATCCGAACGGTTCTAATTTTTTTCTCTACTTTATTATAGTTCGCATCGCATGAACTTTACTTCTTCATACATTTTGGAAATCGTATGGCCTCAAGTTGTGGCAATTTCTAAAAGGGCAAATACATGAAGAGGTTTCCGGCTTGTGTTATCTTATCACATCAAGGAAACTGAGAGTAATTAAAGCGTACTATAAAGCCAGAAAATATACGATTTCGGTCAAATTTGATTTTGTTTTTCTTTGTCAAAAATTCTGAAATAATATTAGCAAACTGCTAGGAAGGTTTGCAAATATGTCGGGTCAATTTAAGCCGAAATAATGGGGTAAAATGGAAGAAAACCTACTTACAATCTGGATTATAACTCTTTTTCAAACTTCCTCACTCCCCTTTAATACACATTCATGTATAAGAATGAACTTCATGGAATGTAACTTGAAGTTTACGAATCGTGCCAAGTTAGCTATGAAATCCGGATAATAATGAAATAGATTGAATCTGGTGGGGAAAAGTTTAAGGACCCCTGTAGGTTATTGGTTTTAAATTGGTTTTAAATGCGTGGGTTGAAAAAAAAAGAATGAAGTTTCAGAAGCCTTTGACATTTCTCATGGTCCCCAGTTGGACGCTCGGACATTATGCGTCATTATCATAAGAACATGTTTCAATGGTTCCCACGTAAACAGACACCCATTATACCCAGTCGGCAAACCCACTATACAAATTAGGTTCCCTAAAATTCAATTGTTTGCCAATAAACCCAAATCTTTTGCAGAATTACGCGTAAAGCGTGATGTCATCATCACGATAAATGCACAGACGTATCAATAAAATAATAAATTTGGCGGGCTGATACGTTTTCTTGCAATGTGGTTTTCTTGTAAGTTGTATAAAGGATGACGGCTATTTTTACATAAGCAGTAAAGTAGCCAGCAGCGGGGGCGCAGACAAAAAATGAAAGAGAAAATCGGGAAGGAAAAGGACAACATTCACTCCGATGTTGGACCAAAATAGTGTAACATACAATTTTTTATGCGCGCACATTGTCCCAATAATAGGCCTAATGCCCTTTTTTTACCTTTTTTGGAAGCTCGAAGACATAACATAATATGTACAGTCTCTCTAAAAAATAACGGTATAGGGCCTACTGTATGTGTATTGTGTATCCCACCGATTTTATACCGGGTCAAAATGATGCAACCGACATTTTTTTCCTCTTTGCCCCCAATTTGTTTTATTTTGCCCCTCCCCCCCTTCCGGCCATGAAAGCGCCTGTATATGGTCAATTCCAGCCAAAGCGGACAAAATTCTCTCTGGGGCCATTTTGAAAATGTTTTCCTTTTCAATTCTAGACTTATCAAATGAGACGGTCATATCTAGTGAATCATCAGGTGGAAGTGCCATCGGATTGAAAAATAACTTTTCTTGCTAGACCAAATAAAGTGTTAAATGCGCATATGCATGTTACCCACGAATTCAAGCCTTTTTCACCTGTTGTAGGCCCCTACGCCATAAAATTTCACTTTCTTTAATATCTTTCAATATTTTATGTGTGACTCATATAGGCCTACACTAGAAATCGGTGAAGACTTTGAACGTAAAATAGAATTTTATTACATATATCTACAAAGAAATATCTTGGTTATTACATATTTGAAGAAAGAACCAGGTGTACAGTTAAGATTGTGTCAATTCTTAAAACTCTTTCCAAAGTGGCTGTCATTTAACATTACTGTATTATTTCGAAAGATTAGAATAAATTCTTCATATAAATATAAAGTTCGATTTTGTATCTCGTCGCAGGATGAGGATCTCGGATGGATTCGTGGGTAACAGCGTCTGGAAAATAGCATTTCCTAGTATTTTCTTTTAATAAAAATAAAAAATACTTTTCCGCATGTCAATAATTCAGGGTGCAATGGCACTAAAATGAATTTTAATCAAAATACAAACTACATGGAATATTTAGAATGGATCATTATGGCATGTTGGGTATAAAAATTTTGAGAATAATGAAGTTGCCAAATTCAAATAGACAGAGCAAACAGTTTTATATTATTATTTTAGTAAAATCATTCCATATTTTCATGCAGCAATATTCTATTAACTCGTGTTTGACAGTTCCTACGAACTAAAACACTATCAATACATTGTTAACTAAAATTTAAGTAGAGATTCGTGGGTAACCAAAATGTTCGTGGGTAACACATATTTGAAGGTATGTATTGGTAGGCGGCAAAATAAAAAATATTACAGAAGGTTGGAAACCATCATGCGGTTATTCCTCCATTGTGTTTCAATGATTCCCGTATTCTCTAACCGATTGCATTTACCCAAAAAATGGTAATTTAGGATAATCAATCAAAACCTCGTGATACAGCTTCAGTATACCTTCAAGAGGACGCTATTAAACAGGACTGTTTTGGAACCTATTTCGCATGTTTTCAAAATGTTAAGATGCATAAGAAACATATAATTTACGAGTAAATCCTTGGATTCGTGGGTAACGCCGAATTCGTGGGTAAAGCTATAAGTACTATAGTACCGTTTGGGGTTTGCGTTTCTTAGGTGCATAAACTGTAAGTACTGTAAAAATTATAGCATACCCATGGCTTGAATATGTGCTGATTTAAACTTAAAATAAATAAAAATTCCTTTAAAAAAGGAATGGGGCGCCCAATGTGAGCTTGGACGTGACGGTGAATTCCATGGTGTGTAGATTTGGTATTATAATGATTTTTCTAGGGAAGAGTAGAAGATGATCAAATGCAAGAGAAATGTGTTTGATTGGGGAAGGTGTGTGACAGGACCGTTTTGGATGAAATAAATGGGATTGAAGCTTTCGTGTCAATTTGCGATTATGTGGGGTGGGGATTTCTGTTTTGGGACCTATTGTAGTGAGGAGATTGCTTTGGATATTGAATATTGTTGAATTTCGTTATGCAGGGGTATATGATGAATAGTGCTTGGACGTGATATGGTGAATTCTATGGTGTGTAGATTTGGTATTATAATGATTTTTCTAGGGAAGAGTATAGGAAATGATCAAATGCAAGAGAAATGTGTTTGATTGGGGACAATGTATGACAGGACCGTTTTGGATGAAAAAATGGGAATGAAGCTTTCGTGTCAATTTGCGATTATGTGGGGTGGGGAAAATTCTGTTTTTGGGACCTATTATAGTGAGGATATTGCTTTGGATATTGAATATTGTTGAATTTCGTTATGCAGGGGTATATGATGAATAGTATAGAAGACACAAATAAGTAAGCTCCCCTGGCAAAATATGTGGGGGGGGGGGGTTATCCCCACCCGGGATCTACGCCTATGTTGACCAATAGAAAACGTTAAGTTTTTATAAATGTATAACGTCTGTGATACATATACATCATCTACTTGCTAATACACTGAAAATCAAATAGAGATGAAGGATAAAGAGGAAGAGTCTTTCAAAATGACACAGTTCACGAATCAGGTGTATAGTCATTTGTTGTAACTTTCCATTTTCATATCTAACCTACTCTGCACTAAATCTTACAATAATTCGTGATTTGAGGCATAATGATACCTACATCCTGACTCTGACATATAGGCCTATAACTCCCCAGCAAACAAACTTTCCAAGTCAATTATAGGCCTACCATGCAAATAATAACATTTGGCCTACTAGAGCTCTAATTAAGATAACATCTAATTAAGCAAACATTACTGGGTAGCATCGAGGTTTAAGAACTGTTCCCATGATAGATAAGCATGTTGTGGATCCTAGTGTATGGTCAAACTATATGCCGTGTTGTTTCCATACAGTTTGCCGCCCAATTGTGCCACCATATTACAACTCTGGCAATAACCGCTATATAGATTTGTTTATGGTAATTGGCAAACAAAGGCCATTGATCTTATGGTCAAATGTCATCGTCTATCGGGTTTTAAGACAAACGGTGGTCAGGTTGAAGGCATACAAAGGTCGCGGATTATGTGGTGTTTTACAAATCCATTAATTTTGTCTTTTAAACAAAGAATATACGCACACCATTTTATCCTGTGCATAACAGAAAACAATAATAAAATAAAATCCAAACATATTGTGGTTTTATTTCTGAGCAAGGGCATAATTTTAGCAAAACAATTGCGGAGTAAATCTAGTAAGAGTGAAATTAGAAACTTCTCACAAACACATGCCTATATTGTGGGACGCCTCCGTAGGGCGCCCCAACAATCACCTTGTTTTTCAAGGTTAGCATCTATTCGGGATTCGTGGGTAACAAAAGTTTAAACCGTCGTAGATTCTTGTTTAAAGCGGTGAACGTATTTTTACGATTTACAATTTTGAGCGCTTGTCAAACTAAATTCAGTGTCCAAAGTCATTAAATGTTAATTTAAGTTATGGCAATTATATTTGCTGGACTCGTGGGTAACAGTTGATACGTGGGTAACGTCAAATTTGATTTTATGGAATTTTATGGGTAAAACGTATTTGCATAAAATAATCACTTGGACCTCAGAATTATAGAACGAAACTTCGTTTCATGATATAGTCATTTATGGCATATTCACTTAACATTTTTCAGAACGATCATTTTATTTTTGATACGCGGATAACAAAATTATTAGCCAAATTGACTTAATGGCCTCTAGAGTCCACAAACTTTGGTGGAATTCAATCGTTTTACATATGATGAGAGATCACGCAAACGTCTTTCTAAGGCTGCGATCACATAGAAGTATACTATTCGGGTATACGGTGCACGTTTTGCAGGTGCACGCGTATAGCTCAAATCGGGCAAGGTAATTTCATAGTACCGGGTCACATAAGAGCTATTCGAAAAGGCCGTACACCTGCGTATAGTTTAGTATAGTGGAATCGTGCGTGTTCGATTTTAGTGCAGCGTATACCGTCCTAATTTTAAAAACCTAAACCATATGTGGGTAAATTCATTTTTTTAATAGATGCACTATCTAATTCTGCACATTATGACACCTCATTGAATGCAATGTGACCTCAAGAAGTAGGCCTAAAGTTACAAGCATTTGATAAGACGAAGAAAATGGGTAAACTGACATACTCGCTATCCGCTATACGAAATACGCTCATTCCATCAGGCTGAGTTCACATAGTATACTCCTATATGAACTCAGCCTGATCGAATGAGCGTATTTCGTATAGCGAATACCGTATACCGTATACCGTATACTTCTATGTGAACTCAGCCTAACGGTAATAATTTCATTTTGATTGAAGGACATTCAATGACATAAACACATCAAAAGAAATAAGCCCCCTCTGAACATGTCGTCATAACATAACTCCGCTTCTGGATATCGTTTGAAGTCAAATGATATACCATTTTAAGTTTATGATGTTTATTTTTAAACACGAAATAAAACAAAATTGACCGGGGAAGATTTACGGCTCATTCGCCGTGGACGGTCACATATAGCACCCAGTGTGGCATAGATTTCTTTTTGGGGCGCCCGCTACGGCGGCCACTATTGCCTTGTGGCTTGAAGTGTAGTTGTAAATTGCTTCAAATTTCGGTCTTTCTAGATTTATTTCGCTTTTTTGCTTAAAAGTAGGCTCCTTACGTGCTTAGAAATAAAAACGCAACTTACTTGGTTTTGATTTTATTATTGTTTACTATGCACATGATGTCAGTAAAGAAGTTGTATATGCATGCAGCAGGAATTAAGGCTTGAAATACAAAATTAGTGGAAACCCATTTAAGTCTTACGATATGGTACACACACGGAAGATGCCATTAGTTGGTTGATGTATATCCCTCCTATGATTTATGCTTTGTTATCAAAAGCACGACACATGATATTATGATTTGCACAAAAGCAGTGATAGATGATCATGATGACTCGTTGCTGTTCAAATGGAAATATAGGGATCTTTAGGTGACAAATCGAAAGGAAAAATGTCTTTAGGTGACAGAGCATGTGATCATAAAAAATATGGGGTCTTTGGGTGACAGCGGTACTGAAAAGGGGGTCTTAACAGCCCTACATACGCGTCACCTCCAAAGTGGGAGTGACCCCACCCCCGGATTTCAGCACATCACATCAAAGCTCCCGTTGGGCGCCCATTCCTTTTTTAAAGGAATTTTTATTGACAATGGGATGGGGTGGACTTAGTGCAAATCTCTGAAGTAGAGTGAATCACGTATTTTTGCTCACAAAATAACTTTTTTAGTCTATCAAGACATTAAAAGCTGTTATCATTACGATAAAGCTGACGGGTTGCCACCTAGTTAGCTATTAACCTCATTTTTTTTCACGAACAAATGTAGTAAATATCTAGAGAATTCCGTCAAGGAAAAATGGAACAATTTCAGTCATGCTAGTGGTCCAAACTGCAAAGCGAGGACAAACCCGCTAAATCTCCCATTACCTGTCCAATATCAACGATTGAGAAAATTAAAAATGGGCAAACAGTAAACCCCCTGTAACCAACCCGTTTTACAGTATGCTTCGACTATATTTATAAATACGTTTTTATAAATACGCGCGTGACCACGCAATGCCATGATGCATGGCAGCTTGTAGACTCGAAGTGACCTTCTACATAGTGGGTGGTCTTCCTATACATTTGAATGCAAAGCGGAACAACTTGAGACTAACTGTGCAGCAAATTTGTCTATTTTGTTCAGCTTAGTGATTATATTGCAATCGTTTCCGTCGTTGACTATTTTTTCCGTCGTCAAATACTTTCAAAATGTTGTTTTTAATAACATAATTAAAAATTCGGAATCCCCTCATGTGTAATAACTTTGCTATTCAATTAATACTTAAATTTGATATTTATCTACAGAGTTCCTATCCTTTTCTGTATAGTGGTCAATGAATGAGGATTTGGTCACACTTGCTTGTCTTGGTATGTCGTGCCTATATGGGTCACGTGCGTATTTATAAAAGCGTATTTATAAATATAGTCGAAGCATACTGTTTTACCTGATGTTGGGAAAATTAAAAAACAAAACAAAAAAACAAAAAAATCCAGCTGCATTTTTAGAAAAAGGTGGTTCTCGAACCACGAGTCTCAACCTTCTTTCGCGACCGCCTGCTTTCGCGATTACGGTTCTCGTCTGGGCACGTTATTATGACGTTAACCTGGCTGATAGTGACTGTACGCACCAAGTTTCATACCCATCCGACAGCACACCACTCTTCGTCATACATACATTCTCCCAGCCACATTTCCCTAACATAATATGAAATTTAAAAAAAAAAAGGAAATTAAATTTTGGCACAAGTGGGGCTCGAACCCACGCTGCACTGCGCCGCTATCATGTATACAGAATCGACATATCACCAGCGCCTTAGACCGCTTGTTGGTGTCATCGTAAAAATTTAAACATATAATCACAACTTCATTACTTCAACATACCACGTGACAAGCAAAGACAGAAAACGTACCATATTTTGGAATTTTATTTGTTTAAAAACATTAATGTGTATTAATAGCGCTCAATTGTTAATAACTGCTTGTTCTACATACAGAAATCCGACAATAAATGGGCAGTTATACATGCACAATACATAACCGATTTGAACTCGCTGGGCTGCTCCGGCTGCACGTGCTTTACTCCTATATTATACCGGGTATGTACATGTGGGTCAGTATGGAGCCTACCATTTTTCGTGTATACACGGTCTGGATTTTTGCAATTTAACGGAGAAGTCCACGTAGGTCCCCACAGTTTCTTTCAGATATTAAAAGATTAGATTCCCATGAAGACGAAACAGTAATCTTTAGTTGGGACCTACGTAAAATTTACATAAAATTTTTGCCATCAATCCAGTGTTCATTTCAACTAAATTCAGAAAAAATTTTGGCGTATATAAAATTGAAATAAAATTCTCTGCTTTCTAAACCACATAAACTGTAGCACCATTGGGTATCACGAATCGTCATATATGATGTACACTTAATATTCAAATATTTTTTTATACATATGATGCTTCAGTTTTTACACAAAAAATATTTCTTTGAAAACCCTCCCACTCGACTATTTTTAAAAAAGTAATCAGGCTTCCTCAGCATGTGCAAGAAAATAGCATTAAAATTTTTCTTATTCTAGCAGCCTTTTAGAAATACTGGTGAACGGCGTCCACTGCTGTAATCCGACAGTCTTTATTAATCTGACCTCAGCTGACACCTGATGACCCCGAAATGACCTTCCAAAAATTTGGCTCTAAATGTTGACTGTACCCACCAAGTTTCATGCACATATGATGGTTTTAGTCATTTGACCTCAGCTGACCCCTGGGTGACCTCGGATGACCCCGAAATGACCTTCCAAACTGTACCCACCAAGTTTCATGCCCATACGACAACATATATGGAGAGTAAGAAAGAATACAGCAGGATGGGGTCCCCGGGGTAGTTGCATAAGGTACTTAATTACCCTATTTTGCGGTGAAAATCTAATCAGGTCGAGAACCTCTGGCTAACACTCTCCATGGAAGAAAGAGATGAGAAGGAACCACAACGACTTCGATCGGCCAAGTTTTAATCCGCTTATCCATTGACGCATGAAAAGAAAAGCTATCAATGGTACTTACTTTCATGTATGATCCATTTACCGCGATCGATGCTTGGCGAAATCATTACTGGAAAAAACTATAACAAACCCATCCAAGAACAAACAAACGCTACCCAGAAGTAAGATTATGGAATTTCACTGATGCTCTGAACATGTATAGTAGCTTTGTTTTGGGATCTACAGTCAAACTGTTTTCTTGATCGTGTTGTGTAGAAAATGTCCTTTAACACATCGAAAAGGTCATCAAAATCGGCCGTTTTTTTGCTGAGTTTCATCTTTAGCAAATAAGGTAAAATTTTTCGATGAAAAATAGATGCAAAATGTTCTTAAATAATGCACAATGTTCCGGTTGAGTCCGGTACATGAAACCTGTTTAATTTAATAGTTTAGATGTGCATAATCGTAACTAGCTAACTCGTTGCAGTGCCAAAGACTGCCAACTCTGAGAAAAAAGTCATCAAAGTTCGGGAAAATTGGGCGAAATGGAAGAAAAAGATGTAGGCCATATCAATGACCGATGATTATACCTGATCTCATGTACCAATACCTTGCGATGATCACGTCACCAGAGAAAATCCTATAGAGTGCTTGCACGGAAGGTCATTAGTTCAAATCATCCTTCAGACACGCTCCAGAAGACATGCAAATACATGGAGTACAATACCAATCACCTATTTAACGCGGGGTATTGATCAAAGTAAATCCTCATGAATAACAATGTCAATTAAATGTCGGTGAAGGGAGTGGACAAAGTGAATGCGTTCGTTGTGGTTCCTTCTTATCTCTTTCTTCCATGCACTCTCCATCAAATTACATCACTGTACCCCATACGGATCTCCAGATAATCTGTTCACAAGGTGTTTTGCTTGATAAGCATATTATATTTATAGATTATGCAAATGAGGTACTTAATTAGCATATTTTGCCCTGGAAATCTGATCAGGTCGAGAACCTCTGGCCGCGCTACTCCACACCAAGTTACGTCACTGTACCCCATACGGAATCTCGAGATAATCTGTTCACAGGGTATTTTGCTTGTTATGCATAAATTATGCAAATTAGGTACTTCATTGCCATATTTTGCGCTGAAAATTTAATCAGGTCGAGAACCGCTGGTCACGCTATATACCCGCCCTATCAAGTTTCATCATCATCATGATCATAGCGCTTACCATGCTTATACACCACATTTCGCCATACTGCATTTTAGAAACGCTTGCTGTTAGAATAAGAATTTTAATGCTAATTTATTGCACATTCTAGGGAAGCGTGGATACCGTTTTGAAATAACCGAGTGAGAGGGTTTTCAAGAAAATATTTTTCCTGTCAAAACTGAAGCATCCTCTGTAAAAAAGAAAATATGAATATTAACTGCACATCATATCTACCAAAAAACGTTTCAAACGTAAAAAGGGGTCAAGTTTAAAAATTCTTTCCTGTGTGGCTTTTCACCCTTTTAAAACTTGGTCCCATTCAGTAAAGTAGTACCGTAATAACATGAAGAATGAGTCCTAATTTCTACATGCAACAATTAGGTTTAAGACTGTTCGAAAGCGGTGCAATATGACGTAGGCTATGTATTATCAAAAACATTTGAAGGTTTATGTTTCATTATATTGTGTGTTCATAAAGAGTAGTAGAGTATTATATATACTTAGCAAATTGACTGTCTATCAACCTGCTACATATAGGCCCTACATCTGTACATAAGGCGCAGAATCGCACAAGACGATGAAGAATTTAACAAAGTTAGTATTTGCTTATACTTTTGCTAAATACATTATAACGTCTTTACGGAAAAACTTCAATCAAGCACGAACATTAATTAATTTACTCTACAAAATGAACACTGACAACTAAGAAAACAAACAAGTAGCCTAAAGATGACTTCGTATGGGTCTTTAGAAACTTTCATAAATGGGACCAAGTTTAAAAAAGGGTGAAAAGCCACACAGGAAAGAATTTTTAAACTTGGCCCCTTTTTACGTTTGAAACGTTTTTTGGTAGATATTAATTCTTTTTTTGAGGTAAAAATATTTCGCGGTTAATGGTTCTTTGTAGCCCTGCTGGGCAAACTAGTTGGATATTCGTAGTTTTACACACCATTGATGACATCATATGTTTTGACCTGTAATAAATTACAGGTCAAAGGTTATTACAGGTCAAAGGTTATTACAGGTCAAAGGTTATTACTTTGAGTAGTTTGTTTACACATTGATGTCTCGGCAAAGCGGGCACACTTGGCCAGCACTTGTAAACTTGGTTGGTCTTCTCGTTTTATACCTTGTTTTGATTCGTGCAGAGTAAGATCTGCTGGTAATTTAAGCTTTTGTAGCGTGTCCTTTATCGCCGTAAACTCGGCTTGTATATCTGATTCGGTGTCAATGCCCACGGCGGTGCGATCATCAGTGAATTCTGCAGGACCGTGTTCATGTAGTACGCGACGATTGAATTTATCGTCTGCTGACTCTGCACACTCTCGAAAGTCTCGTGTGTTAAAATCGCGTCCTTGCGCTGCACCTTCTTTGTAAAGCTCCAATTTTTTCACTCTATCAGTCAGTGTTTTGTTATGTTCTTGAATTTCACCAACTGCTACATTTAAATTGTGCAAAGATTGCAAAACTGAGTCCAATTTTTGCGAAAACTCCTCTGCCATGATCCTGTCAGCGAGTTTTCAAACTGGCAATTGTGTGTAAATCAATGGTGTGGATTTAACGTAGGTTTACAAAAACCATATTTCGCGATGAGTGGTTTTTTAAAGCTTCGAGAGCCAAACTAGTTGGACATCCATATTTCGCGGTTAATGGTTCTTTGTAGCCCTGCTGGGCAAACTAGTTGGATATCCATATTTCGCGATGAGTGGTTTTTTGAAAGCTTCGAGGGGCAAACTAGTTGGATATCCATATTTCGCGGTAAGCAGTTCTTTGTAGCCCTACGGGGCAAACTAGTTGGATATCCATATCCCGGATCCATATTTCGCGGTTTGTGGTTTTTTGTAGCCCTGCGGGGCAAACTAGTTCGATATCCTCATTTCGCGGTTAGTGGTTTTAACGACCCGTAACCACCCCAATCAGCTGCATGGGGTAAAATATTTATTAAAAAAATTAATAGCTGAACCCAATAGTTCAGCCAGGGACTGGAAACGACATATTGATGACTATAATAGAGTGTATTCAATAAACCCAAGCGGAACGAGAGCTGCTAAGTAACCGCTATCCGAACCATAAACACATGCATGATTAGACAACGAGTGTTCAATTTCCTCATAGCATCCCACGTTGTACACACGTCAGTCAAATTTGGCGATGTTGGTTTGTTAGACAACGAACCTTTGTTTTGCTTAGTGGCCGCTACGGTTCGTTGTCTGTGTGGCAGGTCACATGGGAAAAAGTGAACACGGAACAAGGGCACACGCCACAAGGGAACATCCTATGGATACGATTCTTTTTAAAGTGTATGTAGGTGGGATGAAAAGCCGACGATCAATTGAAAATTTTGACCTTTCGTATTGAAGATATGGATTTTTTTCCCAAAACACCAAAAAAAATTGGTCTTTTGGGAAAAAAATCCATATCTTCAATATGAAAGGTCAAAATTTTCAATTGACCGTCGGCTTTTCCTCCCTGCTACATACACTTTAAGAATATATCATTAGATTTATATAATTTACTTCGAGGACTGTTATATATCAAAATTTGAAAAATATCAAATTTTTATAATTTGTCATAAAATTTGTATTATATTGTGATTTTCAAAAAATGAAAATTATTTGATATCAGAAAGACATGCTTCGTATTCAGAATGCAATTCGATAGGTCCGAGGTGCTCTCATGTCCCACAAAAATACTGTCGAAACACAATAAACGCTCATTTTAGATCCCTTAAAGCAAGTAGAAATAGCTTGTACACTTTCAACATGGGAACACGTTTTGACGTATCTATAATTAGTAAAAAGATGTAGCTCAGCGGCCAGCCAACAAAAAAAAATTGTCTATAGTAGGCCCTATACGAGAAACAAGATTTTCTCTCTGAATTGGCCGTATTTTTACGTGTAAGAAAATCAATCGCATTATTTAGAAAATAAATGGGCACTTCTGGGTTGGGTATCTATAAATTCTATAGAATTTAAGTATGATATATTTTCGATGGTAATATATTTTCACTTTCAAAGTTTGTAGTTTTCATAATTGCAATTTCTGAATATTATATAAAAAGCACTAATAAGTCTATAAATGTAAGAGTATCGGATCATTTTGAATGTTAATAAATGCAAAACGCCGGCGGTAAACACCAGCAATATCAGGGATTGCCGCGATTCTTGCAGTAGCTTTTATGAATAGAATACAATAGTGGATACAATAGCGGATACAATAGCGGAACAATAGAGCTCTCTTACGGGCAAATAAACCTCGTCGCGTTTTGCTAAATTTCACTTCTTCCTTTTCATGATCTAACCGTTATTTCATTAAGTAACCGTTATTTTTAAAACTTGGCAAAACATCGACCGATGTTTTTAATATAACGATTCGTGATACCCAATTGTGGCACATTTGTGTGTCGTTTATGAAGCAGAGAATTTTATTTCAATTTTATATACGCCAAAATATTTTTTTAATTGAGCGAGAATGGCGATAGAAAAAACCTTGAAAATTCCTTTAAAATGACATTAGACCCTACCAATGATTACTGTTTCGTTTGTATAATCTAATCTTTTATTTCCTGAAATAAAATTAGGGGTCTAATGTGTATAAATGATGAAAACATCGACGTGTATACAAGAAGCTACAAGAAAAATTTACATACTTTTGGTATACGGCGAGCCAAAATCGATATAATGTATGAAAAAACTATTGTGCGTAGACTCATTTATTGTATAGAACACGCAGTTATCAACAATTGAGCGCTATTAATACACATTAATGTTTTTAAACAAATAAAATTCCAAAATATGGTACGTTTTCTGTCTTTGCTTGTCACGTGGTATGTTGAAGTAATGAAGTTGCGATTATATCTTTAAATTTACGGCCGAGTGGTCTAAGGAGCTGGTGTTATGTCAATACTGTATAGCCTATTTGTACAAAAATGGTTCATTGGGTATAACAAGATGAAAAAGGGGTAATTTTTAAAGAAGGGGGTCATTTGGTATAACATTTTTTTTAATGGGGCATTATTTTTAAAAAAATGGAGCAACATTTTATATTTTGTTTCTATTTTGAAACTTTACAATAAAAATTTACTGAAAAAAGAAAATTTCAAAGATTCCGCATAATTTTATGGCATTTTGATGATAAAATTGTAGAAAAAGAAGTTCATTGGTCAAAGGTCACTCACTACATCATAGCACACACCGCTTTCCCTATACATTGTACACACCCACCCTACCGTGAAACCCCACCCCACCACACCTCACACAGTTGACATTTTAAAGACTCAATACAAGTCAACCAACCATACACACAATACTTCAAAGACCCATGTAACACCTGAACGTATGCATCAGATCACCTGTATCAGACAGCATACAGTCATGTGGGGATATTGGGGGTGGGGGGGGGGGTGTGTGTGTGGCACACTACATGTAAACTTTTGCACCCAGGGTCTAGAGAAGCATACATGTATGTACATGAATTGCAATGTATTCAAAATTTGAAATTATACAGTACAGAAATATAAGATCATCATCATCATCATCACCTACGTCATCATCGTTATCATCATTGTCATAATAATAATACTAACAGAAATTCACCTGTAATTCTAAACATCTTTTCAAAATTGTCCCACAAAAATGTGCAGTGAGTAGCACACACAAACCACTATGGATGAGTACCATTTTACTGAGTGGGAACTGAAATGTAGGGTCCAGTGTGCATGTTTCTCTCTTTCAACAGTTTAATTTTAATGGATTGGAAAGTTCTATGAAAGAACTCTTTGATATTTTTTTGTAGTCCAAATATTTAATAAAATTATGCATTTAATTAATTATCAATTATTTCATTAATGATATAGCCTAAATAATATGATTCTGCCAAGTGACAGATAAATATTTGGTGGATATGTAGGATATATGACAGATCACAGATTTCACAGCCTCAATTAATTTGGAAAATGGCCAAATTAAGTAAAGTCAACAAATTTGAGATCTATTTTGACATTTTTAGATAATCATTTCACTTTTACATGCATTTAATCTGACTGGACTCGGACCGGACTCGGCTTCGAGTCCGAGTCCTTTTGTGTCCGAGTCCGAGCCGAGCCGAGTCTTTTTTGTGTCCGAGTCCGAGCCAAGTCCGAGCCCAACAAAAAGCGGACTCGAGTCCGAGTCCGGACTCGAACGATACATCACTGCCATGCTTACGGTTCTTCTCCCCAGATACAGCTCCTCAAGGTGGATTTGTTCACATTTCCAACCATATTTGCATGTTTGTAGAAGCGTTCCGCATAAATTATGCAAATTCAGTAACAACTAAATGCTCGTACTTTTCGCCGAAAAACTAATCGGGTGATCAACTTGTGTGTATCAATCCTGCCACAAGGTTTCGCTCCCATACGCCCGGCGAATCTTGAGATAGTCTGGTCACAAACAAAATTTACGCTGATTTTCGCATAAATTATGCAATTTAGATATGTTTATTTGCATATTTTTCACCGAAAAACATACAGTCACGGAGCACATTTGAATATCCTTCCTCCCACCAACACCAAGTAGCGTCCCCGTAAGTCTTACGAATCTCCAGATACAGTCCGGACGGACACCCTCTCCCCCCACACACACACCCGACAGTCCCATCCTGAACATAGTTCAGGCGAGACGAAAAAAGGAGTCTGCGAGACTTCGAAATGTCCACGATGAGTAGTGTTTTCTTATCTTGGACGAGAAATAAGAATTCTCTATAATTTATACCACGAGAATGTTTTAACATTTTACAGACTGTAAAAAATTACAGAATGTGGTTTTAATAACAGTTCTGATGAACATTTTCAGGACTTGTCTTATATTCTCTCATTCGTTTATTCTTTCAGGTGTTGCACAAGCTAGCGGTGATTCATGGAAGCAACAGAGACGTTTCACTCAAAACACTTTCAGAAGTTTTGGTGTTGGTAAATCGAGTTTTGAAGATCAAATTCTAACCGAATCAGAGGCGCTTCTGGACCAGATAACCACAAACAACGGCGAAGCATTTGACGTCCGTCATGACTTGGGTAACGCAAGTGCCAATGTCATCTGTTCAACTGTTTTCGGCAAACGTTACAACTATAAAGACACCAAGTTCAGGAAGTTTTAGACCTTCTCTACCGACAGTTCATTTTAGTTGGATCTGGTGGTCTCAATCTTTTCTTACCGATCATGAAGTATTTGCAACCTTCAAAGCAAGAAATGATGAGAACAAATTACCGCGAGCTCTACTCATTCGTCGGTGAAGTAATTGAACAACATAAAGTTGTGTTTCAATCGGAAAATCTGCACGATTATATCGACGTTTACTTGCGCGAGATTGAAATAAGTGAAAAACTTGGGCGTGATAGCCACATTAGTGATAAAACTTTAGTTGCGTCTGTTGGCAACCTGTTCGGTGGCGGAACAGACACCACTGCGAATACATTATATTGGGCGCTTTTATTGATTTTGAGATATCCAGAGGTTCAGGATCAATTGCAAAAAAGAAATCGACGATGTTGTGGGAAGGAATCGATTGCCGAGATATTCGGACAAATCCCAAATGCCTTACACCGAAGCAACCCTGCTCGAAGTTTCACGGTGGGCGTCCGTGTTGCCATGTGGGGCCCCACATGCCGCTGGAGAAGCGACTATATTGCTGGGATACCATATACCAAAAGATACCATTGTCTTAGCAAATCTTTGGGGTGTCCATCACGATGCTTCTATATGGGGTGAAGATGTTGATGAGTTTAGACCAGAAAGGTTTTTGGATGGAAACGGCAAGGTCTGTCGAAAAGAAGAGGTTTTGTCGTTTTCTATTGGTAAGAAGCAGCCCAATACTGATAATTTTCACAGTGTCCTTTCCACAGAGCCATATAATTCACATCTGAACTTTCTTACCACCAGGTCAACTTCTTGGACGTTACCATGAGAAAGGAGAATCAGATCTCTACACCAAGTCCATGACACAGACAGTCACCGTCCGCAGTATTAAATAGGCCTACACTCTGCCATCCAGACAGCTTGCCGCAGCTACGTCAGTCAAGCTCTCCGTCTCCGCCGCATTATATTTATACTACCGGTATTGTTTGTGACTTTTCACAGCAGACCACCAACGAAGTCAAATCTGTTCCTAGGTCAGATGAAGCAGAAGCCCAGAGCTAGTACACCAATAGCAGAGTCCCTCTTGTCATGCTTGTTGTTTATCATGCTAACATTCCTCCTCTCCACTCTATCACTAATGACAAACCCTAGTCCGACAAGTAGGACCTTTTTTCTTATAGTAGTCAGCACAGACTCTATATCTCCATGATCTCATGTTTTCGGGCCGCAGTCAAGTTGAGCAATCACAATCTGAATTTAGATGGTAACTAAGAAAAACAGGTCCTACTCGTCGATCTTCCATACTATTTAAAACCTCAGATCGGCAACAACGTACAGTTCCCGAGCAACATCCTGGTCTATCACTGTCTATACAGACATTGACAGACGATCTCACAATCTTCTTGTGCACTTCGTGAGAGCTGAAGCTCCCCCCTCTTTCTGATACCATTTCTCCCACACAACAAGTACCGTGTCCCATTGCAGGGATCATTAGTAGAGGCCACATCGGTCTATCTGGTTTTCGTGCATCATTTTTAGACAAAGGTGACAGCCAGGTTAACATTAACCATAAGAGTCTCATCTTTCTGATTAACCCGGCTGGCATTTCTGAAAAGTGACGTGAGCTGAGATATTTGGGTTAAAAAAATGCAATTTTTGTGATTTCCCCCCCCCTTTTTTTTACCAAAAATTCCAGTTATTAAAAAGATATAAATTTGAAGTAAATATGGTAAGAACTTCATATTTGCTGTTGAGAATACATGTCACATGTCTTTGAACAAGTTCGTTAGGAATGTTGATATAAACTGTGAATTTTGTTCATTTTGAACAATTCCAAGTAAAAACGAGGTGATTTACTCACGTTTTAGTGACGTTTCACCACTACACTAGTGGCTTCATCAGACTGGCAACTCATCACATCTGACAGCTTGCTTTTATAGGCAACATGATGCAAGAACAAGAAGGTTCGATCCCCTTACCTCGACACCCTAATCACTAGAAACCCGGATCAGTGAAACTCTGTATCTACCGAAAGAAAACACACACTGACCAATATCTTCAGTTCTCCTTACGGGTTAAGCAGCGCCAAGGATTTATCATTTAAAACCCACCCATATAAATCATATACCAAAATCGCTGAAAAGGTACGGTACCCTAAAACCGTGGCACATCCCCGTGTACCCCCGCTCAATCGCTATTCATGACCACACAATTCGTTTATTCCACTGAATACTGTGTGAACTACATCTAGACCTATAGGCCTACTCACACGCAAAATACGGGAGTTGTGAGGAGATAAGACTGTTTATATCAACTTACCATGCTGCACTGAAGACCTAGATGAAAATGATGACGTAACAGCTGTTATCAGTCGCTAGTATGCTTGACTCGCAATGCATTATGTTTTCACTCTCATGTAATCTCTTTCTCAGTCAGTTACTGACATATGTAAAACAAACCCATGACAAATGACTGTTAAAAAGACCAACTATGTTTAATCTCTTTCTCAGTCATGTACTGCCATACAAAACAAACTCATAAGAAATACAAAATGTGCATGCGCTTAACCTACAATTTTCGATCACATTTGAGCTCGATTATCGTATGTATTTTGAATGGTGTATCGGGCATATCACCTATCGTATGCATGTCATTTCGGTGAAATTAAATAGGGAAGCATCGCCTGCGGGCGCTGCTTCAAAAAACCAAAGGCATACTATATAGAGGGCGTATCCGAGCGTGTATCCTGGGTGTTTAAAAAACACGGATTTTCCACAGCCATGAAACCACATCGTACCATCCGCAATATGCTCGTCCATCCGAAGGATAAACTTCTCCCTCAACAGAAAGCGGAAGCCATTTATGAAATCCCCTGCGGTGACTGCCCCAGTTCCTATATTGGTGAAACTGGTCGCCCCTTTGGTATCCGACTCAAAGAGCACCAGAAAGAGGTGGAGAAATTTGAATCAAAACCATTTACTCGAGCAACACGCAAATCATCTGTCACGGACATTCACAAATCCGCCATCACTGATCATGTGGCCTCTACAAATCACTCCATCAATTGGGAGGACTCAAAAGTTATTGATCGTGAAGCCGACAAGACCATCGATCAGGTGGCTGAAAGAAGCCATCTGGATCCGCCGAAAAGGACATGACACTCTAAACAAGGACGAGGGGGGCCTACGCACTCAACAACATCTTTAACCAACTCATCACGCCCTCCACGGTGCATCCTGCTGCCTATAAAAGCAAGCAGGCAGATGTGATGAGTTGCCAGTCTGCTGAAGCCAGTGGCGTACCGTGGCCGCCCCTTCCCCGGGGGGCTGAAGAAAAGCCAATTTTGCCGCCCCTTCCTCAACAGCCCGAAAACGTTGCCCCAATTTTTTTTACGGTCCTTTTTAATTTGAAAAAGTGAAGAGCAAAAAAAAATAATAATAATTTATAGGCGCTACCGCCCCATTTTGATGTATATTACAATTTTTTCACATTGTTCGCCATTTTATCTTTACTAATTCTTTTTGCCGCCGCTCCTCTTTTTGCCGCCCTTCTTCTTCCCGCCGCCCTTCGATTTTGTCGCCCCTGCTTTGACCCCGGGGGCTGGCGCCCCAAGGCCCCCCCAAATACGCGCAAGGAAGCCACTAGTGTAGTGGTCAAACGTCACTAAAACGTGAGTAAATCACCTCGTTTTTAATTGGAATTGTTCAAAATAAACAAAATTCACACATGTCACATGTGTATTCAATATTGTTAACAAAAAAAAATCGTCTTTATAATATGAAGACGATTTTTTTGTTGTTAACAAATATTGAATACACATGTGACATGTGTGAATTTTGTTTATTTTGAACAATTTATCTTGATGCAATATTTTGGGTGAAATACATTATTTGGATGAATTTGTTCAATTTTGACCACAAAAAAGTTAATTTTACATGGTAAAAATGGAATTAAAAAAAAATTAAAATATTTGAAAGGAAACGAGCGCTTTACATTTATTCCGCCGTCATTATAATATATCGGAGCCACGTTTGCAGGCTACAAATGGCGCAGGGTTCATCAGTACAACGACTGTGACTACCCCTAACAGCTTCCCCTTGCACCTGGGTGGGGTGAGGCAAGCGATTCAAAGCGCCTTGCCCATGGGCGCAACACGGTGGTGGGACGGGGACTCGAACCCACGCACGTCGAGCAATCTCTCAGATTATGAGTCCAAGTCCGTAACCACTGAGCCACCGTGTCCTCCTTAGACAAAATATTCCATTTTCCCTCAAATATTTTGTCAAAATATAAAAGTGCAATTGTTTTGTTAACGAATATTGAATAAACACGTGACATATATTCTGCACAGCAAATATGAAGTTCATATTTTATTTACTTTCAAAGTTATAGTTGGTCTGATAATTGACAAAATAATTGAAAAAAGGTCAACCCAAATATCCAAGCCCACGTCGCTTTTTAGAAATGCCAGCCGGGTAAAATGATAAGATCAGAGTGTGTAGATACATTTTAACACCATAAGAAGTTTTGTCCAAAAATGTTGGAAGAAAACTTCAAAATCTCTATCCGGGATCTCTATATCTTAAGGGAACTGGAATGAGCGTTTTGAGCGTTTCGACAGCATTTTTTGTGGGACATGAGAGCACTGCATCAGACCTATCGAATTGCATTCTGAATACGAAGAATGTCTTTCTGATATCAAATAATTTTCATTTTATGAAATTCACGATACAATACAAATTTTATGACAAATTATTAAAATTTGATATTTTTCACATTTTGGAGATATAACAGTCCTCGAAGTAAATTTTATAAATTTAATGATATAGTCTTAAAGTATATGTAGCTGGGAGGAAAAGCGGACGGACAATTGAAAAAGTTGATATTTCATATTGAAGAGATGGATTTTTTACCCAAAAAGACCTAAATTTTTTTGGTGTTTTGGAAAAAAAATCCATATCTTCAATACGAAAGGTCAAAATTTTCAATTGATCGTCGGCTTTTCATCCCACCTACATACACTTTAGGTAGAAATCATCAGATTTATAAAGTTTTCTTCGAGTACTGTTAAATATCAAAAATATCAATTTTAATGATTTGCCATAAAATGTGTATTACATTGCGAATTTCAAAAATCAAAATTATTTGATATCAGAAGGCCATTCTTCGTATTCAGAATGCAATTCGATATGTCTGATGTGCTCTAACGTCCCACAATAAATACTGTCCAAACGTTCATACCCCACCCCTTAAATCATAGAACTTTTTATTGTGGCCTTCCTGCTGTAGGCCTCTATATTTACACGTATAAAAGTGGGAAAATACAAATAACATGTAGGCTATTTCATGTTGAAATGGCCTACGGTTTTCTGCTACCACGGTTATATGCACCATTAGCTAAAACTCAACATGATCCTCCGGCTAGCTGAAATCCTCGCATCCAAGCCACAAGGAGGTTTGGATTGAGTTGCCCGCGAGCATTCACTGTGCCAGCTCTGCGGGCCTTGCCGGACGTCACAAACTATGGGTCACTTACGTCATATAGGTCCCAGCTGGGCGAACGATCGGCGAGGCAATACACACATTGGCGATCATTGTGCGTTGGAATGAAATTGAACTTTGTTTTACCCCATTTGTTGGCTCGAAATAATAGGGAACATCATGTGATCAGTGAAAACTATAACATTTTGTGGAAAACAAAATAATAAGAATCTATTTTTTTATTGACATTGCTTGATTTCGTTTCACTTTGTTTGCATGCATACAGGTCGGCGATATTGCCCTGGAGAGAACCTGGCAAGAATGGAACTTTTCTTACTCTTCACCCACATTCTTCACAAGTTTACTCTGAAAAAAGAAACACAAGATACTGCACTCAACTTAAAAGGTATTGTTGGTGGCAGTCATTTCCCGCAACCATTTAAGATTCGTGCAATCCACCGGGAATAAAGGCAAAAGATGGGCAGAGTAACCATGGTAACATGCTATATTTAAAGTTTTAAATTGGCAAACATAATCTGACTGACCAAAGTTATGGTAATCAAGGTAATAATTCATTTAGTATGATAGCGTTTTGAATTGAGAAATGCTAGCATCTGTAACAAGCCAATGACTTGACGAGACTCGACTCGACACTCCATGCATCAGTGACTCGACACTCCATGACTCAGACTCGACTTTCAGGCTTGACTATTAAAACTAGAGCGGTTCTCGGCTATCGCGGTTCTCGGCATTCGCGGTTCTCGGTAGTGTGGGTTGGTCCGTATGTGACGTTTCTGTTCAGAACCTTGTGTGACCTTCCCCGAAAAAACATCCGCCACCACTGGTTATAACAAGGGCCTTGTAAATGCAACTGGTGAGACAGAGCCTCGAATGACGTTTGTGTTTTCAGTCTGATTTCAGTTCCCTAACAGGTACAAAGTTTACGCATTATCATAAGGCCTACCAAGTAGTGTATGTCCTATAATCTCTTATGTATGACATGGATCTTTACCATGATTGTGCAAGCAAATCGGCTTTTGCCGGGCCTCTCTTTTTCGGCGTTTTTCTCATTAAATTAGGGTCCCGTTCAAATAAAAAATAAACTGGTGTCTAGATGTAATCACAGTTAACACACCAGGAAAATTATAGAATATACAACAACCTAGTTACACCTGTAGACTGCGAACAAACATGCACCTGGCCAGACCTGGCCGTAAAACAAAGTGTTCTCCCTACGGATACCCTTAAGGGTCACACAATTATGACTCGAAAGTTCATAAATTAGCCTAAGGAAAAATAAAATTAATGTCAGAGAGATTGCGATGCATGTTCAAACGTCTTGCACAGTATACGGGCGGGCATTCAACGTACGTGCGTACCGCTAGTCTCGGGTCTAAGCGGCATGGATTGGGTCGTGGAGAACACATCTGGCCAGACAGAAGAGGGCGACTAACAAGATATTTAGCGGTCATACCCGGGTATTACGTCTACTTTAAGGGTCGAATCATTCATATTAACATGATTAATTTTTAAAGAAACCAGTCAATTGATAGGCTGTGTAGTTCAGGGATCATGACGGCAAACAAATCAAAGGTTCATGACCTTTTACTTAAAGCCATATTATAACATTTGCTGAGGAGGACGCCCTCACTGAATTTTTCAATTTTTTTTCCACACGATTATATTGTACTTTATTAAACCAATATACCTTGCAAAAATCAAGACTCTAGGTGGTGTAGTTTTGTCAAAATCCGAGATTTTGAATAAAACGCCTGAATCAACGTTTTATTATTACGATGGAATTATTACTCGAACGCATACACGATGTTCATAACACACAGTACGTACACGGCGTGCCGGACGGTAATATACACAACAAAGGGTCGTACCATAACATGACCGAAGGAGTGGTACGTATTGGCGACATGTGCGCTGGTAGTAAATTCCAATTTTCTTTGCTTTGCCGTAGTTGTTCGGCTCAAAATAAAAGGATATATCTGACAGTAAAAGCTAACATTTTATGGCAAAGAAATGCTAATCTATTTTGTTTGAAAATGTTATAACATGGCTTTAACATGTAAACTTTATGTTTAGGTATGCAAACTTTATGTAACCCAAAAAAACAAAAACACGTTTCACGTCCGGAATTTTGAAAAAAAGGAGGAAGAGTGGGCTTTTTATTTTTTATCGCAAAATCGGTGTAAACACCCAAACTTGACGCTGTTTTTGCGGATACAATAATGCTTGGAAAAAGGAAAAGCCTTATTTTATTTGTTGTTCTGAGAGGTAAGACCCCTCTAATTATCACAAAACCTTCCAAAAGTGTTTCTTGTATATACCATGTAGTAAGGCTATAGAAAGCATCTTAACTTCCTAGACATATTTTTAGAAATATAAGCGAAGAAATCTCAAACTAGAATCACACAGTTCGGTATCAAGGTGGCCCACACAAAGGTGTGTAAATAACAAAGGTTTGTAAATACAAATAATATAAATATGCAAATAACATGACACAAAACTATACCGCACATCAGGCCACCATATACTATCACCATCCCAGCAAACACAGCACGTTTTCGACATCATTCACAAAAGATTATAAAAAAGGTCGGGTTATATAAAGGGTATAAAAACGTTTTAATAACATTCCAAAAACATTTTTGAAAACTTGATACAAAACATTCTAAACAGAATGTTATTTTGGGGTTGAAAAAATATTTTGCGAAAAATGTTTGCCCAAAATATATGCAATAACGTTTTAAAACATTTTTATGACCTTTATATAACCCGACATTTAAATGTTATTAAAACGTCTTGAAAACACATTTTAAGAACATTTCTGTGTTTGCTAGGTGCAGATATTTTAATATAATGTTATTTAAGTGTTGACGAAATATTTGGCAAAAATGTTTGAAAAATAGTTTATAATAACATTTTGAAAAACATTTTAAAAATATTGTTGTAGTGTGTTTTTATACAAAACGTTTTAAAACGGTTTCATGACCTTTATATAACCCGACATTTTAATGTTATTAAAACGTTTTTACCTAAACCAAATGCCAAAATATAACTTGTTTTTAACGTTTTTAAAACGTTTTTGTGTTTGCTGGGATACCAAGTTTGATATAATATTGGATGGCTGAGCCATAACATATCGGATGAGTCATGAAAATATCGGACGAGCCAACGGCGAGTTCGATATTTGTATGACGAATCCGATATGTTATGGTATCATGCGAAATAAGCCATCCAATATTATCATTATTAGGTTTTCTTAACTCCTAATAACCCTGAAAACATAATAATGAAGTTGATCAGTTATTGCGTTTAATCCGCAGAGTGGATTAATGAAAATGTTGGCAAAATATGCAAATAAGCTCATTAATATTCAGAAATATGCAAACAACATGACACAAAACTATAAGAACATCAGCTATCAGCATACAAATAATGATATAAAATTGGACGGATTGAGTGTGATACCTGAATTTATCGGTCGAGCTAGAGTTTTCAAATATCATGCGAGACGAAGTCGAGCGTGATATTTGAAAACTCTAGCGAGACTGATAAATTCAGGTATCATGCGAAATTATCCGTCCAATTTTATCATTATTATGTCTTCAGAATCTATTTTTTGGTCAAAAATATGATTTTTGGTCAAAAATGCGATTATTGGTCAAAAATGATTTTTGACATGATTTTTGATTTAAAATGTGATTTTTGGTCAAAAAATGTTTTTTTGGTCAAAATGTGATTTTTGGTCAAAAATGTAATTTTTGGTCAAAATGTGTTTTTTGGTCAAAAATGTGATTTTTGGTCATGGCTTGTCACATAAACAACAAAAAATCACACCAACAAAGACTTTTACATATAAAGTATATGAACTATGCACTCTATGAAGAGGCTACAGATATGAAAAAACCCTGTAGCTCCAGGTGACCGATACACAAATTAATCGGACAGCTGGGTTATGTACAAAGGTATAGGATGCAAGATTCTGAAGACATAATAATGAAGTTGATCGGTTATCGCCATTAAGCAGCAGAGTGGATTATGAATTTGCAACCAGGCAGCCAAACAGACGTAGACCTTTGCATGATAAGTGCAAAAGGTTTTTCGGCATCATTCACAAAAAGTTAGATAAGGTTGCCAGAAAACGTTTAAATGTCGGGTTATATATATAAAGGGCATATGGGCAATTCCAAGCATCATTCCGCAACGCATATGCAAATTAGGGTCGTTTGGAAAAGTTTCTCCCACCTTAATCTTTCACTTACCAAAAATAGTATAATTTATCTAATTGGCTGCTGCATTATAAAGAATTCATGTGCAAACTGCGCGTTGCGGAATGATGGTGCGTTTCCATGACCTTTATATACGTTTTTATCTAAACCAAAACCCAAAATATAACTTGTTTAAAACGTTTAATGAACATTTTTGTGTTTGCTGGGTAGGCATACCAATGCGTGTGTTGGAATTGAATGTAAATTGCATAAAATACGCATCAAGTTTATTTGCAAAGTAGGCTATGTATTTGTAACAATAATCTATTTATAGGCCTATAATATTTTGTTCATTTTGATAGAACCGACGATGCAGAGGCCCAAGTGCAGAGTAGGATTAGACGGCGGAAGCAATAACTGCCCCGTGCATCTTTCCTTTTAACCCGAAAAGGGTCAAAACCGATAATTCGGCAGTAGGCCTACTTGGAATTGAAAAATCGGCAAATTGAAAAATCGGTAAAAATAAAGTACCTCTAAACTACTCCCTTTTTTTAAATCAAAGGCAATCCTTCTAAGTTTCATTCTGGAAAATATGACGATCAAATCTTGTGAACTTTTATTTTTACATCAATTTCAAAAATGCCCATGTGTTTTCTATGGGTAACTTACGTTACTAAGGGAAACATACGTTACCATTAGATTGAAAGGAGTACTGCAAGCTCTTTTGTTGACAGTACAAAACTATAATTGTTTTGGCATAAAACAATGCAATGTCGCCTTTTAGTTCGAAAAGAAATTTTTGTAAATGCCCGACAAGTATGTTGGAAATGCGTTAATGAAATAACATTAATAAAGTTTATCTATTGCACCTTCGGCTATAATTTGCTCAACAGTTTATAGCCACTTTTTGTTTTAATTCTGCACTTTATGGTAAATGTTCCAACTAAATATCAAAAATATTTCACCTGCGACACAGTGTTTAGACTATAAATCCCTCAAACAACCTGCTGTGGTTTATAAAAGGAATTAATATAAGATTAAAAAACATTACCATTTTTCTGAGTGTAGTCTGCTTGTTTGATTATACAAAAGAAATTAAAGCATTCGTGAAAATTATAATTCAATGTGTTTTTCCAAGTACTGCCGATTTATCAGTTTTGACCCCAAAACACCGAATGTTGGGCCAAAATATGGTTAACTTTTGCGCACGCAATTGCCCATCAAATAACAAAATTCACCTGCATTTTGGGCTACAATACTCAAAAGTCTGAAATTCAACATTTATCGAGCGCTTCGCTAAATGGAAACAAAATGCTCGTTCCACCCACACCCCCTTCCGTTGCCATCGGCAATAGGTCTAACTGCATCGTAACCGCTAAAACCATGTTATTTTTCTACTCTTTTTTTTTACTCCAAACAAGATGTGAAAAGCACATAATATCAAACTTTCGATATTCTGCACTTCGGTTTTATGTTAACTCATATATGTGCATATATGGCAGATATACACATCATTTTCAAGGGTTTTGCCTATACTATCCGATATGCAATGTTCATTTTTGTGCAATATTATCACTTATTTTTTTCAAATCAATATTTTAGAAGTATGAATAAAATACGATACAAAAGTGTAGTTATATATCAAGTTAATTATCTTGATTCTATCATAGTTTTAACAAGAAGTTCAATTCTGGAGGCATAATAATTTATTTATTATTATTACTATTATTTTCATCAATATTTTGTACATTACCGTCGATTTAGTTATAAGTACCACAGTAAAATGGTACAATTTTATTTGAATGTTGTGCAAGCTACGCATGAACCATTCCTAAAAATTCCTTAAAGGCTGTGCAATAATTATGAGCCCTGGGGCGGGTAAAATTAGGGGGGGGGGAATTTTTGGCTAGCCGATAGTGGGGACAAGCAATTTTTGGCCAGCTGAGAGGGGGGGGGGGCAAGCGATTTTTGGCACACATTCATTACATGGGGCGCCTTAAGTTAAATAAAACGCTCTAAAAAGGCTTAGGAAAACATTACGGAAACGCTTTATCATGAAAATTTTCCTGCTCGCTGCGCTCATAAGGTTTACAAATTGGGATCCCAGAAATTGGGCATGTGTAAAGGGGGGGGGCAAAGATTTTTGGCGGGCCGAGAGGGGGGGAGCGATCTTTGACAAGCCGGGTGGGGGGGGCAAGCGATTTTGGCGGGCTGTTCGAAAATTGTATCCCCCGGGCTCATAATTATTGCACAGTCCCTTATGTATTTACAATTATTACTGCACATTGCAAATTTTCCTGTCACTATTTTGATTTGTTTTGCAGCTTAAAAATTCCACACAACTTCAATGTCATAATTATGATATTTACTTATATATAAATATATATATATATATATATATTAAACATCTCAGAGATGCAGATTGAAAAAAATTGTATGTACAAAGTGTTTTTTTTAATCTAAGTATCGGACACTTAAAGGAGTATTTCGTGATCCTATAGCATCCTCTTTTTATGATATTTTGCAGTATCCATGAAAAAAGCTTATTCCCAAAATTTCAGTTGATTCCGATTTTGCGTTTGCGAGTTATGTATGATGTGTATTACACTGCTCCATAGACAATGTGTTGTAATTTCGTTCTGGTATACCAGAACGAAATTAAAATTTCACGATATCTTTGCTAAACGAAGTAATCTGCAAGAATATTTTTGCACATAAACATACCAGAGGTTTCCAGTGATATAAAAATCTCAACTTTTTTTGAGAAAGTGGGGCACAGTGACATCGCCCCGATATCTTCATGGTAGAAATCGCCATGGTAGGTTGAATCCACAGGCACCCATGGCCATTTTATTCGGACCTTATGAGATGCATAATTAGCGAAGTGACCTGACTAAGGCTACTGACAATAACCGGGGTAATTGATTTCTCGCTGTGTGAGTAAGCTTGTATACGGCATTGCGGTCAATGGTTACGGTATACTGCCTCCACTGAGTAGTGAGTGCAGCAGACTATAGCCTGCTGCGCGCTGTAGTCCATACAGGACCAACGCAATATAACAGAGTTTTGGTTAGATTTTGAGTTCAAAGCGCACGGCCAATTTTCAAAGCGCACGCTAACGACTATCATATCTGTTCAACACGTATTTTCAAGTGTATGAGACCACACCTGGTTTCTTGAGAAAAAATCATTTGCGGGAGATATTCATCATTTTCTAACCCAGTATCCGAAGATTTTCGTCTGATATCAAAATCGTGCATAGCAATTCACGTGTATCGATCCCGTGTATTCGTTTTAGTGTCTCTGCTGCACCAAATAATTATTAGCCAGGCGATGTCGGTGTGTGGGGGGATGATGCTGTGGATCACGAAATGCCCTTTTAATCACTACGCATTTTATGTAATAACGAAATTCGGCTAATATAGTCCACAGTGATAAATTATATTGTATATCTACCAACATGTTCTCTTTAAATCACTCAATATCAGCTCATAAATTCGACAAGTGTCTTCAATGATAACCGGATGCTTCCGATTTTGAAATATGAGTGGTGAGTTTAGTATATAGCCCTAATTTTTTGCGCCGCAAAAATATCGAAAAAAGTCAATGGTCATCGATATACTAGTATGGCGACCAAAGTTTTGGAATCTATAGAAACAGAGCTTTAATTTGATACCAAATTTAATTTGGCAAGTATTGCAGGGACCTCAGGAAAGGTTGAATTCACACGTTATCATATGGGACGCTGAGTGAATCGCAATGCTCCTTCACCTAAGAAGGCAGTGAATACTAGGGGTGTACAGCATTTTTTGTCGACGGAAATATTTTGTGAATTGTAGACCCAAATATTTAAAGCCAGGACGGCGCTCAAGAATCTAAAAAAAGGGGGGGGGAAGGGTCAAAAAATGTTCAGACAATTTTTTTAATTAGTATACTATAACATTAACAATAGGCCTATAAGGTCTACGTAACAACAGCACAATTCGTAACACGATAATCATTTATGTTCACATGTTCACTTTAAATCACTCAATATCAGCTCATATGAATTCGGTAAGTGTCTTCAATGATAGCATGTAGAAAAAAACCGGACATTTTTTTTAAATCTCAACAATTCTCTGTGGCGGATTAAGACAACTTCCGATTTTGAAATGTGAGTGGTGATTTTTAGCACCGCGAAATAGCGAAAAAAGTCAATGGTCATCGATTATGCCGACCAAAGTTTTGGAATCTACAGAAACAGACCTGTAATTTGATACCAAATTTATTTAGCCAAGTAATGCAGGGAAGCTGATTGAATCGCAATGCCCCTTCGCCTCCGAAGAAGGCGATTTAGTGTGCCCATGTAAGCAGTATCGTAGCCAGCAAGGGGGGGGCAGGGCAGAGTACCCCCCTGATAAAAATGAAAGAAAAAAGTGCCCTTTGACAAAAAACTGAAAGAGAAAATCAGGAGGGCAAAGGAAAAGAAAAGGGGCAAGGGGCCCCTTTACTACCAAAATTCAGCCAGATTACGGGCCAAAATAGTGTAAAATACAACATTTATGCGCGCTAAGTGCGCACATTGTAAAAATAAAGCCATTTCCATCCTGAGAATGGGCGAAAATTTTTGAATAACCGCTTCCTCAGGGTTTCAGTGTGTGTTGCTATCTACCTTCAATAAACCCCTTTTTTTGAAGCTCGAAGACATAGGCTACAGTCTATGTATTGTATGATGGAACTGTAATTTTTTTCATATGTGCCCCAATTTTTTTATTTCCCCCCCCCCCCCCGACTAAAAAAGCTCGCTACGCCCCTGCCTGTAAGGGCACAACACTAAGGGGGATGTCATTTTCTTCGGCAGGGGGATCATGAATATGTCAGTGACCGGTGTCAATTTTTTACGACCCCCCCTATGTTGGGTCGAAATTTTGTATGACCCCCCTTCACAGACTCAAGACAAATTATTCATTGCCAGAACAAAGCCGAGGAGCATTAGAACGAAAGATTGTTCGCACATTTTGATTGTTAAATTAAAAGAATGCACGCGCGCAAGTTTTGAGTTACCATCCCTTAATAATTCTATAACCCCCCTATTTTGGGTGTTAAAAAGTTATAACCCCCCTTTGGTCTAAAAATTCTATGACCCCTCCGCAGAAAATGACAGCCCCCTAAATGCTTCCGCATTTGGTGTAATAGTCCCGGTTAAAATAGCCTCTTTCGCGGGTACTGAATTTGAGTGAATCGTGTCTGTTTTTATGAAAACAATAAAGTGGGGACTTCAGATGGTCGAAATTCCAATAAAGATAGCCCAGTCGTCCAATGAAACATACATTATCAAGGCCGATATCAGCTATAGATATTTTATTTATAATCAATCAAATAATTCTTTAACTCCGAAATCAGCTCAGCTGATTTACAAATGAAACTTACTTCATATCAAGGCCGATATCAGCAGTTAAACTTACTATAATCAATCAGATCTTCATCATTGATATCAGCTTAGCTGATTTATCAAATGAAACCTACTTCATCAAGGCCCATGTCAGCACTCAGCAGTAGATAGCTTTCTTATAAATAAATTAAATAGTTCTTTAACACCAAACTCATCTCATTTATCAAATGAAACCTACTTCATCAAGGCTGATGTCATCAGTAGATAGCTTATTTATAATCAAATAGTTCTCTAACATCAATATCAGCTTAGCCGATTTATGAAATGAAACCTACTTCATCAAGGACCATGTCAGCAGTAGATAGCTTCTTCTTCTTCCTAATATGTAAGTGCAGACTTCAAGGGATGGGTATTCAGCAGGATCTGTCCTCAGAAGATTCCAATCCCGGCTGGATCTTGGGAAGAAGGAGGAAGCAAATTGGTTTGAGTTGCACTGACCAATCCAGAATCTGGAGCTTTGACCTCTGGTGCGGGATTTCGCCTCGTTGAGGTACTCTCTCCATCTGATGTCGACCAAGTTGTAGCGGATGCGATACAGCATGGACATTTTACTTTGGTGTCGTCTGCTTTCCAGAGTTGGCCATTGGAGGTCTTTTAGTAGGTCATATTTCCCCATGACATAACGTGTTCCACTGCGCTGTACCTACTCAACCTTCTTTATGTTCCGTTGAGTATGTGGGTCCCAAGCCACTGCGGCGTATTCTGCTATTGGGCGAACATAAGTCATGTAGGTGGCTTCTTTGATTGATCTGCTGCAGTGGTGGAAATTGCGTCCCAGGAAAGCACGGGTTGAGTCACTGACTTGAGTTTGCTTTCTTTGTGATGGCGTCAATGTGGTCGTTGAAGTTAAAGCCATATTATAACATTTGCTGAGGAAGACGCCCTCACTGAATTTTTAAAATTCCTTTTTTACACAATTAAATTGTACTTTATTAAACCAATATACCCTGCAAAAATCAAGACTCTAGGTGCTGTAGTTTTGTCAAAATCCGAGATTTTGAATAAAACGCCGGAATCCGCGCTTTATTATTACGACGGAATTATTAGTCGAACGCATACACGATGTTCATAACACACGTATGTCTATGGTACGTACGGCGTGCGGGACGGTGATATACACAACAAAGGGTCGTACCACAACATGACCGAAGGAGTGGTACGTATTGGCGACATGTGCGCTGGTAGTAAATTCCAATTTTCTTTGCTTTGCCGTAGTTGTTCGGCTCCAAATTAAAAGGGGATATATATGACAGTAAAAGCTAACATTTTATGGCAAAGAAATGCTAATCTATTTTGTTTGAAAATGTTATAATATGGCAATCACATGCAGGCCCAAGTACTTGGCTGACGAGACAGTCTCCAGGATTTCACCATAGATGATGTGAGGTGTGCATCATTGGTTTGTTTTTATTTGTGATTCTTACGACCTGGCATTTGGATGGATGATTAAGCTTATCTTACTTATCATGTATAAAGGCTCCGTCAGTTTCCATCCAAATGTCACCAAATTCATATGGGATAACGGGATTAGGCCTACGAAGACTATAAAATATCGTAAAGGTTTACTATGGTAGGCCTATACGCCATACGGGATGGGATAACGGGATAAGGCCTACGAAGACTATAAATATAATAAGGGTACAGGAGGAAGGAAGCAAAAATAATAAAGAAAGAAAGAAAGACGAAAAAAGAAAGGAGAGAAAGCGAGCGAGCTAAAAAGATTATAAAGAAAGGACGATACATTGATCTTACGATATAGGGTGGTAGGCACTGCAAAAACAGCAGAGCAACACTTAATAAACACTTTAACACTTCATAAACACTTGTTTGTACAGTGAAGGTACAGGGGTGTTAATTTATAAACACCAAAACACGTTTAGAAATATGAAGATGTTTATGTTTTCAGTTTAACACAAGATGGTGTTTAAATACATATTTTAAACACTATCTTGTGTTACTGTACAAACATCTTTATATTTAAACGTGTTTATTAAGTGTTCCTCTATTTTTTGCAGTGCGGGGTTATAGTTTTAGGGCATTTACGTAATAAAATAGCAATTCGGCGTGGTATTAAAGACCATTTAGGCCCTAGGCCTATAGTCTCTATCATCATGTAGGCCTAATCTGTTCAGCGATTCTTCCCGTTTTAGTAATCGCTCCCGTTTACTCAACTACATCATCAAGGTGGATATCAGTGGTAGATAGCTTTCTGAGTGATGTGTCATATAGTAGGACACCTAATTTTGAGAAAACATTGCATCTGAACAAACCTTTTTGGTGGGTTTAGCAAGCTGCTACAAAACAGTCCAATTGTATTAAATTTGGGCTCATTTAAACATGTTGAAACCATGTGTATTATTCTTTTCTTTCCCAATATGTATTAGTTATTATGGACATCAGGTTTCCTGTTGCGGTTTTAATTAAGCAAAATGCTAACAAAGCCAACTGCGGAAGCGCAACATGTGTTTGAAAGTCTATTAGTCCGGTGGCAGAGCAAGGTTAGATGGTTTTATCAGTTAAAGTAGTTTTCTTTGCTGATTATTACTCTTTCAGTGGTACAAAATAAGATTTTTGGGGATGTAAACTGGTAACCCTTGGGCAATTAGAAATATTCAAGATGGCCGCTATGGATACTAAAATTAAGCTGGGTTATTCACTAGCGTTACCATAATAAATGATAACTTAAAGTATTTTGTGTAAATTATTTTCCTTTTGGATGCTTTAAATATAAACTGTATACAGTTTTAAACATGACACTCTCGCAATTCAAAATGGCCGCTGTTAAACGTCATAAGCAAAAACCATTAGTTTCAAGGTAAAGTTCTTTTGCCAGATTTTGTTTCTTACAATAATTAATGTACACCCTAGAATTAAGCAGATCCAGTTTGACATTTTACTCCTTAACAATCGCATAAAAATTCCAAGATGGCTACCACCGAAATGAAAGGTAGAAATATAACACATTTTGGAAGACTTAGTTTGCAGGGAGTGTATTGCGTGACAACTCGGGGTAAACAGCTTTCCATTTGGTGATATCTGAACTGATATCTGTATCGAAATTATCTGCCCAACTTGTACCAATCCCCTGAGCTGAGCGCCTTCAATTCCTTGACTAATATCAACAGCGCCTGCAACTGCAGCCGAAATTCTTGAAGTGTAGGACCGATCATTATAGCAACATGTAACCCGGTAGTCGAACAGATGGTTTATAATTATCTTTGAATCTCCGAGTAATGACACCAAATGCCACTTTAAGATCCATTGCTTGCTTTTGCACAGGACTTTGTTGCCTATCAGTAAAGCTGACAAGGACTTCTTCAACTTCGGCGAGGAAATTGCAGCATGTCAGATACTGATTATACAGCCAAATCTTCGTCGATAGGGACATTGTAGTGTGACTTTACAATGCGAATGTCTTTGCACTCTCGTTTGGCTACTCTGTGGATGCTACTGCCTATAACAGTTTCATTATAACTTCATATTTCACGTGCGTTAACGTTGCAATGGAATACGATAATTAATACTAGAATAACTTTGTGATGAAAGAACTAGAAGCTCTCCGGTAAAGTTTGTTTGGAGTTCTTCATTGAGTCACCTACGATCAGCACGAGTTAATGTGATTTCCAAATATGTGCAGCATTCCTGATACAATTCAGCAGGTTTCCAAATGTGACTCTTATTACCAGATAGGACATCTACAGCATGTTTTAGGAATTCATCAGTTGCATCTTCTTTAGATGCTGCAACATCACATCGTGTATTGCTTTTGTCACTAAAAACAGTAAAATAATAAAGTTTGTTTGCTTGTTTTATTTCTTCTTTAACCTGGAACACTCACTGAATTGAAAACACAATTATCTGTTCTTCCTTGAGGCACAGAATCTCTGTGATGCCTAATTCCCATCGCGTGAAGATCAGTTTAGATCACTCACTTCTAAACGTTCTCTGATTTCCTTTGCCTAGCTATCGCCACGATCGCGCATTTTGCTATCATATAATGGATGCTTTGAATCTTTTGGAGTTCACACAGTTCCCCACATTAGTATTCCTAAAAGTCAAAGTGTGGGGGAAGATCAACGTAGTCGTTTGGCGGACTGGGTAGAACCATCTTCTACATAATTGCCAATATTAGTTTTGCGTGTGTATTGACAATTTTTATGATAGTTAATCTTAAGAAACTTCAGGCTGACATAAGCTGACATACAAATCATACTCATGGCCCATTGTTGGAGAGCAACGATCTAATTGGTGTATTCTATTGCTAAAATGGTCTGAAAGACAGTTAAAACTTTTTGCAAATGGACCATGGTTAAGAATGATTAAATTAAATAACAAGAAACGTATGAGTATGATATGTTATGCAAACCATTCAATATGTTAAGAAAAGACAGTTACCTATTATGAGCATACATCACACAACTCACGGGACGTCATCATTGCATTTTGGGATCATTAATTATTTGGTATGATACCATTTGTCACTAAAACACCATTTGAATGCTGTTCCAGAGTTACGGATCGGCCATTTTGAATATCTCGGATTGCCCAAGGGTGACAATTTTACACCCCCTAGAATCTTATTCTACACCACTCAAAGATCATTTATCAGCAAAAAAAAACACCTTTAACTGCCCAGAACAGTATTTGGTATGATAACTTTTGTCAATAAAACACCATTTGAATGCTATTTCAGAGATACGTGGCGGCCATCTTGAATATCTTGGATTGCCCAAGGGTGATAATTTCACCCGGGTAATTTCACACCCCTTAGAATCTTATTCTACACCACTCAAAGATCATTTATCAGCAAAAAATAAACTTTAACTGCCCAAAACACTATAATTATTCGGTATGATACCTTTTGTCACTAAAACACCATTTGAATGTTATTTCAGAGATACGTGGCGGCCATCTTGAATATCTCGGATTGCCCAAGGGTGACGATTTTACATCCCACAGAATCTTTTTCTACACCACTCAAAGATCAATAACCAGCAAAAAAACAAACTTTAACTGGCAAAACCATCTAACCCCCAAAATATGGTGTTTGCAGCCGGACTATATATGGGTTTTTTTGTTGACATGTCCATTAATTTCTGTAATTGTTGTAAAATGCAAACTACTAGAGCAATAGAGTTTTTTGTATTACACATAAGTTAAGCACATCATCTTAATTCAAAATTCAAGTACTACCATCTGGATTGACACTTATATTGTAATTAATTAGCTAAGATTGAATTAACAATTAATAACTTGAGAGTACTGTGATTTCTGTGTATCATGATGAAGTGTAAACAAACAAAGTAAATGCGCAAGAGTGCACACCAGTTAATATAGTCCCTATTGACTATTGAAACATAATTTTCTTGACCTGAAAGCGACTCAGTTCTTCAAAACTTAACACTTTCTGCAAGTTGAAGGTCAGATAAAGACAGGCAGTTCAGTGAAAACAGACAGGGTCCAGTGACTTTTCGCAGGTTGCCGATTTGATCACTCACAAATAGCTCTGTGTTTCTGAAATTGTAACACATTTTGAAACTTCATAATAAAAAGGACCTAATAGTTAGGTTTAAGCCTTTTCTAATGTATTCATAGGTGTAGATCCCGGGGATGGGGATTTATTCCCCCCTCAATATTTTGCCAGGAGATGGTCCATACAATCATCCCCCAATGTTGATGCCTGATAATAGCCCCAAATGTGAAAATTTTCACGTGCTTCACGCGCATTTATTCTGCTTTTACACCATATGTGACCAGTCACAACAAAAGATACCTCTTGTCGGTACCTGCATAGATCATATTTTGGTAGTGCAAGTCAAACACCTTTTTAACTTTATTCTTTCTATAATCCTATTGTTGAAGAGGATAATAGGATATTATCTATAGAATGGTTATATAGCTCTAATCTTTGGTTGCTTTATATAAACCTTTCTCAAATTGTGGACAACAAAGCATTGCAATTTGCGTAGGTACACATATTAGCCAGCTGTTAACAAAGAGAGGACATTCTTGAACCCTCGTTACCTTGAGGATGATTTGAACTGACCACCAATTATGATGGTCTGATATTGATTGATTTTTACCCTTGCAATGTTCAAAAAGAGACCCATGTAGCAACCGACAAGAAGTACCTTTTGTTGTGACTCGTCACAATATTTCATCAGTTTAGCTTCAAAATAGTAAAAAAAAAATTTGCGCGCTTTGCGTGCAATTGTACCATAAACTTATTCTGTTGCCAAAAGGTGCTGCATTGACTATACTTGAAGAATTTTTTCCAACTCCATCCCCCCAATGTCAAAAAGAAATCTACGCCACTGAATGTATTACTTTAAAAGTCACCTGGCACTTTCTCCAGGGGCGAGCCCATGGACAAGGAGCAGTGCGGGCCCTTTAACGCCTCCTTTATCAGCACTTATGTCATTTTTGCCTTTGCTCAGGCCCCTGAACTCTCGGGCCCATGGACTTTGTCCACCCTGTCCACACGCTTGCTACATGTACGCCCCTGACTTTCTCACTTTTCGAAACACTGATTTCAAGGTGTATAGGAGATTTGTTTTTACTGATGTGCATTCTGAAAGTCATTCACAATAATGAGTCATTGTGTTTATGTACAATTTAAGATGTGGGGTAAAAAGTTTAGAGCAATATGGGCATATAGTGTATAAATGATGAACTAAAAGGTAAAATATGGCTTCAAATGGACATTCATTTTGAAACATTTTGACTTGTCAGACCCCCCTGCATACTTTGTACACCTGCACACTTTAGGCCTATATTTAAAGCAATAATTACAGTAATAAGAGAAAATGGCACATGAATGGTTTCAATTGGTCTTTATTAAACAAAATGACTGATTAATATTTCATAAATTAGGTAGTAAAATATTTTGAAATAAAAACTCAAAGGTTGGTGATATTTGTATTGTTACAGTGTTTATTTCAGATTTCGGTGCTTTTTCAGTGATTTTTATTTCATAGTGATTACAGTTGGTGTCATAACTTTCAACTACTGGGTATTTATCATGTCTTACGGGCTAGATAGTGAATTGGCTATACTTAATTGCTATAGCTAAGGTCGTGTATACGTCTAATGCAATTAATTGTAGTTTTTTTCTTTTTGCGGAGTAAAATTATGGAATATAATGACAAGTATGAAATCTTCTGCAAATTATTCCTTCTCATGCTTCAGCAGTATCATCTTCTGCTACCGTCTTGGTGGTTTCCATAGTAACACCTCCACTGCTAGGATTATATAAAATATTCTCAAATCCAGACTTGGCTAGTTCTTCTTCGTCTTCAGGAGGATATTTATTTTTACGATGATCAAAGAAAACAACAAGTCCAACAATAGCGATAAGAACTAGGATGGCTAAGACAATTCCTACAATGGCTCCAGATGATAGACCACTACCTGTAACAATGAAAGATAACAACAGTTAGAGATCTACCAAACAGTCTATTGCCATTTGGTCTAATACCATTTGGTTTAATTCCCACTTAGTCTTTATTGAAATTGTTCTATTACCAGAATGGCTAATTATCACTCAGTCTAATAATCATATAATCTAATATTCATTTAGTCTGATATTGTTTGGTCCAATGACCAGTATAACCATATAGTATAAGAACCATTTGGTCTAAAAACGGTTAGGTCCAATAATCATAAATTAATGGTCTAATAACCAGTTAGTAGTATAATAGCATTTTTTCTATTTGCCAGGTAATGTATATATTCGAGTGAAAGTGACAATTTGCCGAGCGATTTGTCATTCTTTCACCGGTCTTTTCAAGGTTAATTATAATATAGGCTCATCAGGCATCACCAGGGATGCCACGGTTATGTGTAAATCATAGGTCTGTTGTTTATATAACCCCGAGAGCAGAGACACCCTTCTTTCAATCTTCAAAGGTGCTATCCCTATGCAGCAACAACTATTACACTGGGACTTGGTGCAGAGGTGAAGTTACAGGCAAGGGTGCAGAAACAAGGGTGAAGATAAGGTGAAGACTGCAACAAAATGACGAAACCAAGACTGGTGATGAACTGAGGGTGCACTAGTATATACAAGGATTGGTGAACTACAGCAGTTTGGAACCAACAGGAAGCCTCATCGGCTCATCTGCTGGATGGCCAGCAGGCTGACTTCCTGGAAGGCTGGTAGTGAAGGAGCAAATACTGCAGGAGTTGGTTCCAGAGTCTCACGGTGCGTGGATAGAAGGAGAACTGATAGCTGTCTATTGTTGCTTCTGGTAGCTTGAACTTAGGTTGGTGGTCCTGTCTGCTGAAGCTGGTTGGATGATGGTGGGGAACTGGATGTTTAAGAGTTAAGACCACAGTGACCCAATACTATGACATCACATTTATTTTTTTAGTGGCAGAGTAACAGCCTAGTGAAGGCTTAATTAGCTGTTCACTTTGGTAAGGGCTGGTACCACTACTCGCAGATGACCATGTGTTGATGTCTACCAGCATGATAAAAAACCTTGCTACCACTACTGACAGCTGACCATGTGTTGATGTCTACCAGCATGATAAAAACCCTGGTACCACTACTGACAGCTGACCATGTGTTGATGTCTACCAGCATAAAAACACTGGTACCACTACTAGCAGCTGACCATGTGTTGATGTCTACCAGCATGATAAAACCCTGGTACCACTACTGACAGCTGACCATGTGTTGATGTCTACCAGCATGATAAAAAACCTTGCTACCACTACTGACAGCTGACCATGTGTTGATGTCTACCAGCATGATAAAACCCTGGTACCACTACTGACAGCTGACCATGTGTTGATGTCTACCAGCATGATAAAAACCCTGGTACCACTGCTGACAGCTGACCATTTGTTGATGTCTACCAGCATGATAAAAAACCTTGCTACCACTACTGACAGCTGACCATGTGTTGATGTCTACCAGCATGATAAAACCCTGGTACCACTACTGACAGCTGACCATGTGTTGATGTCTACCAGCATGATAAAAAAACCCTGGTACCACTACTGACAGCTGACCATGTGTTGATGTCTACCAGCATGATAAAAAACCTTGCTACCACTACTGACAGCTGACCATGTGTTGATGTCTACCAGCATGATAAAAAACCTGCTACCACTACTGACAGCTGACCATGTATTGATGTCTACCAGCATGATAAAAAACCTTGCTACCACTACTGACAGCTGACCATGTGTTGATGTCTACCAGCATGGTAAAACCCTGGTACCACTACTGACAGATGACCATTTGTTGATGTCTACCAGCATGATAAAACCATGGTACCACTACTGACAGCTGACCATGTGTTGATGTCTACCAGCATGATAAAAACCCTGCTACCACTACTGACAGCTGACCATGTGTTGATGTCTACCAGCATGATAAAAAAACCTTGCTACCACTACTGACAGCTGACCATGTGTTGATGTCTACCAGCATGATAAAACCCTGGTAACACTACTGACAGATGACCATTTGTTGATGTCTACCAGCATCATAAAACCCTGGTACAACTACTGACAGCTGACCATTTGTTGATGAATACCAGCATGATAAAAAACCCTGCTACTGACAGCTGACCATGTGTTGATGTCTACCAGCATGATAAAACCCTGGTACCACTACTGACAGATGACCATGTGTTGATGTCTACCAGCATGATAAAACCCTGGTACCACTACTGACAGCTGACCATGTGTTGATGTCTACCAGCATGATAAAAAACCCTGCTACCACTACTGACAGCTGACCATGTGTTGATGTCTACCAGCATTGTGATGTGCCCTGAGTAATTTAATTTGATGATTTATCTTTGTTTACCATTAAAATCTATTTCATGAGACATTTTAGGGATTCTCCTTTCTTGCAACAACTTGATCAAAAAACAAATTGAATCATTTCTAATTTTGGATCATATGTGAATTCCCCTGAGATTGTAAAGTAATGTTTTACATCATATATGGGATTCCCCTCAAGAAGTGATGTCAAGGGATGGGGATTCCCCTCAGGAAGTGATGTCAAGGGATTCTCCTCAGGAAGTGATGTCATGTGAAAGGTTAATGTTATAGAAAAGAAAACAAGCAAGGTACACAAACTTGATGTGGGGAAACAAGTACAGACTAGACAATATGCAGGGGGGGGGGCAAAACCAGCAAATGTAGGCATAGGAAGTAGGCAAAGTTCGATAGCCAAAAATTACCAGTTCCAAGGTTAAAAGTGCTAAACCTGCAAAAACAACAAGGAGATAAAGTAACCTGGAGCAGACAAACAGACAAAAAACAACCGTTGTTTCGAGCAGATAAACTGCTCTTCTTCAGGGACAGACAACAAAATATAAAAGCAAACAACGGAAACTACATGCTGTAGTTTAAAAACAAATTCAAGTCAAAAACTGAAGGCAAGTTCAAATAGAACTCAGTAGCAAACAAATAGAACTCTGTAGTAAACTGTGCTTCATTGAAGTAAGACATGCTTATTTTGCTCTGAGCTTATCTTGTTTGCTACTGAGTTCTATTTGAACTTGCCTTCAGTTTTTGACTTGAATTTGTTTTAAACTACAGCATGTAGTTTCCGTTGTTTGCTTTTATATTTTGTTGTCTGTCCCTGAAGAAGAGCAGTTTATCTGCTCGAAACGTCGGTTGTTTTTTGTCTGGTTTTGTTTGTCTGCTTGTTGTTTTTGCAGGTTTAGCACTTTTGTGAGCCTTGAACTGGTAATTTTTGGCTATCGAACTTTGCCTACTTCCTATGCCTACATTTGCTGGTTTTGCCCCCCCCTGCATATTGTCTAGTCTGTACTTGTTTCCCACATCAAGTTGGTGTACCTTGCTTGTTTTCTTTTCTGTTGTTCATATTCAAGGTATCCTCTTGTATCATTTATTGATCCTTGATGTGTTTTGTGTCCTCGTCCGTTGGATTCACCATTACCCACTTTTTTTTGTTAATGTTATAATTAAGACTTGGGATTTTCCATGTCTTGTGAAAAAAGCACTTGGCTATTAATATTTTGGAGTTCCCAGAGCTTGGTATATAAGAAAATGTAAATATAATTCTTCACAGTTTATAGTGTTGATCTGGACTAGCTAGCTAATGTGCTTAAAGTACAATTCCTTCAAAGAAAGGAAATTGCAAACCAGAAATATTTTACGTAGTCAATGTACTTCTGCCTGCCAGTGTTGTCGGAGAAGATCTACAATACGTCAAAGAATGTACTTCGTCCAAGAAAGGAATATATATTCTTCTGTCGACTTGCTGAAGTCTGGTTTATGAATAGATTATCTAAATATGATGATCTATGGTTTTTGATACAACACATCTGACAATATAAGTGGGGACAACTGCATCGCAGTTCTGCTTCCTGAAGATATTGTGTGAAAGGTGGAAATAGCACAATTTTTGAGAAAGCAGCGCAAGGAGTTAAGTTTGGAGAAAGCAGCGCAAGGAGTTAAGTTTGGAGAAAGCAGCACAAGGAGATAAATGTTTGGAGAAAGCAGCACCATTTTTGTGTGAGGATTTTATACGCAAGGATATGCAAGTGTACAAAGGACTTTGCTGATTTTCACAGGACAAGTGATTTACATCAGGAATCTAGAACATTGCAAGAACTCCATGATCACCTACAAGAAGACTGCTGGTTAATTGTGATTGTGTGATTATTTTTGTATATGCATTTATTGTCATATATTGTACCAATCATATCTTACTTTCAATTAAAGACTTAGATTTTGTTCGCTAAATCAATCAGTGTATTTGTGTTTCGCATTCGTGTGAATTTGGGTAAGAGATGAATTTGGCCTTGAGTCAAGTACGACTCGTAACAGCATGATAAAAACCCTGGTACCACTTCTGACAGCTGACCATGTGTTGATGTCTACCAGCATGATAAAAACCCTCCCTTACCATAAATGAAGGCATTCAATTAGCTGTTTGAAAGCCTTCACTAAACAGGTAATTTAACCTTCAGATAGTAGCTGTTATTTAGCATGTACTAAGCCTTCAAAATGATGAATTATGTAAATTAGGTACAGCTAGTGACAACTTTCAATAGCTGTTCAATAATAGCCTTCACTAGCTGTTCAATAATAGCCTTCACTAGCTGATCAGTAATAGCCTTCACTAGCTATTCAATAATAGCTTTCACTAGTTGTTCAATAATAGCCTTCTCTAGCTATTCAATGATTATAGCCGTCACTTAGCATGTACTAAGCCTGCAAAATGATGAATTATGTCGTCGGGTGTATTACATAGTGACGGATGTTAAACTTCGCCAGAAAAAAGTTTTTGAGTTAGACGCGATCAAAGAGTACGCCGATTTGTGATCAACCATAGCAGAACACTAACAAGTAAAATCCTCCAAAAGTTGCTGTATTTTTAAAAACTAGTATCTAAAGTATCTTGAAACATCTATCACATGAAGAATTATTCGCTATTAAATCAGTAAAATGATTACAAAGTTATACGTCAGTATGTAAAAACGTGAAAACGTTGCACCCTAACATCCGTCACACATCCGTCACTATGTCTTGCGCCAATATCGCGCACGCTAATCTGGTCTCTCGTGTTGATCTATGGATATCCGTCACACATCCGTCACTATGTCTTGCGCATAAAAGTCGGATCAAGGAAGGACTTCGAAGCATCCGTCGGTTCTTTACGCTTATTATTAAACACTTTTTTCATGATAAAACCGACTCGTCACGAGTGCCCACGACATACATGGCATATTGTATTTGAGTATTTACTCCTGATCTTACTAGTTCTCACTCTCATGATATAGCTAATCACACAAGCTGTAACTTCTTTTTACAATAACGCCAATGATTGTATTCAGTTTTTACTAATTTACACTGTATTATCTGTCAATTTGGAGCCGCCTCTAAACGCCTCTGAACATATTTTGATCATGTTTCAATAACCTACTCATTAAAAAGGATCATATTTTCATTTTTTATTACTTAATCATCCCTTTTATATTGTAAAGCTTTGAAATAATGTCTCTAAATATTTGCCGAATCAACTCGAACCATTAAAAATTTATTAAAAGTGATATTTTACTAAAATAATGATCCATTGAATATCTGCTCTACGTAAACGTTTTTGGTTTATACCCAGTTATCAACATCCGTCAAGAAATCATGTAGGTTTCAATGAACAATATTGAATTACGTACGTTCAAATTGAAAAATAATGTTTTTACATAGTGACGGATGTGACAGATACGCCATACAATTTAGTTGTTTTTCCCGAGTAAACAGCGTTTTACATAGTGACGGATGTTTAGATACGCCACTATGTAAAACGTCGGGTAATGTAATATATCAACATCCGTCATTTGCATAATTAATTAACTAATTAATTATGCAAACTTGAGCACCAAATCTTGGTAATACTATACTACTCACTATTTAAAATACATTGGCCAATTTTCATAAAAATGACAAAAATCAACATACGTCACTATGTAATGCACCCGACGATGTAAATTAGGTACAGCTAGTGACAGCCTTCACTAGCTGTTCAGAAATATCCTTCACTAGCTGTTCAGTAATAGCCTTCACTAGCTGTTCAGTAATAGCCTTCACTAGCTGTTCAGTAATAGCCTTCACTAGCTGTTCAGTAATAGCCTTCACTAGCTGTTCAGTAATAGCCTTCACTAGCTATTCAATAATGGCCTTCACTAGCTGTTCGATGATTATAGCCTATTCACTTAGCATGTAAGCCTGCAAAATTTAAGCTTAACTATACTTACATTATCCATGATGCTGCATATATCATTGCACACAAGATAACTAGATATGCATGCATTACATATGATATTGTCCACATAACATGCATCCCAAATGTAAAAAGTGAAAAACAATGCCTATAAATAAAGCTGGAAACATATATCCAAAGGATTAGACTCCATCTGCATTCATCCACACAACTTCAAAATTGCAGTTAGAAATATATTCCCACCATGCACCTAGTTGACCCTTGGGTCAACCACTGATGAAGTGAAGGCTAGTGAAGGCTATAACTGGCTAACAGCTATGAGCCAAGTTCAACTAGAGCGGTTCTCGGCTTTCGCGGTTCTCAGCATTTGCGGTTCTCGGTGGGTGTTTTCGACACAAGGCGTCGAATGGGATGCCTCCACCATGGGGCGATTTAAATGTGTACAAATCTTATAACGCTAAAAGTCAACTAAGTGGTAAACAAACAAACATAAAAAATATGGGCAAAAATAAGAGTCACATAAATGAGGTTGAAATAGTGTATAGGGAATTCCATAGACATTTAGAAAAGTTGCAACTTTCCAAGTTTCATGCCCATATGAAAGTTTCACTAATTTGACCTCAGATGACCACTTCCAAAAATTTGAATCTAAATGTTGACTGTATCCACCAAGTTTCATGCCCATACGACAGTTTTTACTAATTTGACCTCAGATGACCTCTAGGTAACCCCAGATGACCCAAAAATGACCTTCCAAAAATTTGGCTCAAAATGTTGACTGTACCCACCAAGTTTCCTGCCCATATGATAGTTTGTACTAATTTGACCTCAGATGACCCCAGCTGACCCAAAATGACCTTCCAAAAATTCAGCCCTCAATGTTGATGGTACCCACCAAGTTTCATGCCCATACAACAGTTTTTACTAATTTGACCTCAGATGACCCCTGGGTGACCCCAAAATAACCTTCCAAAAATTGGCTCCAAATGTTGACTATACCCAACAAGTGTCATGCCCATACGACAGTTTTTACTAATTTGACCTCAAATGACCCCTGGGTGACCCCAGATGACCCCAAAATAACCTTCCAAAAATTTGGCTCCAAATGTTGACTATACCCACCAAGTGTCATGCCCATAGGATTTGAACTGTTCATATGAGACCAAATTTACAAGTTGACCTCAAATGACCTTTGACCTCAGTATATGACATGCAACCCCACCCCCACCCCCCAAAAAAGTATCCAGGGTTTCTGACCATGACCCACCTATCCTGAAAATCTGAAGTCAATCCGCCCATCATCCATGCCCGAGATACAGCATCCGGACGGAAGTACGGAAGGAAGCACGGACATTGCAAAAACAGTATGCCTCGCGGTGGAGGCATAAAAATCGAACAGCTATAGCTAACTAGCTGTTCAAAAATGTGAAGGCTAAATTATATAGCTGTTCCAAGCATGTAGCAGCTAAGCTACTGGCTATTCAAACTTACAACTGCTGAGTAACAGCCTAGTGAAGGCTTAATTAGCTGTTCACTTTGGTAAGGGCTGGTACCACTACTCGCAGATGACCATGTGTTGATGTCTACCAGCATGATAAAAACCCTGGTACCACTACTGACAGCTGACCATGTGTTGATGTCTACCAGCATGATAAAAACACTGGTACCACTACTAGCAGCTGACCATGTGTTGATGTCTACCAGCATGATAAAAACCCTGAGTCTAGTTGTTACAAGTCTAATAAATGTTACAGAAATTTCTGAAATTCCAGAAATTGGGCAAAAGATAAAATCCGGAAACGCAGGCCCTAATTTTGATATCACACATCACACTAGACCCACTTGGATGGACAATATGAATAAAAATAGGTTGGTATTGTTTAATACAGAAAATGAACCAAAACAGATGGTATAGATGTTATGGTAGTAATATTTGTGTTTGAAACCGCAAAAGTGCAATCTAGCCTTATGGCAAATTCCTCTATCAATGTCTATTGTAAGCATTTCCTTTTGTGTGTTCAACATACCTGTGTTTGGTTCTGGGTTTGATGGAGTAGAAAATGTTCTACGAGTAGTTGCTGAAAAACAAAAAACAAACAATGTTTGGAGGATAACGACTACACAACAGTTGTTTTGATGGTATTGTGAAAAATCTAAACATTTTGCTTTTGGAACCATCCTTGATCTAAGCAAAATGTTTAGATTTTTTACAGTAACAGAAACATAACTGATGCAAAGTCAATAACCTCATTCAAATAAAACATCACTTTTCAATTTGTTTTATTAAATCTGTATAATATTATCATTTTTCTTTAAAAAAAATACAATTTTAACTTTTCCCTTAACAAATAACTGACCCATTAATTCATGCAATATCCCAAAAAAGATTAAGTTCATTATCTTGTTGGTCCTGTGCAGACATGTTTAAAATTGTGGGAGATGGTGGTTAGAACACTACAAATGTATACTTATTTAGGTGCGGTTTTTCCACCTCCCATGTCAGTGTTTACTGGGTTGGCTGTTTTCCACCTCCCATGTTAGTTTTTACTGGGTTGGCTGTTTTCCACCTCCCATGTCAGTGTTTACTGGGTTGGCTGTTTTCCACCTCCCATGTCAGTGTTTACTGGGTTGGCTGTTTTCCACCTCCCATGTCAGTGTTTACTGGGTTGGCTGTTTTCCACCTCCCATGTCAGTTTTTACTGGGTTGGCCGTTTTCCACCTCCCATGTTAGTTTTTACTGGGTTGGCTGTTTTCCACCTCCCATGTCAGTGTTTACTGGGTTGGCTGTTTTCCACCTCCCATGTCAGTGTTTACTGGGTTGGCTGTTTTCCACCTCCCATGTCAGTGTTTACTGGGTTGGCTGTTTTCCACCTCCCATGTCAGTGTTTACTGGGTTGGCTGTTTTCCACCTCCCATGTTAGTTTTTACTGGGTTGGCTGTTTTCCACCTCCCATGTCAGTGTTTACTGGGTTGGCCATTTTCCACCTCCCATGTCAGTGTTTACTGGGTTGGCTGTTTTCCACCTCCCATGTCAGTTTTTACTGGGTTGGCCGTTTTCCACCTCCCATGTTAGTTTTTACTGGGTTGGCTGTTTTCCACCTCCCATGTCAGTGTTTACTGGTTGGCTGTTTTCCACCCCCCCTGGCAGTTTTTACTTGGTTGGCTGTTTTCCACCTCCCATGTCAGTGTTTACTGGGTTGGCTGTTTTCCACCTCCCATGTTAGTTCTTACTGGGTTGGCCGTTTTCCACCTCCCATGTCAGTGTTTACTGGGTTGGCTGTTTTCCACCTCCCATGTCAGTGTTTACTGGGTTGGCTGTTTTCCACCTCCCATGTCAGTGTTTACTGGGTTGGCTGTTTTCCACCTCCCATGTTAGTTTTTACTGGGTTGGCTGTTTTCCACCTCCCATGTCAGTGTTTACTGGGTTGGCCGTTTTCCACCTCCCATGTCAGTGTTTACTGGGTTGGCTGTTTTCCACCTCCCATGTCAGTGTTTACTGGGTTGGCTGTTTTCCACCTCCCATGTTAGTTTTTACTGGGTTGGCTGTTTTCCACCTCCCATGTCAGTGTTTACTGGGTTGGCTGTTTTCCACCTCCCATGTCAGTGTTTACTGGGTTGGCTGTTTTCCACCTCCCATGTCAGTTTTTACTGGGTTGGCTGTTTTCCACCTCCCATGTTAGTTTTTACTGGGTTGGCTGTTTTGCACCTCCCATGTCAGTGTTTACTGGGTTGGCTGTTTTCCACCTCCCATGTCAGTGTTTACTGGGTTGGCTGTTTTCCACCTCCCATGTCAGTGTTTACTGGGTTGGCTGTTTTCCACCTCCCATGTTAGTTTTTACTGGGTTGGCTGTTTTCCACCTCCCATGTCAGTGTTTACTGGGTTGGCTGTTTTCCACCTCCCATGTCAGTGTTTACTGGGTTGGCTGTTTTCCACCTCTCATGTCAGTTTTTACTGGGTTGGCCGTTTTCCACCTCCCATGTTAGTTTTTGCTGGGTTGGCTGTTTTCCACCTCCCATGTCAGTGTTTACTGGGTTGGCTGTTTTCCACCTCCCATGTCAGTGTTTACTGGGTTGGCTGTTTTCCACCTCCCATGTCAGTGTTTACTGGGTTGGCTGTTTTCCACCTCCCATGTTAGTTTTTACTGGGTTGGCCGTTTTCCACCTCCCATGTCAGTGTTTACTGGGTTGGCTGTTTTCCACCTCCCATGTTAGTTTTTACTGGGTTGGCTGTTTTCCACCTCCCATGTCAGTGTTTACTGGGTTGGCTGTTTTCCACCTCCCATGTCAGTGTTTACTGGGTTGGCTGTTTTCCACCTCCCATGTTAGTTTTTACTGGGTTGGCCGTTTTCCACCTCCCATGTCAGTGTTTACTGGGTTGGCTGTTTTCCACCTCCCATGTCAGTGTTTACTGGGTTGGCTGTTTTCCACCTCCCATGTCAGTGTTTACTGGGTTGGCTGTTTTCCACCTCCCATTTTAGTTTTTACTGGGTTGGCTGGTTTCCACCTCCCATGTCAGTTTTTACTGGGGGTTGGCTGTTTTCCACCTCCCATGTCAGTGTTTACTGGGTTGGCTGTTTTCCACCTCCCATGTTAGTGTTTACTGGGTTGGCTGTTTTCCACCTCCCATGTTAGTTTTCACTGGGTTGGCTGTTTTCCACCTCCCATGTCAGTTTTTACTGGGTTGGCCGTTTTCCACCTCCCCATGTCAGTGTTTACTGGGTTGGCTGTTTTCCACCTCCCATGTCAGTTTTTACTGGGTTGGCTGTTTTCCACCTCCCATGTCAGTGTTTACTGGGTTGGCTGTTTTCCACCTCCCATGTCAGTGTTTACTGGGTTGGCTGTTTTCCACCTCCCATGTTAGTTTTTACTGGGTTGGCTGTTTTCCACCTCCCATGTCAGTTTTTACTGGGTTGGCTGTTTCCCACCTCCCATGTCAGTGTTTACTGGGTTGGCTGTTTTCCACCTCCCATGTTAGTGTTTACTGGGTTGGCTGTTTTCCACCTCCCATGTCAGTGTTTACTGGGTTGGCTGTTTTCCACCTCCCATGTTAGTTTTTACTGGGTTGGCTGTTTTCCACCTCCCATGTCAGTTTTTACTGGGTTGGCTGTTTTCCACCTCCCATGTCAGTGTTTACTGGGTTGGCTGTTTTCCACCTCCCATGTCAGTTTTTACTGGGTTGGCTGTTTTCCACCTCCCATGTCAGTGTTTACTGGGTTGGCTGTTTTCCACCTCCCATGTCAGTTTTTACTGGGTTGGCTGTTTTCCACCTCCCATGTCAGTGTTTACTGGGTTGGCTGTTTTCCACCTCCCATGTCAGTTTTTACTGGGTTGGCTGTTTTACCTTGCCACTGGTATGCTCTATTATGTGTTTTATGTATGTATGTTTAAATTGTATTTTAAGATGCACAGCCCTCTGTGATCTTTTTTATGTAAAGCACTAAATAAAACTATGCTATTATAAATGATTACATTCTCCAGCATTTCTTCAACATGTGTGATGCCCTTCTAGACTTAACAGACATTAGTGGAGATCCAGGGGAGGGAGGAAGGTACGACTACCAAAGCATTTCCCACCATTCAAGTTAAGCATACTAATGCAATAGCAACAAATTTAGTTCGATCTTTTGATTGATCATCAATGCTCGGTTGATCCTAATTATTGATGAAATCAATTAATTTACTATTTTTAATTGTGGTAACACAGTAATTTTTGCCTGTACTGATATTGACCAATATATAAACAAGCATCAATGCAGCATCGACGGTTGATCCAAAGATCAAACAAATTTGTTTCTGGTGCCTAATCCTGATTTTCATAAACACCTTGACTATGGGTCTTATTGGGGACTTCTTTGATGCCAATGGATATTCACATATCAAACATTGTGAGTGGTGCTTTGCATGAGAGGTGAAATTGAAATGGGATATTCCAGCTGAAATCCATACACCTACTATGGAAGATATGACCTTAATCTTCCACACAGGGAGTGTGAGTTTCAAAAGAGGTTTAATACCTAATAGGTGACTCCACTTAAAACTAACACCACTGTATGATTTTAAATGGACCATCCCAAATGCATGAGTCTGACAAGGAAGGTGTTAGTGTTAACAGGTATAAGACATGAAGATGTAGCTTACCACCTGATGGAAGAGTAGGTTTTTGGCCTCCAGTAGTTGCAATACCAGGTACTGTAAAGAAATAGATAGGTATCATGTTGAAATAACACACCATGTGCAGGACTGGCAATGTGTGTCTTCCCATTTACCATATTGGTTTGGATACATATCTACACAACCATTATCTATGTCATAAGTTTACTAGGAACCTTTAATAGTTCATTCTTACCTTTGGGCACCATACAGACATAGGCAGCATTAGACTGGCAATCTGTGTCTTCCCATTTACCATATTGGTATGGATACATATCTACACAACCATTATCTATGTCATTAGTTTACTAGGAACCTTTAATAGTTCATTCTTACCTTTGGGCACCATACACATATAGGCAGCATTAGACTGGCAATCTGTGTCTTCCCATTTACCATATTGGTTTGGATACATATCTACACAACCATTATCTATGTCATTAGTTTACTAGGAATCTTTAATAGTTCATTCTTACCTTTGGGCACCATACACATATAGGCAGCATTAGACTGGCAATCTGTCTTTTCCCATTTACCATATTGGTCTGGATACATCTACATAACCATTATCTATGTCATTAGTTTACTAGGATCCCTTAATAGTTCATTCTTACCTTTGGGCACCATACAGACATAGGCAGCATTAGACTGGCAATCTGTGTCTTCTCATTTACCATATTGGTCTGGATACATATCTACACAACCATTATCTATGTCATTAGTTTACTAGGAATCTTTAATAGTTCATTCTTACCTTTGGGCACCATACACATATAGGCAGCATTAGACTGGCAATCTGTCTTTTCCCATTTACCATATTGGTCTGGATACATCTACATAACCATTATCTATGTCATTAGTTTACTAGGATCCCTTAATAGTTCATTCTTACCTTTGGGCACCATACAGACATAGGCAGCATTAGACTGGCAATCTGTCTTTTCCCATTTACCATATTGGTCTGGATACATATCTACACAACCATTATCTATGTCATTAGTTTACTAGGATCCCTTAATAGTTCATTCTTACCTTTGGGCACCATACAGACATAGGCAGCATTAGACTAGCAATCTGTGTCTTCCCATTTACCATATTGGTTTGGATACATATCTACACAACCATTATCTATGTCATTAGTTTACTAGGAACCTTTAATAGTTCATTCTTACCTTTGGGCACCATACAGACATAGGCAGCATTAGACTGGCAATCTGTGTCTTCTCATTTACCATATTGGTCTGGATACATATCTACACAACCATTATCTATGTCATAAGTTTACTAGGAACCTTTAATAGTTCATTCTTACCTTTGGGCACCATACAGACATAGGCAGCATTAGACTGGCAATCTGTGTCTTCCCATTTACCATATTGGTCTGGATACATATCTACACAACCATTATCTATGTCATAAGTTTACTAGGAACCTTTAATAGTTGATTCTTACCTTTGGGCACCATACACACATAGGCAGCATTAGCCTGGCAATCTGTGTCTTCCCATTTACCATATTGGTCTGGATACATATCTACACAACCATTATCTATGTCATAAGTTTACTAGGAACCTTTAATAGTTCATTCTTACCTTTGGGCACCATACAGACATAGGCAGCATTAGACTGGCAATCTGTGTCTTCCCATTTACCATATTGGTCTGGATACATATCTACACAACCATTATCTATGTCATAAGTTTACTAGGAACCTTTAATAGTTGATTCTTACCTTTGGGCACCATACACACATAGGCAGCATTAGACTGGCAATCTGTGTCTTCCCATTTACCATATTGGTCTGGATACATATCTACACAACCATTATCTATGTCATTAGTTTACTAGGAACCTTTAATAGTTCATTCTTACCTTTGGGCACCATACACACATAGGCAGCATTAGACTGGCAATCTGTGTCTTCCCATTTACCATATTGGTCTGGATACATATCTAAACAACCATTATCTATGTCATTAGTTTACTAGGACCCTTTAATAGTTCAGTCTTACCTTTGGGCACCATACAGACATAGGCAGCATTAGACTGGCAATCTGTGTCTTCCCATTTACCATATTGGTCTGGATACATATCTACACAACCATTATCTATGTCATTAGTTTACTAGGACCCTTTAATAGTTTAGTCTTACCTTTGGGCACCATACACACATAGGCAGCATTAGCCTGGCAATCTGTGTCTTCCCATTTACCATATTGGTCTGGATACATATCTACACAACCATTATCTATGTCATTAGTTTACTAGGACCCTTTAATAGTTCAGTCTTACCTTTGGGCACCATACAGACATAGGCAGCATTAGACTGGCAATCTGTGTCTTCCCATTTACCATATTGGTCTGGATACATATCTATACAACCATTATCTATGTCATTAGTTTACTAGGACCCTTTAATAGTTCATTCTTACCTTTGGGCACCATACAGACATAGGCAGCATTAGCCTGGCAATCTGTGTCTTCCCATTTACCATATTGGTCTGGATACATATCTATACAACCATTATCTATGTCATTAGTTTACTAGGACCCTTTAATAGTTCATTCTTACCTTTGGGCACCATACAGACATAGGCAGCATTAGACTGGCAATCTGTGTCTTCCCATTTACCATATTGGTCTGGATACATATCTACACAACCATTATCTATGTCATAAGTTTACTAGGAACCTTTAATAGTTCAGTCTTACCTTTGGGCACCATACAGACATAGGCAGCATTAGCCTGGCAATCTGTGTCTTCCCATTTACCATATTGGTCTGGATACATATCTACACAACCATTATCTATGTCATAAGTTTACTAGGAACCTTTAATAGTTCATTCTTACCTTTGGGCACCATACAGACATAGGCAGCATTAGCCTGGCAATCTGTGTCTTCCCATTTACCATATTGGTCTGGATACATATCTACACAACCATTATCTATGTCATCACCATCTGGCTCATTATTGGCCCAGTTGGTGTAGTCTACTACTGTGTCATCCTTCCATTCAAAATCACCTGCATTGAAATAAATACAAATGTCATATAAGTTTGTCTTCAACAATATAGTATATCTGTCATAACTGAAGGAATCTACCAGCTGATCATATTCAAACGTGTAATGAATCAATTTCAGTTTGATGTTTGAGATAATGCTGATACTACATGAATAATGTTGATCTTGTAAGAATCTAGACACTCATGTATATGTCATTTGATATTAAAAAAAACAGAGAGAGACTAATGAGTTATTCTCAAGCATATCACTTCTCATGTTTGGGGCTTGGGGATGAATTGATTGTACTCACCACCATCATTTAGAGCCAATCCCAGCCATACACTAGTAACACCAATGGCTCGCTGAGCATACTGCCTAATGAACTCATTCTCTACTTTGGTGTGTACACTAGCTAAGTTAGCCCCACTTGCTTCACAATCATACTGAGCCTCAAACCATGATGCTCTGTCATGTCTCACGTCAAATTTGTAACAGTTGGAACCAAATGGCTGCCAGCTTTCTGGGCAATATCCTTCAACAGGTGCTGGGGTGGTCGGCTTTGTAGCTGCATGAAGAAGTTTGAAAAAATGCTAAATGTTGTTGATGCCATTACAGTATAACTCGCACACAAGTGTTGCTGTTTAAGACGAACATGTCAGAATAATTGAAATCCTTTGCAATCATATGACACAGTGTCACCAATCAGAAGCAGACCCATGGGAGTGAGTCAAAGAGGCTAACATTGGCTGAATAAATATGAAATGAAAGGAAGACTGACTTATCAGTATCAAAATATAAGGAACAAAAACTCTCAAAAACCGTGGTACTGCCTTTGGGTTAGATTTCTGCGAAAATTATCAAATGATCAATGTCTGTTAGCTAGTGCTGTGGTAGTCCCAGAAATACAATGATCCCGGGCCTGTAGGCTAATTTACTGGGATAGTCCCAGGAACACAATGATCCCAGCCCGTGGGCTAATTTACTGGGATAGTCCCAGAAACACAATGATCTCAGCCTGTGGGCTAATTTACTGGGATAGTCCCAGAAACACAATGATCTCAGCCCGTAGGCTAATATACTGGGATAGTCCCAGAAACAAAATGATCCCATCCCCTGGGCTAATTTACTGGGATAGAGTCAGAAACACAATGTTATTGCCTGTAGGCTACTTAACTGTGATTTATCATCATTGATATTGTTTTTGTTATTGTATCTTTTACCTAGGTTTCGTTTAAAACAGTGTGAATAAAACTAATTACTAAAACTGATTTCAATGGACTACCATCATACAGGAATCTGTGCTTGAATCATTGTTATAGTTAGCTTGATCATCCAATTTTATGTAACTCGTTCAAAGATTCTTGTCATCTGATTGGCCAATTAATATTGAATATTTTGCTATTTTAAAGTGTGAGTGAAATAGTCCATTTTCCATTGCACTCACACGTAGCTACAATAGCAACACTAAAAATGCAAAGCATTGGAGACCACCTCAACTTCCCAATTATACACGGTGTCCCAATAAAAACAGAACCCTCATTGTGCCCTATTTTTCTCCTATTTCTGAAAAGTCGATTAAATGTATTTTGGTATGTAAAGAAACCTTAAATCGTTAGCTTTAATAAACCAAAACAATTATTTCGATCCGCTCACACTTTTTGAAGATATGCCCTCTTTAAGAAATGTACTCGTTTTTCACTCTGTCCATGGATGAGGTTTGGCTACATCAAAGATTAAAACGAAACACATGGTTAATGACATGGATAGATAATAGCATTAGGCTTTGGAACGCATTCACTATGAGCGAGGATCACCAGCTAGCCTCCAACATCTTTGCAAGTATACGGCGGACAAGGAGGGTACGCAATGCAATTGATGCAATGAGGACCAGGGCTGAAACCTGTATTCGTCAAGGAGGCAACTAATCAGGTAGAGGGCAAAGCAGCACAGTAAACTCACTTCAGAAGAACCAAGGACATACCAAACAGCCCTTTTCAGGCTACCTTTTATCCCAAAAAGAAAATGACATGTTGTTAATAAAAAAGGCAAGAAACAACAAAGTAAGAAAGTAAGAAACATAAAGGCATAAATAACCAAGAAAAAATTAGTTTAATTGCAAGTATATCATGAGAAATCCCATCCCACATCAATTTTGCCCACAAGTTAATGACACTTTTACAATCCATAGCCCATAAGCCCACTGGTAAAGCCCATTTCCTAAATAAAGTTTGTTAATTTATAAAGTTATCACCGAAGAATACTTGATATTCATGCATGGTATGTGTACTCTTTTTGAATTTTTGAAGTAGCCAAAACTCCTCTGTGGACAGAGTGAAAAACAGGTACATTTCTTTAAAAGAGCATATCTTCAAAAGTTTTGAGCTAATTGAAATATTTCTTTCAGTTTATTAAAGTTAACAAATAAAGGTTTCTTTACATACCAAAATATATTTGATTATCTTTCAGAAATAGGAGAAAAAGAGGGCGCAATGAGGGGTCTCTTTTTAGGGACACCCTGTAGGTGTGGATGTTACTTATAAAATAAATATAATTTAGATATTCTTTCATTTTTTTAATTGATTTTGTTTTCCTGGTGATTTTTAAAATTAAGTGGAAAAAAGGGAATTTTATTATGAATTATATAAAACCAATATTGAATGTTTTTATTCATTCTTGGAAAGATATTTTCATTTGGTGAAACATGTTCCATTGAATGGAACAGTCCATATTTCACCTCATGAAATTAATCTTACAATTGTACTGATAATATTATATAATATTTGTATACCATTACAGTGCTGCTGCATCCCCCTGCTGCAAATGCTGTCACCATCTCCACCACAATTTATCATTAACAGCTTGTGGTACTATTTTACAGACTTTTCATCACTTACCACCCACAGTATATTTGCACATAGATACTTGTTGTATATCACAATTGGTGTTATCCCAGTCTCCATCGGAGGTTACTGTCACACAGCCTTCACCTGGTAGCTGAGTAGGTTCTCTTGGTCCCCAATTGGTCCACAGCAATGGCCAACCATCAACCCATTTGAACTCTTCTGTATTCTAGAAATTTGAACATATGTCAATAAAATTATTGACAGGATTCTTGTTCTTGGAATATTTTCTAGCTGATGATCTTGTATCTTCCCTCAACCCCAATGCCTAAAAACCTTTTTGGGGACTGGAAGGGAAACACTTAAGAAAGAAATTGAACAAAGAAGTTGTTTGCTTTGGTCGGGATTCGATCCCAAGACCCCTCATATTTGACCATTTTAGCCTTAAGAGTGCCAATTTTTGCGTGCTTTGCGTGTGCCAATTTTTGGGCAATTTGTGTTAATTTGTTCCGTCTTTTTACCGTATTTCACCATTTTAGCTTTAATATGGCAAAAATGTTTGTGTCTCATTTGTACCATAAACTTATTCTGTTGCCTAAAGGTGTTGGATTCACTATACTTCAAGAAAATTTTCAAATCTTATCCCCTATATCAAAAAGAAATCTACGCCACTGAGGATGCTTATAATACAAACTGTATCTTCCAATCAAATCAAAATCAACTGAAATCTTGATTCTTCTAAGGGTTGTGACGGTATGACCATCATGTTCTGGTCATATCTAGTAAAAATTACAGAATTATGATTGTATTCGGTGACTGCCAGCTCAGTTTACTTCAGAGCAGTTTATTATATATCAGAAAATCATGCCAGGAAACATTGGATGATTGAGCAAAATAAATCAAGTTTGTCTACCCTAGAATCAGCTTAAGGCAGGTCAGAGGTGTAGGCACTCAAATATTAATACAAATAAAGCTAACACACAAGACAAATGGTATGGGCTCTATATAGTAGATTGCAAGGCATGATATAAGGGGTGTCATTTCTGCCATATGTGCATGATTTTGGGGAAAGGCCCAAAACATTCATTGTTATATATTATTGGTCTTAGCTACAAGGCCTATGGAAATGTAACTCTTACTTTTAAAGATCAATGAATTAATATCAAGAAGTAGTCTGCAGGTTTTTAGTTAAATGACTAAAACTGGAAAATATGACTCCTGTCATTACTTAAAAAATCAAGCAAATCATCCTATATACTTCATATATGTCAGATATAAGAGACATTATGGGTGAAAAAAAATAAGAATACAATTCAACAAATTCATGATCAGTTCCATTAATGGGGTACTACACCCCTGCCCAAATTTGTGCCTATTTTTGCATTTTTCTTTAAAATTATAGCGCATTGGGACAAGTAAGATATGTATTATAGGGGAAAGGACTACAACTACTGCACTGGAAATTTTATTTCAGCACAGACAACAGTTGTGGGGTTACAGTCAAAAATGAGGGGAAACCAATATTTGATCAATAAATCAATAACTACTTGCTTTGAGTTGCTGAATTTTCAGTACAGTCAGTAGTTATAGTCCTATAATATTAGAGTCACGCGGTAGCATGACCAGCAAGTTTTAAAAAAAAACGACTGATAAAGAAGAATAAACAGATGCGCTGCGAGACTATATTTACACGGAACAAAACGCTATTGTTCTATGATATTTTTCGCTGGGTACAAAATATATCTAAAACCATGCTAAATCGTATTTACTGTCCAAAGTGTCATATTTTAACAACTCTTTATTTAAAAAGTTACACCAATCTTACAGTCAATCCGATTGTTTGATAATAAACAAACATTCTTGCTTTATTTCACGCGCTATTTCATAGCCAAAATTAGTGGCAAATCATAGCTGATCATACTGATATCCACAATCTTTCGTCACTGCTACAGCCATACATGGCTGTCACTGTCGCACTAATTTTTCAGATTCACTTTCAAATATACCCAGACATTTTCCTGGATACCCTACATACAAATTCTGGACCCCATTCGCCAAAAAATCAAGTTTTTCACAATTCTTTTATTCTTTCCGGACCACAGCATATATTCATATTAATAAATATTCCACTTTCACACAGCGTAATAACGGGACGTCCCCGTGGCGAAGTGGTTAAGGCCATGGACTTCTAATCCATTCATGAAGTTTTGCTCAAGTTCGAAACTTCCCACCACTTTTTTTAAATGTTTTATTAATCAATTTATTGTCGTAAATCAAGAATAACACCATTTCGAACATCCATTGCTATTGTGATATTTTTTTTTTTCATCAAACAAACATGTTTGATTTTTTTATTCACATTTAGTCCTAGGCCTAGGGCCTACTTTCACCATCCAGATGCTATCACCATGCCTGACTATCATGGCATGGCATCTTCATCATTTAAAACACATTTATCAGTGGCTCTGTTCACAGCTCAGACTGAAATTATATTTGATATAAATATAGGTTTTCTCAGTTAATTTAATACATTTTTCGTTATATTTAATATCCCGTTAAGTTTGAATTCGTCCCTAAAATTTGGAAGTGTCTATTTGTAAACTTAAATTTCGTCTTTGGTCAAATAAATTCATATTTTGATCAAAAAGATTCATACAATGTTCATTTGATTTCGTCCTAGAGCGCATTGAAATCGTCTCACCTGCTGCATGGACAGTACTTGCACAAATATAATTCGTCTTTGTTCATTAATTTTCATGCTTTGATCAAAGCAATTCGTCCTCCATAATGCATTGTAGGCCTTCATTAATTACATCTTAGATTTCAACCACTGGTATTGAGTTCTCACTAGTGGTATTTCGATTCAGAAAATTAATTTCAATTCAATTCAGATTCACTTTCTTATTACCGGTTTATAAAATCATTTTGATGCAATTTCAATTCAATTCTTCTCTACTTTAAATCATTTTGATTCAATTCCAATTCAATGCATAAAACTTACTGCTAACCAATTTCAATTCCAATTCACAGCATTTGAATTCAATTCCAATTCACAGCATTCGTATTAATGAACATTCGATTCAATACATTGAATTGAAATGAAAGAATAAAAACAATGAATTGAAAAGAATTTAATTGAATTCAAATTAAAAAAAAGTTTCGATTCACTTCACTGAATTGAAATGAAAAATGGCCTAAATCAAATTCAATTCAATAACAGTTATCACAATATATAATATGGGAGTAAGAGGGCCATAAAACCACGTTTGAAATATATAATGATGTAAAAATATGAAAGAAACAAAAAACAAAACAATAACAAACAAAACAAAAACAAAACAAAAACATAAAACAAAACAAAGACAGAAAAGAAAAGAAAAGAAAAGAAAAGAAAAGAAAAGAAAAGAAAAGAAAAGAAAAGAAAAGAAAAGAAAAGAAAAGAAAAGAAAGAAAATAACGAAAGAAAGAAAACAAAATAAAGAAAATATGAAATATATATAAATGGAAAGATAAACAGAAAGAATGAAAGAGAGAAAGACAGAGAAAAAGAAAATATGCAGGCCTACTTCTACATGCTTTATGTTAAAGACGAAATTAAATGACCCGAATATGAAAATATTTGATCAAAGACGAAATATATTTACACATTAAGTTGATAACCCCTACATTGGACGAAATTTAAATACATTTGGACGAAATTAAATGAACATTGTATGAATATGTTTGATCAAAATATGAATATATTTGACCAAAGACGAAATTTAAGTTTACAAATAGACAATTCAAAATTTTATGGACGAATTCAAACTTAACGGGATATTAAATATAACGAAAAATGTGTTAAATTAACTGAGAAAACCTATATTATAAATTAAAATCACAAACCGCGAAAGATCGCCAACAACTGCCGCTGAATATAGATATCCAACTAGATTTCCCCACAGGGCTATAAAGAACCACAAACCTTGAAAGTTGGATATCCAACTACATTGCCCCGCAGGGCTACAAAGAATCACACTCCACGAAATATGGATATCCAACAAGCTTAAACTATAAATTAAGCTCCCGATACAGGACAGTTAAAATCACAAACCACAAAAGATCGCCGACAACCGCCGCTTAATAGGGGTATCCAACTAGATTGCCCCGCAGGGCTACAAAGAACTACAAACCGTGAAATTTGGATATCCAACCAGATTGCCCACAGGCCTATTGATTATAAAGAACCACAAACCGCGAAATATGGATATCCAACAAATTAAGACCACAAACCGCGAAAGATCGCCAACAACTGCCGCTCAATATTGATATCCAAGTAGATTGCCCTGCAGGGCTATAAAGAACCACAAACCGCGAAATTTGGATATGGAACTATTGCCCCACAGGGCTTCAAAGAACCACAAACCACGAAATATGGATATCCAACAAGCTTAAACTACAGATTAGCTCCCGATAGAGAGCAGGACTTAATGAGGGAAATTAAAACCACAAAACACGAAAGATTACAAAGAACCACAAACCGCGAAAGACTAGATTGCCCGCAGGCCTATCGATTATAAAGAATCACAAACCACGAAATACGGATATCCAACAAGCTTAGACTATAAATTAGCTCCCGATAGAGGGAAATTAAAACCACAAATCACGATATTCAACTATATTGCCCCGCTGGGCTACAAAGAGCCACAAACCGCGAAATTTGGATATCCAATTAGATTGCCCGCAGGCCTATCGATTATAAAGAACCACAAACCGCGAAAGATCAACAACAACTGCCGCTCAATATTGATACCAACTAGATTGCCCTGCAGGGCTATAAAGAGCCACAAACCGCGAAATTTGGATATGCAACTAGATTGCCCCACAGGGCTACAAAGAACCACAAACCACAAAATATGGATATTCAACAAGCTTAAACTATAAATTAGCTCCCGATAGAGTGCAGGGCTTGATGAAAACCACAAACCACGAAAGATCGCCGACAACCGCCGCTTAATAGGAATATTCAACTAGGTTGCCCGAAGGGCTACAAAGAACCACAAACCGCGAAATTCGGATAGCCAAGTAGATTGCCCCGCAGGGCTACAAAGAACCACAAACATTAAAACACGATTATCTGGGCACTTAGACGCTTCCGTAGTGTAGGCTTAAATATATGCGCATTTACCAGTTCCGACATGAAGTAGGCCTAAATCGGATTTACTCTATGTGTGTCTCTCTGGCATTGTCAACATTGGGTGTGTTGTTCATATTTACATTTTCTTTACATATTTACGTAGCCTTGAATAATTAAAGTATATTAAAATGTTTATTGATCATTGTGTACGCCTCTGAACATTACAGTCACACGTGACGAGCAAGTTTTAAAAATAAACAACTGAAGTTTTGTTTAATTATTTATTGTCATGAATCAAGAATAGCAACTTCAAACATCCATTTTTCGTTTTATTCGTTTTATGGTGCACTTCGTAACCTGATGACCTTCCAAGCTTGGAGCTGCTTGGCTACATTCATAAAAAGAAAAGAAATGTACCAAAAAAACATTGACAACGTAAAGAAATCAGCAAGTTAAAAAAACCCACCTCGGCTCACTTTTTGAAACTTGGTCCCATTTGTAAAAGTTACTGATTTAAACTTTATCATATTTATATAAATTTAAAACATTTCCAGAAGTGTTAGGTATCTTTAATGTGCAGATGCGATATTAATTTGTAAGCTTTCTGGAACGACCTGAAAGGTTATTATCTTGTTCTTGCATGGTAAGCCAATATCCTATTGTGTTTTGTTTTATAATAATCATGATTAACATGATTAATGATTGAATTAAACCAATAACAAGTAGGCTTGTAATTTTGTTGGAAATGCTGTATTCTGTTGAAATAAAATAAAAACACTGATTTGCTGTTGGTGTTCAAAATGGGACCAAGTTTCAAAAAGTGAGCCGAGGTGGGTTTTTTTAAACTTGCTGATTTCTTTACGTTGTCAACGTTTTTTTGGTAGATACATATCTTACTTGTCACCAATGTGTTATAATTTTTGAGAAAAATGCAAAAATAGGCATAAATTGGCCAGGGGTGTAGTACCCCCTAAAGTTTAGTCTTGACTCTTTTAACATAGATTGTTAAGCCCTGACCTTGATGTCTGTTTTTAACTCGCCCTTCCTGAAGATTAAAGAATGCAATCCCAACCAAAAGATTGTCTACATTTGTAAACTGCATATCTACATGCACAACTGAATTCCAATTACCGGATCTCTTTGCAGTCCAATCCATACATTCTGATATCCATTATTGAGCATAAGAGTTTCTACAAACGCCTCATCATATCCATCATTGATGGTAGCCAGAGCAGCACCCTCATCAGCACACATCACCTTTGCATCCTCATAAACCCTGGCCAAAGTGTCTAGTCTAAAACAGGACTCAAAATAGGACTGGTAACCAGCTCTGGAACAGTCACTGTTGAAAGTTGGGTTGGGTCCATAGATTGGGTCTAGAAAATTAACACAGCAGATGTTAGTAATTTAGTTAATAATACACCAGTATTAGTGCATTAATTTTGTCCAATGTTTGGCTTATGAGCATGACTGGAATTTGAGGCAAGAGGCCACATGTTCAAAAGAAGTGAAGTGAAATGAGTCATAAGGTGCTGTAAATAATCAATAAAAAGTATCTGTTCTCTCCATTACTGCATTCCAATTGCATGTCAGGTGTAGTGAGTGACAATGCAGTGGTATGTACAAAGGTGGGAGAAGGGGTAAAGAAGAGTCCTTTTGTTGGTCAGTTGGTAGAAATGCACTCAGTTAGGGAAAATGAAAGAAAGTCAATGGAAAATGAAGGGTATGTACATTATAGGTGTTAAGGTAAAGACTTTATGGCATTAGCAAATTTGGTTTGCTCTGTTTTGCTCTGGTGAGTGACATCATTTTTCAAAATGGATTAGCTCCTGTTTACTAGCTCCAGGTGACTGTCACCCACCCACATCAACTGCACCACCCACACATCAACTGCACCACCCACACATTTCCTCCCTCCCATCCCCACCCATCAACTGCACCACCCACACATTTCCTCCCTCCCTCCCCACCCATCAACTGCACCACCCACACATTTCCTCCCTCCCTCCCCACCCATCAACTGCACCACCCACACATTTCCTCCCTCCCCTCCCCACCCATCAACTGCACCACCCACACATTTCCCCACCCATCCTACCTTCCCTCAGCTACTCACCTACAGGTCTCTGACATAAATAAGCTCGTTGAAGACTACAATCCACATCATCCCATTTGCCTGGATGGTCTGGGTCATTGGTCATCTCAACACAGTCTATGTCATCCTGAAATCAATCAGCAATCAGACACAAGGTAATTGAAATTTTTTGTATTTCTTGTAACCTGTTGTGAAGGTATGTAGTCCGCTACACTGACACAATGCTACCACAAGAAGGTGAGTTGTGTGGCCAATCTACACTACCCCAATCTATGGAATATTCAATGAATTTGATATCATTGATATAAATGTGCACCAGAACACCAACTTACAGAATTCATAATAAACATTTTCCAAAATTTTTCACATGTGGATATCCAGTGGCAGGTTAAGCAATTTTACCCTATTATTGGCCTAAAAATAATTCTGTTCCAATTCTGTCTGTGCAGCATTTTTGTTTTATTTTTGTTATGTTTTCCCATTATGTGTAAAACTTGCGCCGCATATGCTGATTTCTTTTCATCTATTTACATATCTGTCCCCTATATTACCACACCCTTTACAAATACAAATACTCTTTACTCCCAAACCTCATATATAAACATCCCCACACACTCACCCCACATACACAAACACAAATGGATGAATACAAATTATTATTTATTTAAACCTACGTACAGGTCTAGTAGCAATACCATCTGGTTGTCCAGCTGCCCAGTTGGTATAGTCTAATGTGGTCTCATCAGTCCAATGAAATTTACCAAATGAGCCTCTATCACTCAGACCTATCCATACATTCAGATCTGCACTGTTCTTCATCAAAGATGTTATCAAAGCTGAATGCAAAGAGCAACAAGCAATAATTATTTTCCGAGTGCCTCCTGAGCAGATTTGAGGAGACTTGCCATAGGCTTCAACATAACAAGTCCAGGTTTTTAGATATTTTCTCACAACATCAAGAACTATCTTAAGAACCACTGAACCAAATACGGTTATGAAAATTACACAATTCTGAAAAGTTTGAATTTTCAAAAAAAAATGGAACTTAATAGTAGGAAACTCTCTTTTCAGAAGGCAATGATTCCTAGAAAAGTGGTTTCTTGCCTTTAAGTACTGTTATTTTTTGCCATTTTCTGCCATTCCTTTTCCCAGATCGGCACCAGATAAATCAACCTTCCTTTTACGCACTATTAACCAATCAAGGGTTGTGGGCAGTTTGATTGACAGTGATGTTACACACAAATTAGTTTTTTTAATTCTGTCTAGGATTATAGTTTGACTTCTTTGCTACTTGCAAGGACAAAATATCCAAATAGAAACACAAAATATGTGTTTCTAGCTTTTTTTTTTAAATCATCAAATTTACTTTGTTTAAGAAATACAGCAATGTCACCAAAATTAATGATATTGTCCACGGTTGAATAACAACACAAATAACAAGGAATCACTTGAACATGACTGATATCATTTCTGTTATTAGTGTTTAAAAAACTCATGCAGGTGATGAAAAGTACGTAATAGGGATGACTCATAACATCACGGATTGCTATAGAATGGTGTACACTCAGCTGGGCACAGCACTCAGTTTTGAAAACTGCACTTTGCATGACTTAAGCATGTGTGACTTTTGTGAACTCATGCATGCATAAGTTGGAACTTGCACAGTGATAAAATTGAATGCTTCTTGCCTATTACAAGCTGATCATAGTACAATGTATACCAAAAAAATCTGACCAGGAATAGAATGTTTTGTTTGAATTACCCCTAGTCAGTTATATGAGTGTTGATTTGTAACCTACCCTGTACTCCCTGGTGATGTATAGATGCTAGTTCACCGCCAGGATATTGCTGACAAGCTGTCCTAGCATTCTCCCAGCCCAGCTTATCAGGTGTAGATAAACCTAGCGTGTGGTAACATATAGACCCTAGACGGTACCAGCCTGATGGACAACCACCCTCTGTTGGTGTTGTTTGTGGCTTTGTGATTGGCATTGTGTTGTCATACTGCTTCTTGCAGACAAAGGCTTGCTTGATACCACATGCCATGTCATTCCAGCGACCATCTAACAGGATAAAGGAAGGGTTATTGAGAGTATTAGTTATTATAATTATTTCAAAGATTTATTATGCATTTCCAAAAAGATCAATGTGCTTTACATCTTTAGGCAAAATACATACAAAGTACATGTACAAGTGACATGTTATCAAACCTGATATAAAAGTAGCATTAACAATTACAACAACAAAATTCAAAATAAACAAGAAATATTAAAACCTGTACCATTAAGGGCTTTGTAACCCACCTTTGCAGACACACCAAATTGCATCATGAATACAAGGAATGTTCTTCAGATATCAAATAAAATTTTATTTATTGTGATATAATACAAATTTTATGGCAAATTAGAAAAAAACATAATAAACAGTAGCCAAAATGAGAAACAAATGACTATGGCTTAAAAATTCTAAGCAGCACGTATGTGAATGGCAAGTTGTTCCACAGTCTGAAAACAAGAAATGAATTAACTCCAAAGGATCGTTTAGTTGGGGTATGGCAAGAAGAGTATGATCTAGGTTAAATCTGAGTCCTTGACATCCTGTATTTAGTAGGGATATCTTGTAAATAAATAAGATTTTAAATTAGATAAAGATAAGATTTAAATTAAATTTGTTGCTGGACAGGCAAGCATTGCAACTCACAAATGAGAGGGGTCATGCTGGTGCATTTGCTGATCAGCATTGCAACTCACAAATGAGAGGGGTCATGCTGGTGCATTAAATATATAGGATGCGCCACTAATCAATCAATTTTGACCAAAAAACGGCTGATTTTAACAAAATTTAACAAAACAATATTCTCAAAATTCCAAATGTGGGTTGCCGTTGGTCAGGCTCTGAAAATGGGGTTAGCTAGTTTTATTTGACTCACTATCAAATACTTCCATTTCAGCACATGCTTCTTGTCCATCCCAGTCATTAGGCTCGCCAGGGTTCCAATTCACATAGTCAACATCACTGCCATCTGACCAACTGCAAAATAACATTAATGAAATGTCACTTACACAGAAGTGATGGCTTTCACACGTACAGTCAGTCAAAATATACATTGGGTTTTGGCATGATGGAAATTACAATCAAATGCAGTATCACAGTACCACTTTTAAGGTGACACTGAATGTTGGTCCCAAGATTTAAAATCTTCTTTTCAGTTTAACAAATTGGGTCCTTTATCTTCAGAAAGCATACAGCTCTTTTTGAGGTCACTAAATCTGAAATAATAATTTAGTCTTGTTGATTCTAAGGTGGGTATTTTCTCAGTTTTTATTTTAGGTAATTGCTCTTTGGGATGCTGGCATTTCTCTTGAAATTATTTATGCAATTATCATGTGTT